>NC_136617.1:34255831-34429225 GCF_933228915.1 Telmatherina bonti
ACTGACTCAGGTAACGGTGGACAGACTGACTCAGGTAACGGTGGGACAGACTGACTCAGGTAACGGTGGACAGACTGACTCAGGTAACGGTGGACAGACTGACTCAGGTAACGGTGGACAGACTGACTCAGGTAACGGTGGGACAGACTGACTCAGGTAACGGTGGACAGACTGACTCAGGTAACGGTGGACAGACTGACTCAGGTAACGGTGGACAGACTGACTCAGGTAACGGTGGACAGACTGACTCAGGTAACGGTGGGACAGACTGACTCAGTAACGGTGGACAGACTGACTCAGGTAACGGTGGACAGACTGACTCAGGTAACGGTGGACAGACTGACTCAGGTAACGGTGGACAGACTGACTCAGGTAACGGTGGACAGACTGACTCAGGTAACGGTGGACAGACTGACTCAGGTAACGGTGGACAGACTGACTCAGGTAACGGTGGGACAGACTGACTCAGGTAACGGTGGACAGACTGACTCAGGTAACGGTGGACAGACTGACTCAGGTAACGGTGGACAGACTGACTCAGGTAACGGTGGGACAGACTGACTCAGGTAACGGTGGACAGACTGACTCAGGTAACGGTGGGACAGACTGACTCAGGTAACGGTGGACAGACTGACTCAGGTAACGGTGGACAGACTGACTCAGGTAACGGTGGACAGACTGACTCAGGTAACGGTGGGACAGACTGACTCAGGTAACGGTGGACAGACTGACTCAGGTAACGGTGGACAGACTGACTCAGGTAACGGTGGACAGACTGACTCAGGTAACGGTGGGACAGACTGACTCAGGTAACGGTGGACAGACTGACTCAGGTAACGGTGGACAGACTGACTCAGGTAACGGTGGGACAGACTGACTCAGGTAACGGTGGACAGACTGACTCAGGTAACGGTGGGACAGACTGACTCAGGTAACGGTGGGACAGACTGACTCAGGTAACGGTGGGACAGACTGACTCAGGTAACGGTGGACAGACTGACTCAGGTAACGGTGGACAGACTGACTCAGGTAACGGTGGACAGACTGACTCAGGTAACGGTGGACAGACTGACTCAGGTAACGGTGGACAGACTGACTCAGGTAACGGTGGACAGACTGACTCAGGTAACGGTGGACAGACTGACTCAGGTAACGGTGGGACAGACTAACTCAGGTAACGGTGGACAGACTGACTCAGGTAACGGTGGACAGACTGACTCAGGTAACGGTGGACAGACTGACTCAGGTAACGGTGGGACAGACTGACTCAGGTAACGGTGGACAGACTGACTCAGGTAACGGTGGACAGACTGACTCAGGTAACGGTGGACAGACTGACTCAGGTAACGGTGGACAGACTGACTCAGGTAACGGTGGACAGACTGACTCAGGTAACGGTGGACAGACTGACTCAGGTAACGGTGGGACAGACTGACTCAGGTAACGGTGGACAGACTGACTCAGGTAACGGTGGACAGACTGACTCAGGTAACGGTGGACAGACTGACTCAGGTAACGGTGGACAGACTGACTCAGGTAACGGTGGACAGACTGACTCAGGTAACGGTGGGACAGACTGACTCAGGTAACGGTGGACAGACTGACTCAGGTAACGGTGGACAGACTGACTCAGGTAACGGTGGGACAGACTGACTCAGGTAACGGTGGACAGACTGACTCAGGTAACGGTGGGACAGACTGACTCAGGTAACGGTGGACAGACTGACTCAGGTAACGGTGGACAGACTGACTCAGGTAACGGTGGACAGACTAACTCAGGTAACGGTGGACAGACTGACTCAGGTAACGGTGGACAGACTGACTCAGGTAACGGTGGACAGACTGACTCAGGTAACGGTGGACAGACTGACTCAGGTAACGGTGGGACAGACTGACTCAGGTAACGGTGGGACAGACTGACTCAGGTAACGGTGGGACAGACTGACTCAGGTAACGGTGGACAGACTGACTCAGGTAACGGTGGACAGACTGACTCAGGTAACGGTGGACAGACTGACTCAGGTAACGGTGGACAGACTGACTCAGGTAACGGTGGACAGACTGACTCAGGTAACGGTGGACAGACTGACTCAGGTAACGGTGGGACAGACTGACTCAGGTAACGGTGGACAGACTGACTCAGGTAACGGTGGGACAGACTGACTCAGGTAACGGTGGACAGACTGACTCAGGTAACGGTGGACAGACTGACTCAGGTAACGGTGGACAGACTGACTCAGGTAACGGTGGACAGACTGACTCAGGTAACGGTGGACAGACTGACTCAGGTAACGGTGGACAGACTGACTCAGGTAACGGTGGACAGACTGACTCAGGTAACGGTGGGACAGACTGACTCAGGTAACGGTGGACAGACTGACTCAGGTAACGGTGGGACAGACTGACTCAGGTAACGGTGGACAGACTGACTCAGGTAACGGTGGACAGACTGACTCAGGTAACGGTGGACAGACTGACTCAGGTAACGGTGGGACAGACTGACTCAGGTAACGGTGGGACAGACTGACTCAGGTAACGGTGGGACAGACTGACTCAGGTAACGGTGGACAGACTGACTCAGGTAACGGTGGACAGACTGACTCAGGTAACGGTGGACAGACTGACTCAGGTAACGGTGGGACAGACTGACTCAGGTAACGGTGGGACAGACTGACTCAGGTAACGGTGGACAGACTGACTCAGGTAACGGTGGGACAGACTGACTCAGGTAACGGTGGACAGACTGACTCAGGTAACGGTGGACAGACTGACTCAGGTAACGGTGGACAGACTGACTCAGGTAACGGTGGGACAGACTGACTCAGGTAACGGTGGGACAGACGGACTCAGGTAACGGTGGACAGACTGACTCAGGTAACGGTGGGACAGACTGACTCAGGTAACGGTGGACAGACTGACTCAGGTAACGGTGGACAGACTGACTCAGGTAACGGTGGACAGACTGACTCAGGTAACGGTGGGACAGACTGACTCAGGTAACGGTGGGACAGACTGACTCAGGTAACGGTGGACAGACTGACTCAGGTAACGGTGGACAGACTGACTCAGGTAACGGTGGACAGACTGACTCAGGTAACGGTGGACAGACTGACTCAGGTAACGGTGGGACAGACTGACTCAGGTAACGGTGGACAGACTGACTCAGGTAACGGTGGGACAGACTGACTCAGGTAACGGTGGACAGACTGACTCAGGTAACGGTGGACAGACTGACTCAGGTAACGGTGGGACAGACTGACTCAGGTAACGGTGGGACAGACTGACTCAGGTAACGGTGGGACAGACTGACTCAGGTAACGGTGGACAGACTGACTCAGGTAACGGTGGACAGACTGACTCAGGTAACGGTGGACAGACTGACTCAGGTAACGGTGGGACAGACTGACTCAGGTAACGGTGGGACAGACTGACTCAGGTAACGGTGGACAGACTGACTCAGGTAACGGTGGGACAGACTGACTCAGGTAACGGTGGACAGACTGACTCAGGTAACGGTGGACAGACTGACTCAGGTAACGGTGGACAGACTGACTCAGGTAACGGTGGGACAGACTGACTCAGGTAACGGTGGACAGACTGACTCAGGTAACGGTGGGACAGACTGACTCAGGTAACGGTGGACAGACTGACTCAGGTAACGGTGGACAGACTGACTCAGGTAACGGTGGACAGACTGACACAGGTAACGGTGGACAGACTGACTCAGGTAACGGTGGACAGACTGACTCAGGTAACGGTGGACAGACTGACTCAGGTAACGGTGGACAGACTGACTCAGGTAACGGTGGACAGACTGACTCAGGTAACGGTGGACAGACTGACTCAGGTTTTGTGTTCTCTGAGCAGCACCCTGGCTCTGACCCGGATCAGCTCTGAGGACGAGGCTATCTACCAGTGCATAGCGGAGAACAGCGCCGGTACCAACCAGGCCAGCGCCCGTCTGGCTGTGACCCAGATGAAAGACCTGCCAGCGGCCCCCCAGGGCCTCGCAGCCAGCGCCCTGTCCACCAACACACTGCAGATAACATGGAGCCACCCCCCCACCAACGTCACCGACAGCATCATTGGATACGTTCTGCACATCCGCAAGATCGGAGGTGAGACTGAACATTCAAACGTTTCCCGTCAAATCATTATCTGGGTTGTTTCTATGGTAACATGTGAGTGTTGACACGCGTGTGCTTCCTTTAGAGCCGGATAACATGGAGCTGCAGGAAGCCATCAGTAAAGACTCCTTTCAGCATGATGTCTCCAACCTGGAGCCAGCCACCACCTACTCCTTGTACCTGAAGGCCTACTCCTCCCTGGGAGCCAGCCAGCAGTCCTACACCGTGGTCGCCACGACACTCGGAGGGGGTAAGACGACCGTTGCCATGGTGAAAAGCCGAGGGAATAGCGGAACTAAGTCTTCAAAGATATCATATAATTACAGGATGCCATCTAAGGTTAGGTCAGCAGAATGATGAAAAAAGAGCCGAACATCAAAACACAATCATCTAACGGTCACCATAGAAACCTGAAAACACGAACCGAAGCAAGAGGAGGAAACTGAAACAGCAGGTTTAGCAGAACATCGTCGCTGAAACTTAAAGACAAACTCTAAATATGCTGATGTTCTGTAAATAAAGAGAGCCTAGTGCTTCTTAGATGTTTAACTTTCTACCAACCTGATCATCTGATCACAGAACTGTGTGTTTTATATTTACTCCAACATGTTGAAGAAGCTCAGAATCTGCTCCCTGTTTATCATCTCAGCTGAGACCATGATGTGTCCCTGCCTCCAGGAACATAAGAGGCAACAGTACCGGCATTTTTCTGACAGTTTGACGAAGACTTGGCAAAGTACACAAAGGTTTCTTCCAATACCAAAACATTTCCTGTTGAAATGAAATGAGACATAAGTTTACCACCAGTTTATGGCAGTTTTTTACCACCAATGTTGATACTTCTTACCCCTAAAAGGAAAATTATGATTGTACAGTGTGTGTAAATATTTTATTACAAGGATGAAATTAAATATAACTCCAGAACATCAATACCTGAAAAATGCTTTTAAAACAAATTAAATAAATAAAAAAAAACTGTGGAAATAATTAAACTACTGATTCATATGAGATTATCCACATTTACTGTATCAGAAATAAATATGCAAAATTACCATGAGAGATGGAATAAAACATGATAAACTGCATGAAAGCAGTAAAATACCAAGACAAAAGTGCATCATCACCAGCAGCAGCAGTGTCATCGTGACATCTGATAGGCTGCCCTGGTCATGTGATACAGAAGAAATGCGCTGTTTCTGGTTTTCACCTCCTAAAACTCTTGAGGCTGGGGTCACCTTGGAGGGCAAGGTTAAGGTTTAGAGGATCACATGATGTGGTCAGGTTGACCCTCGTCCTGCCTGAAGTGCTTCAGGATTCGCTCCAGCGCCTCACAGACTGTCTTCAGGCAGAAGATGGCCTTGGAGCACGGCTTTCCACTTCTCAGACACCATGTTGTTATGATGACGTGTGATCGTTCCAAGAGTCCAGTAAAACTGCTCCAATAGTCCCCACTGAGTCTTTTATCCATAAAGATGTGTTTTTGGTAAAATTGTGGGATTATACAGATGATAAACAACCTTCTGTTTTCAGACGTGCTAACAGGACTTTGTCTCCTCTCACCATGCAGTTCCGACCCCACCTACCTACTTCATCAAGGTGTTGAACTCCAGCTCGGTCCAGGTTCTCTGGGAGCTCCCAAGTAAGCCTGGAAAAGCTGAGGGCTTCCGGCTATCCTACCGCAGGGTCCCCCATGCTGACTACCAGGGGCCAATCCAGCTGCCATGTCACGTCAATGCCCACACCATCTCTAACCTCGGTAACCATAACAACCCTTCAGCTCTGATGGCTCGATAGAGGCAGTAAAAAGTGATCAGTAGTCCCGATGATACAGGAAATGTCAACTCAAATTAGTTCCAGCTCCACATTCAGTCCAGGTTAAACAGCACAATAACTATACATAATGAAAACACCACATTTTTCTCTTCGTTTAAGCAAAAAGAAGTGAAAGTATCTTCATATTACATTTTTACAAACATGATGACCAACTGGAAATTTCTGAAGTAAAATAAGTTTAAGTTATAAATTTTCCTCATTTATACATTTAAAAATGGCTTTATTTTAATTTGGCTTATTTGCAGTTTTCATATCTTGATTTATAAAGAGACAAACACAAACACAGACGTGTGTATATGTGTGTGTCACAAATATACCCCCCCCCCCCCCCCCCCCCCCCCCCCCCACACACACACACACACACACATTTACATTTAAAGAAAAACAATCAAAAGAAAAAAACTAAGCTTCACACGGACAGATTAGGAGTTATGGTGACTTTTATGAACATGTTGCAGTTAATATTTTCCATGTTATGTTCATCCATTCATTCTGCCAAAGCGAACATCAGACCAGTCCGATCCTGGTACTGGTTCTGGACTACGACTGGTGGTGAATGTCCTGACAGACCAGTGATAACTAAAACTGTTAAGTCTTCGGATACATCTTTAACCGTCTATTGGACGCTGTTTCAGAACCGGGTGCCGTCTATGAAGTCAAGCTGGTGGCCTACAATGGAAATGGAGAGAGTGACTGTTCCAAGAGACTGGTTTCACTGGAAGAACAAGGACTGAGTGACCATATTACTGGTGAGTGGGATTATAATCACAGATCCAGAAGCTTTTTATCTCAACCAGTTTCCTCAAACATCTTTCTGATTTGAATGATAGTCACCGTGCAGCATAAAGTTCAGGTTTATTAAACATAAATAAATAAAAAAAACTGAAAACTGAAGGTTTGTTTTGAAGTTCTCCAGCTGTCATTCCACCTGAGAATAATCTGAGGCCTGTGGAACCAGTAGTCTCCTTCCCAGTACCAGACGGGGAAAACAGCAGCAACTATCTCTGGTCATGAAGTTTTAAACATCTCAGCTGTCATTGTAAATAAAGTTCAGGAGAAAAACAGAAGAGAGGATGAGGAGACGAGAAGACAGGGATGAAGATGAGGAGAAGATCTGAACCAGGAAAAGATTCTAAACCGAGACAACACATCTGAAATGATTTCTGCAACACGACGACGTTGTTGCCTGGAACCGTCCAGAATCAGTCAAAGGAATTATAATCCAGTTAAAACAGATCCGTGATATAATCTACAACAGTCCAGTTTATGATAACTGCTGGTGTCCAGCTACGGCGGGAAGTATCGCTGCTTCCACACATCTCACTCATTACGCAGGACTTCATAGGCTGTTGGAGCCATTTGAATCAGCTGTCTTGAAGCAGGGAAACAAACTGAAGGACCTTTGGACACCACTGATATAAACCAGTTTTTAGGATAATTTCCTAGATGAGGAAATCGATGGATGGGATAAAATCTCTTTGATTCAAGCCTCCAGTCTGAGCTGCACAAGGAGACAGTGGAGAGGAAAACCTCCATCTGAACCACGACCAGGGAGGATGAAGGTGGCAGACAGAGAGGTCAACAAGCTCCAGAACTCTGAGGACACCTGCTGAGAAACAGGAGGAACATAAGTTAATGACAACAGATGTTCATGCATGAAAAGAGCGAAGAGGAGCCCAGTGCACGGCAGGACATCCATCCCATAACCCCTACAGGCTCTCATACTGTTTCATTCCCAAACCCTAAAGGGATGAGACAGAGGGAGAAATGCTCCAGTGTGACCTGGTTTTGTTTCTGTTTAAAGGAGGAAAAGATCCGTGTCAGTGCAGAGAGGGGGAGGCCTCTCTGGGCAGCGCCATCATCGGCATCCATATCGGCACTGCCTGCATCATCTTCTGCGTTCTCTTCCTCATGTTTGGATACCGTCGCAGGCAAGTGCCAACATGCAGAAACTCCTTCTCTATGTTCTGTAAATATGTAGATTTTATACTAAACTATAACATAAGTAGTTATTCATCCTGATGTAGACCTGAACACTTCAGCTACGTCGGGATGAAGCTGTGCTGACTCCAGTCTCCTCTTTACAGCCTGTTTTGCAGTAAAGGGACTCAGGACAGCTGGTCCTTACCCAGAGTCCCTACCGGACACAACGACATCCCTAAAGGTCGGACAAACGGCACCAGGATGGAGTCTGAGGCTCAGGTAGGCTGTTCAGAAGTACTAAACTCCACAAAGTTGGGTCTCTGTTTGAAAAACAGATAAAAACACAATCAATTCTTTCTGAATCTCATCAGCTTGTATTTTATCCCCAATAGAACATAAACAGCATATAAGGGGTGGAAATCGAGACATTTTTACCATCTCATTGAAAATATGAGCTCATTTTGAACTTAATAGCAGCAACACATCTGTAAAAAGACGTAACGAAGCAACAAAAGGCTGGAAAAGTAAAACCGGTGCAGATCAAACGGCTGCAAGAGCATTTAGCAGCTAATGAGGCCGACTGGCAGCAGGTCAGCAACTCGCCTGGCATGTCAGAGATGCAGCGTCTCCGTTGTAAAGACGGACAGATTAACTGGATTATCGCAGATAAATCTGAGATAAACTGGGTCGAAAAAGTGTGGATGAGTTTCAGAGACTGTTGCTCAACTGAAAATGGAGACGATTTTATAGATTACATCGTGTACAATGTTTAATATCAAATTAGTCATTTGATGAAGTAATAAAATCGGATCATTGTCTCCTTCAGAGGTTTGTTTTAATGTGTTCAGAAATGAGAGAAAGAAAGCAGAGATATGTGAGATTACTTCAGAAGGGTCAGAATCCAGATCAGTTTAATGTGTCCCAGTAAATTAACCTGAAACTGTAAATGGGTATGTTAGAACCAGTAAAGTAGTCCTACGCATTAGTACAATAGTTAGTACCATAATGTCATACAGCAGGAGGTAAAAAGTCTATCTGAGTAGTTTTTCTGAATTTTAATGAAAATGTCAGGAAGCCGATGTTGATCAGAGGTCAGTCAGGAGAACACGGGGACGGACTCCACATCCAGATCAGAAACACCATGAGGGTCCAGAAATACGAAGAGAACGTAGAACTTCCCCTAACCCAGAGTTCCTCAGCCCCCCCGCCCTGCATGTTTTATAGGCAATCCTACCTTAGCACACCTGAATGAAATAAAGGCTTGTCAACAGGTTGAAAAGAACATGATGAGGAAGTTGATTCAGGTGCGTTGGAGGAGGATCATGTCTAAAACATGCAGGTCAGGGGGTCTGAGGACTGGGAGAAACACAGTCCGGACCCCTTGTTTACTGCATGGAGCTGCAGAATAAAGCGGACCAGTCGGCTCATTCTGTTGGCGATTTGGACGCGATGCTGCCCATTTTCTCCTCGCCACGGATCACGTGACATTTCCAATCCAATCCAAACACTTTGGAAAACTTTATTTTACTTTGTTTTATTCTTTCTCTCTTTGTTGGATTCCATTTAAAAAATACTGTAACTTTGATGCCATCGCTTGCACCATTTCCATCTTCTGAACGATGCGCTGTGGGTTAGGGTTAGGGATGCGTCTAGCGACCATCAAGGCTCTATACTTTTCAAGATGCACTGTGGGTAATTTTAAGTGTAACTTTTTTCTCTGAATATTTGGACACTTCTAGAAAATGCCACGACTACGATATAGGACACGATTTATGGAACTGTGTTTTATTACTTAGACAACGTACTACAATCCCCGTCTCTATAGACACTAGCAGGACCTTCGTTATTCGTTTCAAACCAAGGCCGAGTCATCGACAGCAGAGTTTTATTCAGAGCCAGAATAAAACTTTAGACCAAAAAACAGAAAAAGTCCATGGCTGTAACCCGCAGAGTCTCTGCTTTCATACAACACCTTGTGTGTGTTTTTGCTTGAAGTGCAGAAATAAGCAAACGCCCCGAAGTGTGGCGTGATGTTCTCGTGGTTTTTCTACATTCCTGCATGTGTTGGGGTTTGAGCTGTGTTTGGTTGGAGGCCAACGCTGGAGTCTTTTAGCCCAGTTCCTCCCTGTTTTGTTTGCTACATGGTAGGATAGCTGCTTCCTGTTGTGTCCAACCATCTTCTGTCTTGTAGTGTCTCATGTCAGCCACTTTATGGAGTCATGGGTTTTGTCAAGAAGAGGTCAAACTAATTCTCTTTTTGTCTTCTTCTTCTCCCTGCCAGCAGGTGGGTTATCCAGCGCCTTGCCAAGTCATCACTGAGCAACATCCTCCAGGTGGCACGGCCACTGACTGACACTGGTCAACACCATCCCAACACTTTTCCACTCCAACATTCCTCTACTCTCCAGTCCCTTGTCTTCCCTCTGTCCTTCCACCCTGATGTACCCTGCTCCCCTTCCATCCTCTGCTCATATTCTGCTCCCTTTCCACCCTCAGTCCTACCTCAGACCAGCGCTTTTTGTTTCTCCTGCCTGAAAAAGCCTCCATCAGCAACGCCACCTCAAATTATTTCTATGTTTAGAAAACCTGTCACTTTCTCGGCCGGGGTCTGTTCTATAACCAAAATATTTGATCCTGAAGATCCCTGCTGAGAACCTGATATGACAAGAAGTCCTCTGTGGTCTAAAACCCCAAATAATGCCAAATAGTCTCACCTGATGGAGGCGTTCAGGAGAATCTCTTCTCACAGACCTTGCCTTCAGTTGTTCTGGAATAAGAAAGAAACCCAGTGGCCTTCACCAGAGCCTTCCTGAGGAGAGACTCTCAGTAGAAACGATTAGCTGCTACTTTAGAAGCCATGAAGAAGAAGTATGTGTTCTTCACTCTGCTTCTTCCCATCTAAACTCTGTCCAAAGAAAACTACCTCAGCCTAAAAACTAAACCACCAACCTGTCCCTTCATTAACTTCTTCCTGACCAGCGTCAGTCTCAGTGAGCCGTGCCGTTCCAGGCCTGTCCCAGGATTACCACCTCAGAACCAGAGTCTTTCTTCAGGAACCCAGGGCAGATCTCTTCTCTGATTCACGTCGGACAATGCAGTCTCGTTTCCATGGTTACGGCTGCTTTCATATCTCCACCTGTCGGTGGAGAATATGGATCAGAGCCTGATGCTGCAAGAACAGCGAGCTTTCTGACGAAATACAGACTGGGAAATCCCACGTCCTCACTGGTCAGGTTGACTGGTTTCGGTGACTCTGAACTGGCCGGCAGAGCAGTTTTCTGAAGATTTTGGACTGAATGTGTTTCACCATGTCAGCCTTTCCAAAAAGACGAGCGAACTGAACGGCAACCAAAGATGTTTTCAGTTCCTTTGACCTTTCCTTCAGAGAGACCTTCCCTCTCTATTTGGAGGCTCCAGTTTGACGGGTCGCTTGTGAAAAGTGCTTTAACTAAACCTGAACCAAAAGATTTCTCATTTAGTTTTTTAAAGAATATTTTCAAGTTCTTTCGTTTCTTTCAAGTGGACCTGTCAACCAGGAGCTCTTTGTTTTCTTTATTCTGACATTGTTTAATGACTGACCAAAAGATGTGAGATATTTAGATCGAGTTGTGGACGAAGTTCCGTCTTTTTATACTAGCTGAAATTTTCCCAGATATTTAGCTATCTTCAACAAACAGTTGAACCAAATAACTCCAGTTTTCAGCCTTCATGTTCAACGTTTCCTCAACCAAAGCACAGAAACACGTAACGTGTGTGTGATGAGCAGGAAAACCTCAAGCGTTTAGTGTGAGAGCTGCTTCCAGCAGTTCACCAAAGAAAAACTAACAAATGAACAATAAAACCAAATAACTCTGAAACCAACTTAACGACACACAAAGGAGAGAAAGGACATTTTGTTAAATGATCCAGCTGCTGCATGTTAGAGATGAATCTTTAACTCCACTTCACATCAATTCTTCTTCTTCTCCTCAGAAATCCCAAATTCCAAATAAAAATAATGTTAATCCTGAAGTTTTAGGATGCAAGAATATTTAACTTCCAGCTAATTGTGATCAAAGATGAACCCAACCTGTCCTCTTTCATTTCTGACAAAGAAATAAGGAAAGAAAAATAAACCGGTTAATGCGACATCAAAGAAGCTAAAGACCAACGTCAGACAGAAAAACCTCAAATTAAACATTTAAGCCTTTGAAATTTCCTGCAGTTTTTTCTGAATGAACAATTTCTCCACAACTGAAGTGACTTGAAACCAAAAAGTGAATTTAAACCCAAAAATCTGTGTTTCTGTAGAAAGAAGAGTTTAATGTTTAAAGTAGAAAATGTTCGTTTTGAGTCGCAGGTTTCTGTTCTTCCTCCTGCTGTGAACGGGAAATGCTGCCAAAACTGAATATTGTTAATGTTATTATTGTTATTATTAGATATGACAACATGTATGATGGATCTGTTTTTGTTTGACATGTTTCATTATGTTGGTCATGTGAGGTTTCGAAACAATGGAAAGTTTCTAGGTTTGAACTCACATCTTGCCTGGAACAAGCTAGAAAAAGAAATCTAAAAAAGTAGGAAAATCTAGACGTAGAAAATGTGAAAAGAAATAGGGTTGAATGAATCCTCGGTTCTCTGATGTTATCAAAGCTTTAAACTGTTAAACTGAGGGAGAACTTGTCCTCAGTCTGTGGAAACAAAAGGAAGTTAGAGTGATGAAAGAGACCATGGGACTTCCCAGAACATTTGGTTTCTGTCGCTCCACACCCGCCTGGAGGTCTGTTTTTAATGCAGACAGGTTAGCTCCATTCCAGCAGAATTATTCACCGTCTTACAGAAATCACCTGTTTTTATTCCTCGTCGGATGTTTGTGAGGAATCTACAGGTTATTTGTCACATGACTCAAAGCAAGTTTCTAACTTTCTGCTACTAACCAGGAGATGTTGGCGTGTAAACCCAGGATTAGTTAGACAACCAGAACCAGAACTTATGTTAATAATAGAGATGGTGATGGCACGCTGGGATGGATCTGAATGTGTTCTGCAGAACTATTTTTACCTTCTTTTAAACATTCCTGTCCTGAGAAGGATCATTTGGTTTATTTAACTGAGTCTTGGTTTATTTATAATGAGATTAATGAAAACATGTTCATCCTCCAGCATGTCTCTGTTCATCCAGACTGTTTTCATCATTCTCCATTTCTCCTAAAACCAAATAAAGAATTTAGATGACTTAACTTGCTTGGTTTTGTGTTTATTTAGAACCATCTTTTCATGTTTTTCTTTTTCTGCATGTAATCCCTTCTCAATCCCAACTGACACGACTAAGTTAAGCCTGTTAGAGCCGGAAATACTACTAGACCGGTTCTCTGCTTACATTATATATATATATATATATATATATGGATATATATATTATATATATATATATATATATATATATATATGGATATATATGGATATGGGCTGGGCATCCAGCATAAAAACAATTCCCTTCATCCAGTGATGATTCACTGCGGCGACCCTTCAGAGGGACGAGCTGAAAGGAATCAGCAACAACAGTTTGAGTCCTGAATATCCTAAATAATCCCCAAATGTTTTCATAGCTGACAGCAACTTGGGGAAACTTTCTGGGTGTAAATACATTACTAATAAATAGTTTGCACGAAAACACATTTTTATCCAAATTCTTCTGATTTCTTTATCCTTCTGACGGTTTGCACCAGTGGTTGTTAAGGCAAATGGAGCCAGGCTAAGAGGAAAGCGCTGCCAGGCAGACTCTTTGGATGGGGACTCCATTTATTTTTATTACCGCCTTGGGAGATTGATATAAATTCTTCATCTGGATGACTGAATCATTTCAGTGTCAGAAAAAGATTCTCCAGTCAAACAGAGAAGACTTTTTCTGCATCTGGACTCAAAACAATGGATTCATTCTGACTTTTACTTAGAACATCCATTAAGTTTAAGGCTTGCCTTGTACTATCATCCTGAAGCTGACGAGCTTTAATGAATCCAGTCTGGTCATCATCTTTGATATTGGGAATTATATTTTGAAGTCTTCTTGCCATTATTGATGTAAAGAGTCATTAGTCCGAGTTTAATATTGGTATTGGACGGTAAGAGCTGCATTGCGTGTTGTCTTTACCGGTTTTTTGGAATAACAGTTTATCTCCGGGACTCAGGTGTCTGTCTGGCTTGAAGTAGAAAGTTAAAACACTTTAACAGCAGAGGTGAGTCTGTGTCCTTGAAGAGCTTGTAATGTTCTGCTGGGAATTCCTCGCATCTTGTTGCTTTTTGCTCTTGCAATGGCCTCATCAAATTCACATTTAGTTATCTCTGCATCGTTTTTCTGTTTGTTTCATGCCAACACAAGGTAAAGACAAATTAAGGTAATCTGTGCATGCACGCTGATCTGATTGCCAGGCTGGGCCCCCCCCCCCCACAGATTGCATCTCAAAGGAAAAACTAGCGATGCAAATATTGAAGAAATGCTTAAACTGCCCAACAGCAAATTAATTCATTTCTAATTAACTCAACATTAAACATCTACATCAGTAAATGTTAATACACAATAAAACATCAATACAAAGCTATAAGACCGATAGAATTCAAGAATGTGGTGTTAATAATTTGGTCTGTCACGGTGGCTGTAGGGATGTGGACCCAAATGCAGGAGTCAGGAAGCCGGTATGCAGAAATCAGACATCACTTTAATCCAAGACACGGTGAGGGCCAAAACCAACAAATGAACCAGCAACACAAGACAAAAAGTGAGGGGTATAAATACACAGAACACAATGAGACAGGTGAAGTAATTAACAAAATGAAACCAGGTGAACTCAATAACAGGAAATCAATGAAGCTAAACAAGAACCGAGGGAACTAAACAGGAAAACTACAAAATAAAACAGGAACCCTGAAAACAAAGCAAAGGGAAAAACCCAACTCATGACAGTACCCTCCCCACAAGGGCCGGCCACCGGACGGCCCAAAAAGTTCAGAGTCCAGAGACGGGTGGGAGGAGGGGGCCCAGAGGAGGGACCAAGGGAAAAAACAAAGTCCAGGGGCACAAGTCCAGGGGAAGAGTCCAAACGGCCCAGCTCAGGAAACAGTCTGGGGCAGCCTCGGCTCTGGAGGACGGCCGGGAGGCCCAGACGACGGGGGCAGCCCCGGCGCTGGAGGACGGCCGGGAGGCCCAGACGACGGGGGCAGCCCCGGCGCTGGAGGACGGCCGGGAGGCCCAGACGACGGGGGCAGCCCCGGCGCTGGAGGACGGCCGGGAGGCCCAGACGACGGGGGCAGCCCCGGCGCTGGAGGACGGCCGGGAGGCCCAGACGACGGGGGCAGCCCCGGCTCTGGATCCCTCACGTTGGACACTGGAGGCGGGGGGAGAAGGAGCGACCTCCTCGCCGGACACTGGAGGCGGGGGAGAAGGAGCGACCTCCTCGCCGGACACTGGAGGCGGGGGAGAAGGAGCGACCTCCTCCTCGGACACAGGGGCTGGCATTGGGGCCAGTGGAGGAGAATCCCAACCTGGGACCCCCTCGGGAACTCGGGACAGAGGAGGCGCGTCCCAACCTGGGACCCCCCTCGGGAACTCGGGACAGAGGAGGCGCGTCCCAACCTGGGACCCCCTCGGGAACTCGGGACAGAGGAGGCGCGTCCCAACCTGGGACCCCCTCGGGAACTCGGGACAGAGGAGGCGCGTCCCAACCTGGGACCCCCTCGGGAACATGGAGCAAGGGAGGAGCGTCCCGTCCTGGGACCCCCTCGGGAACATGGAGCAAGGGAGGAGCGTCCCGTCCTGGGACCCCCTCGGGAACATGGAGCAAGGGAGGAGCGTCCCGTCCTGGGACCCCCTCGGGAACATGGAGCAAGGGAGGAGCGTCCCAACCTGGGACCCCCTCGGGAACTCGGGACAGAGGAGGCGCGTCCCGTCCTGGGACCCCCTCGGGAACTGGGGACAGAGGAGGCGCGTCCCAACCTGGGACCCCCTCGGGAACTGGGGACAGAGGAGGCGCGTCCCAACCTGGGACCCCCTCGGGAACTGGGGACAGAGGAGGCGCGTCCCAACCTGGGACCCCCTCGGGAACTGGGGACAGAGGAGGCGCGTCCCAACCTGGGACCCCCTCGGGAACATGGAGCAAGGGAGGAGCGTCCCGTCCTGGGACCCCCTCGGGAACATGGAGCAAGGGAGGAGCGTCCCGTCCTGGGACCCCCTCGGGAACATGGAGCAAGGGAGGAGCGTCCCGTCCTGGGACCCCCTCGGGAACATGGAGCAAGGGAGGAGCGTCCCGTCCTGGGACCCCCTCGGGAACATGGAGCAAGGGAGGAGCGTCCCGTCCTGGGACCCCCTCGGGAACATGGAGCAAGGGAGGAGCGTCCCAACCTGGGACCCCCTCGGGAACTCGGGACAGAGGAGGCGCGTCCCGTCCTGGGACCCCCTCGGGAACTGGGGACAGAGGAGGCGCGTCCCAACCTGGGACCCCCTCGGGAACTGGGGACAGAGGAGGCGCGTCCCAACCTGGGACCCCCTCGGGAACTGGGGACAGAGGAGGCGCGTCCCAACCTGGGACCCCCCTCGGGAACTCGGGACAGAGGAGGCGCGTCCCAACCTGGGACCCCCTCGGGAACTCGGGACAGAGGAGGCGCGTCCCAACCTGGGACCCCCTCGGGAACTCGGGACAGAGGAGGCGCGTCCCAACCTGGGACCCCCTCGGGAACATGGAGCAAGGGAGGAGCGTCCCGTCCTGGGACCCCCTCGGGAACATGGAGCAAGGGAGGAGCGTCCCGTCCTGGGACCCCCTCGGGAACATGGAGCAAGGGAGGAGCGTCCCGTCCTGGGACCCCCTCGGGAACATGGAGCAAGGGAGGAGCGTCCCAACCTGGGACCCCCTCGGGAACTCGGGACAGAGGAGGCGCGTCCCGTCCTGGGACCCCCTCGGGAACTGGGGACAGAGGAGGCGCGTCCCAACCTGGGACCCCCTCGGGAACTGGGGACAGAGGAGGCGCGTCCCAACCTGGGACCCCCTCGGGAACTGGGGACAGAGGAGGCGCGTCCCAACCTGGGACCCCCTCGGGAACTGGGGACAGAGGAGGCGCGTCCCAACCTGGGACCCCCTCGGGAACATGGAGCAAGGGAGGAGCGTCCCGTCCTGGGACCCCCTCGGGAACATGGAGCAAGGGAGGAGCGTCCCGTCCTGGGACCCCCTCGGGAACATGGAGCAAGGGAGGAGCGTCCCGTCCTGGGACCCCCTCGGGAACATGGAGCAAGGGAGGAGCGTCCCGTCCTGGGACCCCCTCGGGAACATGGAGCAAGGGAGGAGCGTCCCGTCCTGGGACCCCCTCGGGAACATGGAGCAAGGGAGGAGCGTCCCAACCTGGGACCCCCTCGGGAACTCGGGACAGAGGAGGCGCGTCCCGTCCTGGGACCCCCTCGGGAACTGGGGACAGAGGAGGCGCGTCCCAACCTGGGACCCCCTCGGGAACTGGGGACAGAGGAGGCGCGTCCCAACCTGGGACCCCCTCGGGAACTGGGGACAGAGGAGGCGCGTCCCAACCTGGGACCCCCTCGGGAACTGGGGACAGAGGAGGCGCGTCCCAACCTGGGACCCCCTCGGGAACATGGGAAAGAGGAGGAGCGTCCCAACCTGGGACCCCCTCGGGAAAGAGGAGGAGCGTCCCAACCTGGGACCCCCTCGGGACAGAGGAGGAGCGTCCCAACCTGGGACCCCCTCGGGAAAGAGGAGGAGCGTCCCAACCTGGGACCCCCCTCGGGACAGAGGAGGAGCGTCCCAACCTGGGACCCCCTCGGGACAGAGGAGGAGCGTCCCAACCTGGGACCCCCTCGGGACAGAGGAGGAGCGTCCCAACCTGGGACCCCCTCGGGACAGAGGAGGAGCGTCCCAACCTGGGACCCCCTCGGGACAGAGGAGGAGCGTCCCAACCTGGGACCCCCTCGGGACAGAGGAGGAGCGTCCCAACCTGGGACCCCCTCGGGACAGAGGAGGAGCGTCCCAACCTGGGACCCCCCTCGGGAACTCGGGACAGAGGAGGAGCGTCCCAACCTGGGACCCCCTCGGGAACTCGGGACAGAGGAGGAGCGTCCCAACCTGGGACCCCCTCGGGAACTCGGGACAGAGGAGGAGCGTCCCAACCTGGGACCCCCTCGGGAACTCGGGACAGAGGAGGCGCGTCCCAACCTGGGACCCCCTCGGGAACTCGGGACAGAGGCGCGTCCCAACCTGGGACCCCCTCGGGAACTCGGGACAGAGGAGGAGCGTCCCAACCTGGGACCCCCTCGGGAAAGAGGAGGAGCGTCCCAACCTGGGACCCCCTCGGGACAGAGGAGGAGCGTCCCAACCTGGGACCCCCTCGGGACAGAGGAGGAGCGTCCCAACCTGGGACCCCCTCGGGACAGAGGAGGAGCGTCCCAACCTGGGACCCCCTCGGGACAGAGGAGGAGCGTCCCAACCTGGGACCCCCTCGGGACAGAGGAGGAGCGTCCCAACCTGGGACCCCCTCGGGAACTCGGGACAGAGGAGGAGCGTCCCAACCTGGGACCCCCTCGGGAACTCGGGACAGAGGAGGAGCGTCCCAACCTGGGACCCCCTCGGGAACATGGAGCAAGGGAGGAGCGTCCCGTCCTGGGACCCCCTCGGGAACATGGAGCAAGGGAGGAGCGTCCCGTCCTGGGACCCCCTCGGGAACATGGAGCAAGGGAGGAGCGTCCCGTCCTGGGACCCCCTCGGGAACATGGAGCAAGGGAGGAGCGTCCCGTCCTGGGACCCCCTCGGGAACATGGAGCAAGGGAGGAGCGTCCCGTCCTGGGACCCCCTCGGGAACATGGAGCAAGGGAGGAGCGTCCCGTCCTGGGACCCCCTCGGGAACATGGAGCAAGGGAGGAGCGTCCCGTCCTGGGACCCCCTCGGGAACATGGAGCAAGGGAGGAGCGTCCCGTCCTGGGACCCCCTCGGGAACATGGAGCAAGGGAGGAGCGTCCCGTCCTGGGACCCCCTCGGGAACATGGAGCAAGGGAGGAGCGTCCCGTCCTGGGACCCCCTCGGGAACATGGAGCAAGGGAGGAGCGTCCCGTCCTGGGACCCCCTCGGGAACATGGAGCAAGGGAGGAGCGTCCCGTCCTGGGACCCCCTCGGGAACATGGAGCAAGGGAGGAGCGTCCCGTCCTGGGACCCCCTCGGGAACATGGAGCAAGGGAGGTGGACGAGCTCTGGGCGCTGGCGTGGGAGCCTGCAGCGCCGGACGGGTTCTGGGCGCTGGCGTGGGAGCCTGCAGCGCCGGACGGGTTCTGGGCGCCGGCGTGGGAGCCTGCAGCGCCGGACGGGTTCTGGGCGCCGGCGTGGGAGCCTGCAGCGCCGGAGACGTGGACCTGGGCGCCGGCGTGGGAGCCTGCAGCGCCGGAGACGTGGACCTGGGCGCCGGCGTGGGAGCCTGCAGCGCCGGAGACGTGGACCTGGGCGCCGGCGTGGGAGCCTGCAGCGCCGGAGACGTGGACCTGGGCGCCGGCGTGGGAGCCTGCAGCGCCGGAGACGTGGACCTGGGCGCCGGCGTGGGAGCCTGCAGCGCCGGAGACGTGGACCTGGGCGCCGGCGTGGGAGCCTGCAGCGCCGGACGGGTTCTGGGCCCTGGCGTGGGAGCCTGCAGCGCCGGACGGGTTCTGGGCCCTGGCGTGGGAGCCTGCAGCGCCGGAGACGTGGACCGTAGAGCTGGTGGCTTGATAGCCAGTCTGGTTCCCCAGAACCGCGACGGGACTTCCCTCTCCACCAGCTCAGGAACTGGTCCAAGCCCAAGCAAAATACCCACCAGTTCGTCACATGTCATGGTCTCAGGTGGTTTCTGCTTATGGCGCCTGGAGTGTCCCTTTCTCCTCTCCTGCTGGGTCCTGGGTGGCTGGTTCATTATGTCACGGTGGCTGTAGGGATGTGGACCCAAATGCAGGAGTCGGGAAGCCGGTATGCAGAAATCAGACATCACTTTAATCCAAGACACGGTGAGGGCCAAAACCAACAAATGAACCAGCAACACAAGACAAAAAGTGAGGGGTATAAATACACAGAACACAATGAGACAGGTGAAGTAATTAACAAAATGAAACCAGGTGAACTCAATAACAGGAAATCAATGAAACTAAACAAGAACCGAGGGAACTAAACAGGAAAACTACAAAATAAAACAGGAACCCTGAAAACAAAGCAAAGGGAAAAACCCAACTCATGACATGGTCAAACCAAGATGGATATTTTTAGACTGATGTTGATTATATGTGGCAGAAAAATATTTTGAATTGATTTAATGGAAAAATGAATTTAAAACAACATAATAATGAATAAATGGCCGTGTGATGGGTCTGGCGACATGTCCAGGCTGTACCCTGCCTCTCACCCAATGATTGCTGAGAATGATGGCATAAGATCCAGCTTGGTCTAAGTGGGTCAGAAAATATGGATAGGTAATGAATAAAATAACTTTTTTGTTTTTCGGGGGGGGGTCTCTTGACTTTTACAACAAATAAAATATCATTTATAGCTGTCACATTTTATTTAACTTTACAGCAGGCAATAAACCATCAAACCTCTGGCTGGCAGCTGTACTGGTGGATTTATCTACATTTAGACCAGAGCTGTGTGCTTTATGTAAGTGTGGTACGCCACAAAAATTGTGCAGTAAATATGCATCTAATTAACATGCATCTTATTAACAGAACAGTCAAAGTTAGGCTCCTGTGCCCTTAATATATCTTACGGGAGAACATGAGGGTATGTGGTGCTAAAGCGGAACTGTGGACACAAGAAAAACTTTGTTCCGGATTGTTTTGTCGGTGAGCACTTCCGCGCGCCTTTCAGACGCAACCTGGACGACAGACTGTGTATGTGTTCCTGCTTGCTGCTCATCCTTACCTCTCTGTTAACAGAGAATCTCTTTGTTGCTGTGGTACCATACCTGGAACCCGTAACATAAGCAACATAATGATTAGTTTGTGGAAAACATTATTTATGCAGCACTCTAATGCTATTCTAATATAGTTAAATTATATTTTCTTTACTCCATTTTTCTTTGTCATAAAGTGAAGACTCATGTGAACCAAACTAAAAACCAGAGACGCCCTCCTCAGACGTCAAAACATGTCATCTTTGATAGATATAGATTTTAATTACATAATGGTCACAAATAGTCCAACACTAACGTTCCTAAACCCGTTCCCCATGTGGTCACATCTCAACATGCAGCTGACGGAGTGATGAACGGTTTTCCTGCAGGCTACTCTCACATTTTGAGTTATTTCTGCAGTTAGTTACTGGTTTTTCAGCTGTCAGCTTCTGCTATGCTAGGTTAATGCTTTGCAACCAAACAGCCAGAGTAAAAGTCTTGCTGACTGAGAGGATTGTGTACATCACGGCAGAATAAACCAACACCAGTAGACACGTGGACTCATGAGAACCAGGAAGACCAGGTTCAGTCACTATATCCAGGGCCAAAACCTGGAACTGGTTTACACAAGGAGGAAGACAGATATAGCCTCAGCTGGGTCAACTGGACACCAGCTCTTATCAGATAGACAGAAAAATCTGGTGTGGATCTTGAAGCTGAACATTCAGCTGCTCAGTTGATGAGCAGCTGAAATGTGTGTTTCCATGACAGTTTGTTTTTCTGTCAATAAATTCTGAGATATTTCATTATTCTGAAAACAACGGAAATAAGTGAAAATAAAGATTCACATGAATAAATGGCTCAGTTTTCATTTTTTAAACGCGCCTGGAGACGGAGGTTTGATTTCCGTCACAGCAGCGTCCTCTGCTGGACGTTTGTAGAAATGCACGTCAGTCCAGGGTTCCTTTTTATCAATGGTTCTTTCACGCAGGTCTGTCAGTATTTGTGTGGAAGCACGTTCACGTAAAGTTTAGATTAACCATCTTCTTCCTCTACTTAGAAAAGAACAACTCAGACCAGAATTTACTGGTAGAACTGGGAAACTGAATTATTTTTTACAGGTGTCACAACAAACTCAGTATTTACATTCTTTGGTCAAAATAGTAATAAGTGAATTTTCTACCTCCTTCTTTGTGCAAGGAGGAACAGGAGGAGCACTGCCAGAGCCCTGCAGAATGAGCTCCAGCAGGACACAAATGTGCATGTGTCTGCTCCAACAGTCAGAAACAGACTCCATGAGGGTGGTATGAGGGCCCGACGTCCACAGGTGGGGGTTGTGCTTCGAGCCCAACACCGTGCAGGACGTTTGGCGTTTGCCAGAGAACACCAAGATTGGTAAATCCTCCACTGGCGCCCTGAGCTCTTCACAGATGGAAGCAGGTTCACACTGAGCACATGTGACAGACGTGACAGAGTCTGGAGATGCCGTGGAGAACGTTCTGCTGCCTGCAACATCCTCCAGCAGGACCGGTTTGGCAGTGGGTCAGTAATGGTGTGGGGGGGCATTTCTTTGGAGGGCCGCACAGCCCTCCATGTGCTCGCCAGAGGTAGCCTGACTGCCATTAGGTACCGAGATGAGATCCTCAGACCCCTTGTGGGACCATATGCTGGTGCGGTTGGCCCTGGGTTCCTCCTAATGCAAGACAATGCTAGACCTCATGTGGCTGGAGTGTGTCAGCAGTTCCTGCAACACCAAGGCATTGATGTTATGGACCGGCCCGCCCGTTCCCCAGACCTGAATCCAGCTGAGCACATCTGGGACATCATGTCTGTCTCCATCCACCAACGCCAAGTTGCACCACAAGTGATTTTGCTAGTTCTCCCACTTAGAAATCATGTGTGTGTGTGTGTGTGTGTGTGTGTGTGTGTGTGTGTGTGTGTGTGTGTGTGTGTGTGTGTGTGTGAGATATGTGATCTGTTCAGTATGTATGTACCTATGTGCCTTCATCTGGACTAATCCAAGTTTCCCCGTTTTGCTTCCTGAGCCACCACATTACCGTGGCGGAGGGTTTTTTTGTGTCTTGAAGATCCTAGGAGGTATGTGATTAGAGCTTTATGCTCCAGTATGATCACCCATGGCAAACAGACCTCTAGGAGAGGGACCAGACTAGGGGCCAGATCTACTAAGATCCCACTTTGCAGTAGGCAGATTTAAGATGTGGATCACAAAGGCTTAACTACAAATTAATCATGTGTCCATAAAAAGACATTTGAAAATGTTGAAATCCTACAGAAAGAACTTGGATAGGAAGAGATTTTTTTGTTGTTGTTGTTGTTTTGCTACCTGCAAGTGAGGCATCATTTCAACAAAAACTTTTAAAGAGACGTTAGGAAATGGTGAGTCACAGTTCATGAAGATATTTTTATCATTAACTAAGTCCAGATTTTGCAACAAATTTGCTTTAGCAAGTTATATAATAACATACAGTTATCTAAACCAGAGGATACAGGATGCAAAAAGAAGAAATGGGAAAAGGAAGGGTGAAGATCTCACAAGTTAGCTGGGAGAATATATACAATGGTTCTTAGACAAGTCAAACACATGGAGGGAATTCTGTTGGAAAACCTGACACCAAACATTCCCATACTGGATAGAGGTCAAACATATAGAAATTTATTTAATGTAGACATGCCCTTTAAATGTGAAACTTTGTATTTGGGCAATCTATGGCCTTAAACATTAAACATCAAAAATGGTAAACTGTTTGCTATGCTGGCAGCCAGTGAGAAATCTGTCATGAGTAAATGGTCAAAAGAGGAAAGTGATGAATGGATTGAAATTGTCTGCAAGATCTGTTGTGGAGAAGTTATCCTTTTCCTTCAAAGTTGATATAGAAAATGTATGAGCTTATGAGATCTGGTGCAAATGGGCTGAGTATGTGAGACCAATCAGATCAGATACAGTCACAGTCATGGGCTGAGCATAGTTTTTCCCAGATACCTGTGAATGCATCCTTTCTCAGCACTGATTGCGGATGCCTTCTACTTATGCTGCCCCAATTTAAGCAGCAATCACAGTACTTCTCCTTGCCAGATTGTCAGACTTTTCCATGTCTTTCCAGCCCTTCTCAACCTTTTATGTCCCTTGATTGAGTGTCGGTCCCCCCTAATACTCCTGGCTTGATGGTAATTTAAATGGAATGTAGCCCGCTGTTGGAAGACAGGCCAAAACGTAATTGAAACCTGCCATGCATGTAGCAGCGTCCATTACAACCACATTGGCAACAGACTCTTGATCAGGATACTCAAAAACATTTACACCTGCACCGTAGAGGTGCAAGGAGTGTCATGTTGTTGGGAAGAAGTCCGCTCAGCTGAACAAATAATAAGAATTACATACTGGACATTATAATGAACACTGCAAAACTAGGCCTGCAAAATCCTCAAGAACCCACTTACCCTTGCCATAGACTGTTCTCCCTGCTGCCTTCAGGAAGAAATTACAGTTGCCTTGCAGCTCATACAGAGAGGATAGGAAAGTACTTTTTTCCTCAGGCCATCTGCATCCTCAGTGCATACGGACAACTGTACATATTAATTTATATTAATCAAATTTTATTTATAGAGCACTTTATCATACATAAAATGCAACTCAAAACTGCTTTACATTAAAAATGTGATCCTTCTGTGGGCTCAGCATCTGCAGGAGGAGCCGTAAGGGTCGGTTACAATGTGACCTGGATGGCAGCAAGAGGCAGGGACCCTAGCGGTCAGATCCTCAGGTGCAGAAACTGGCTCTAGGAATGTGAAACGTCAGTGGTTCCGGCTAGATATATTCGGAGTCACCTCGACGCATGGCTTGGACTCTGGAACCAGTATCTTCAAGAGAGGGTACTGGTTTCAGAATCTTCTTCCACTCTGGATTTGCTCATGGTTAAAGGCACCGAGCAGGTGTGGGCATTCTCATTAGCCCCTAGCTTGGTGCCTGTATGTTGGGGTTTACCTCGGTGGATGAAAGGGTTCCTCCACCCGGGTGGGGGGATGGGTCCTGACTGTTGTCTGTGCTTTTGTACCGAACAGCATTTCAGAGTACCCACCCTTCCTAGAGTCCTTGGAGGGAGTGTTGGAGGGTGATCCCTCTGGGCACTCCCTTGTTCTGCTTGGGGACTTCAATGCTCACATCGTCATGGATTGTCCATAACGAACACCATGTTCCAACATAAGAGTGTCCATATGTACACCTGGCATCAGGACTCCCTGGACCGCAGTTCGATGATCGATTTTGTAGTCATATCATCGGACCTACAGCCACATGCCTTGGACACTCAGGTGAAGAGGCGGGTGGAGCTGTCAACTGATCACCACCTGGTGGTGAGCTGGCTCAGATGGTGGGGGGGGAAGCCGGTCAGATCTGGCAGGCCCAAATGTGTTGTGAGGGTCTGCTGGGAATGTCTGCTGGGAACGTCTGGCAGAGTCCCTTGTCAGAGCGAGCTTCAACTCCTACCTTCAGCAGAGCTTCAACCATGTCCTGAGTGAGGCGGGGCACATTGAGCCCAAGTGGACTGTGTTCTGTGCTTCTATTGTTGGAGTGGCCAGCCGGAGCTGTGGTTGTAAGGTCGTTGGTCTCCATCATGGTGGTATTTCCAGACCTGCTGGTGGACACCTGCAATGAGGGATGCCGTCAAGCTGAAGAAGGAGTCCTATCAGGCTTTCTGGGCCTGTTGAACTCTGGAGGCAGCTGATAGGTACCAACAGGCTAAGCAACATGCAAACCGCATGTTGCTTAGCCTGTCCAAGGCAAAAACTCAGGTGTGGGAGGAGTTCGGCGAGGCCATGGAGAACGACTTCCGGGCGGCTTCAAGGCAATTCTGGTCCACCATCTGGCGGCTCAGGAGGGGGGGAAGCAGTTCTTCGTCAAACTGTGTACAGTGAAGATGGGGAGATGCTGACTACTACAACTTGGGACGTTGTGGGATCTCCTCAATCCTACCAACACATCTTCCGGGGAGGAAGCAGAGCTGGCGGACTCAGGGGTGGATTCTTCTATATCTGGGACTGAAGTTGCTGCGCTGGTTAAAAAGCTCTTTGGTGGCAAGGCCCTGAGGGTGGATGAGATCGCGTGGACATCGGTGACAGTGGCTCTGGACTGGCAGACTGGGGTGGAAGGTGTGTTCCAATTACAGGGAGGATCACACTCCTCAGGCTCCCAGGAAGGGTCTAATAAGGGGTCCTGGAGAGGAGGGTCTATCTGATAGTAGAATCTCAGATTGAGAAGGAGCAGTATGGTTTTCGTCCTGGTCGCTCAACAGTGGACCAGCTCCATACCCTCCATGAGGTCCTGGAGGGGGCATGGGAGTTTTGCAGAACCAGTCTAAATGTGCTTTGTGGACCTGGAAAAGGTATTCAACTGTGTACCCCAGGGACTCCTGTGGGGTACTCCAGGACTATGGGGTACCGGACCACCTTGTACAAGCTATACAAACAATGCTCTGTACGACAGGTGTCAGAGTTTGTAAGGCAGTAAGTCAGATTTGTTTCCAGTGAGGATTGGACTCCACCAAGGCTGCCCTATAACACCAATTCTGTTTGTAACTTTTATGGACAGAATTTTTGGTGCACCCGAGGTATTGAGGGGATCCGGTTAGGTAGCCTCAGGATTGGGTCTCTGCTTTTGGAAATGACGTGGTCCTGTTGGCATCATCTTGCTGTGATCTTCAGCTCTCCCTTGAGGGATTCGCAATCGAGTGTGAAGTGGCTGGGATGGGAATCAGCACCTCCAAATCTGAGACCATGGTCCTCAGCCGGAATAGGGGGGATTGCCCTCTCTGGATCGGGAGTGAATTCCTGCCTCAAATGGAGGAGTTTAAATATCTTTGGGTCTTGTTCACGAGTGAGGGAAGGATAGAGCGTGAGATCAACAGGCGGATCAGTCCGGGGTCTGCAGTATTGCGCCGCTCTGTCATGGTGAAGAAGGAGCTGAGCCAGAAGGCAAAATTCTTGATTTACCAGTCGATCTACCACTCCTCAAAAAAATAAAGGGAACACATAAACAACACAATGTAACTCCAAGTCAACCACACTTCTTTGAAATCGAACTGACCACTTAGAAAGGAATACTTGATTGACAATCAATTTAGAATAGACAACAGGTGGAAATTATAGTCAATTGGCAAGACACACCAAATAAAGGAGTGGTTTTGCAGGCAGTGACCACAGACCACTTCTCAATTCCAATGCTTTCTGGCTGATGTTTTGGTCATTTTTGAATGCTGCCTGTGCTTTCACTCTAGTGGTAGCATGAGACGGAGACAATAACCCACACAAGTGGCTCAGGTAGTGCAGCTCATCCATGGGACACCATGTCTCGCTCCATCAACCAACGCCAAGTTGCACAACAGACTGTACAGCAGTTGGTTAATGCTTAAGTCTAGGTCTGGGAGGAAATCCCTCAGGAGAGCATCTGCCGCCTCATCAGGAGCATGCTCAGGCATTGTAGGGAGGTAATACAGGCACGCAGAGGTCGCACACACGACTGAGCCTCATTTTGACTTGTTTAAAGAACATTACATCAAAGTTGGATCAGCCTGTAGTGGTGTTTTTCCACTATCATTTTGAGTATAACTCTAAATCGAGACCTCCATGGGTTGATACATTTGATTTTCATTGATAATTTTTGTGTGATTGTGTTGTAAGCACATTCAACTATGGAAAGAACAAAGTATCTAATAAAAATATTTAATTAATTCAAATGTACAACATGTTACTTCAGTGTTCCATTTATTTTTTTGAGCAGTGGATACATATACATATATATGGTACATATATATATATACATATATATATATATATATATATATATATATATATATATATATATATATATATATACATATATATATATATATATATATATATATATATATATATATATATATATATATATATATATATACATATATATATATATATATATATATATATATATATATATATATATATATACATATATATATATATATATATATATATATATATATATATACACATACATATATATCGGTTTTGCGCCACATTTGACGTCATTCTGGTGGATAATGATTTATTTCAAGCTGATATCCTACATTCTTCCACCTCAGTTTTATTCAGAAGCCAACTATCATTCTGAGATGCTATTACATGTCACTGTCACGCAATTGATTTCATTAAAAGCACTTAAATATTAAAATTGTTTCCTTTCATTTTATCCCAGAAAAGTGTTGAAATGAAAAGAAAAACCATTCACGGACATTTGCCGCATTCTGTATGTGGATCTGAAAATGTTCTTATGATACAATAGAAAAGTAAAAACAAGTTTCTTAAAAGTTAGTTAAAATAACCACAGTAGTAAAATCTGGCTATCATAGACTGTCACAGACGTCATAGATCATAGATGGATGTCTAAGTTGCCATCAGACTAAAATAAGGAATGTATTGCTTCCATGGCAACAGTGAACTTGTGGGGGAGGGGCTCATAGAACATTTAACTGCTTTGATGTCAAAATGTCACATAGCAACAGTGACTTTGTGGGGGAGGGGCTTATAGAACATAGAAAAGCTTTGATGTGACGGTGTTACATGGCAACAGTGACATCATCGTTCTGAGGGGCGGGGCTTATCTACTCTTGCCTTTTATATTGGGCTGTCAAAAGAGTTTTCTCATTTCTTGTTCGTGAATCATTCAGCAGTGAGAGAAATTGTCGGAGTTTCACTTTAATTTTTTAAACTCGTTTTTTATTAGAATAGTACAGAAAGAAGTTTACCATGGAAGATACATGCAGTTACGAGAATAGAGAGACACAGGCTTTAATGCACATGATTAGGCCAGTGATTGAATCCTTTTTTTTTAAGATTTCACAAAAACAGTGGATGAATTTGTGGTCTGGTAATCCAGACGAAGAAACCAAGAATGCTGTGAATGAAATGCTGGCTGAATTGGTATCAATTACTGTCAAAGTAATCCAGGAGAGACTGGAAATTCAAGGCACTCTTTCCAGGGAGGAAATGTTGACCACTATCGAAGACACTATACCAAAGACTTTTATGGAGGTCATGGAGCTGAAATCAGAAATAGAAGAACCGACTACTGAATCTATGACAAATTTGCTTGTTAAGAAAATGTCAGACAGCGTAAAATCTATCAGTGAGACATTAGAGTCTGCTTCTTCCAAGAAAAAACCTCAGGTGTGCAATATGTTGAGAAAATGCTTATCAAAATGCATGTGCAAACCCAAAAAAGCGCAAATGCAAACAAGTGGAGAAACAGTGGAACAAACCATGGACGAGGACATCCAGGAACCAGCTTCTGAAGAGCCTGATGACGTGGACATGGACCAAAAAATGGAGGAATCACTTGAATTTGCAGACAGATTAGCTACAGAGGATTTGCAGGAATCCTCTCTGCAGAAAGACAATTTGTCAGAGAGATCTCCTCCAGTCCCTAGAAGCAAAGTTAAAGGGTCTCAAAAGACATCAGAAAGGATGATCAAGAGATTATTTCCGTGCTGCAACATTGGGCACGCCGACATCATTGAACCAGTCTCTCTCAATAAAGACGACCAGCAGATGGACCAACGAGACATAACTGACGACAAAAGCGACCAATTAACTAAATCTGCAGATAAATTAACACCAGAGGTGGAGAAAGAAACTGCCTCTTCTTTGCAGATAGAGGAAATTCCAGATAAAACGAGTGTGGAGGAGACCACTCCTCTGGTCAGTAAACCCCCAGGTCTTGTAAAAAAGGTAGGAATGTGGATGAAGAAAATGTCTACATGCGTCAAAGTGCAGAAAAACTCCAGGAAAGAGGAGGAAGTAGAGACCACTTTGGTGGAGATGAACATCCAGCAACCGGTTTCTGATGATAAGGATGTCCCAGAGTTGCACCAGGAAGAAATGTCTGGCCAGAGGGATGAATCAGTAAAATCCACTGATAAAAGACCTCCACCAAGAGCAGGAAGGAGGATGAAGGAACTATTTCCATGTTTCAAACTGAAAGACTCCATTGAAGAAGATGAGCAAGAAGAGATTTGCCATGTGGACTTACCTGCTTCTGCAGAGTCCATGAACCTGGATGTATCATCTCATTTAGCTCCCTACAAGCTACAGAGGTCAGTAACTACACTGGAGTCAAATAAAACAAAGGATGAGCACCAGCTTAGAAAAGAAGCCGAATGCAGAGTCTTGGTGCAAAAACTTGTGGTCGATCTGACGCTCCTTGTTTTTAGAAAAGCGAATATCTTATGCTGTCAAGATAACTATCAAGCCATAAAACAACGTCTGTTTGAGAAAATTTGGACCGAAGTGGAAAAGCTAGAGTTCAATATCCCTCCAGAGAAGTTTCAGCATCTTGAAAAGCACATTTACAGGGAGATCTGCAAAAGCATGTCCTTTGCACAGCTGATTGCGGAGGTGTTCAAGGGCTCAGAGAAGCCGCTCACAGATGAAATAATTGCATTGTCTTTCAGGAAGTACATAACAGACAAGCCCTCCACCTTCAGAAGATTTCTACAAATGTTTCAAATGAACAAAAAGTCCTGCAGATGTGCTTGCTTACGTCATGAAGATTTTGTGACAGAAGACCCGTCTTTAAAATCCAAAAGCAGTGAGACGACTTCCTTAAAGTCTGATGGAAGCAAACAGCAACAATCAGACAAGGAAAGGTCGTGCAGGCTGTTAGTGGACGTGACTGTTGACAAGCTTATTTCACATCTCATCAAACAAACCCGCTTACCAAACACCCCGGATTTCTGTGAAGCTCTCCGAAAACGGCTGTATGATAAAATGATAGCTGAACTCCAGTCCAAAGATTTTCAAGTGAACCCAGAAAACTTTCATAATTTAGACAAGATCATCCACAAAGAACTTTGTAGACGCTTGGCCTGTCCGTGTGTTGTTACGCTCACTGTCATGAACACAGACCAGCCAGTATGCGACATCATTGTCATGGAGACTTTCAAAAAGCACATGAAAAAACCAAAACAACCAGGGTGTTGGTCATTCTTTTAACACGGAGGAGGCCTAGACATCGCACACCTTGGACTCCAGATCTAATCCAGCCTATGAAACAAAACCTGCATTTCTAACCTGAAATGACATTTACCTCACAAAAGTAAGTTTTACACAAAACAACATTTATTTCAAAGGCCTACACACAAATCCAACACCAGATCTATACACAAATCCGGCTTCAGATCTATACCCATATCCAACACCAGATCTACAAAAAAGTCCAACACTATATCTATGCACAAATCCAACACTAAGCCTACATACAAATCCAACACCAGATCCACACTTAAATCAAACAACAGTTTGTACACATATCCAAAACCAGATCTATACACACCCATCCAACACCAGATCTATACACAAATCCACCAGATCTCCAAACAATTCCAGCTCCAGATCTATACACACCCATCCAACACCAGATTTATACACAGTTTCAGCTCCGCAAACCGTTAGTTACTGCTGCACACAGCCTCGGAGGGATGAGTTCTGGTATCAGAATTTGTTCTTCTGGGTGAAAAGTCAGCAGTGAAACCGACACAAAAAAATAAGATTAAAATTATAAACACCTCTGCCATAAAGGCAAGAGATCGACAGACGGATCTGTGCTGGATCTGCAGTAATGCGGACTCTGCGCCAGTCTGTCGTGGTGAAGAAGGAGCTGAGCCAGAAGGCGAAGCTCTTGATTTACCAGTCGATCTACGTTCCCACCCTCACCTATGGTCATGAGCTGTGGGTCGTGACTGATAGGAACGGGATCTCGTACACAGGTGCCTGAGATGAGTTTCCTCCACATTGAGAGGGGCCAGTTGAGGTGGTTCTGACATCTGGTCAGGATGCCTCCTGGACCTCCCTGGTGAGGTGTTCCAGGCACGTCCCTCTGGGAGGAGACCCCGGGGAAGACCCAGGACACGCTGGAGGGATTATATCTCTCGGCTGGCCTGGGAACGCCTTGGGTTCCCCCACGCAGAGTTGGCAAATGTGGCTGGGGAGAGGGAAGTCTTGGGTTCTCTGCTTAGGCTGCTGCCCCCGCGAACCCTGGAAAAGCATCAGAAAATGGATGGGTGGATGGATGTATGGATTCATCAAATTTTACTTAAAATGTAACTCAAAAATGCTTTACAATAAAAATGTGATGAACATGCTCCCCAACACCACTTCTTTTTCCATTGTTATGATGTTGTGTGAGAGTCTGAAGCAGGTGCATACAGCATGTCACAGCTCATTTGACCATTTATGATGTGCATGTGATAAAGGCGATTTGATTTTATGTAAACCACCTTCTTGTGCACATCTTACACATTTAGGACTTTTTTTAAATTCTTTTTTAATCTCATCCACTTAAATCATGACACTTGTCATTTATTTGCTGTTTAAACTGGAATTCCTCCAATGTAGGACAAATTAAAGATTATTATTTTACATTTTTGCAGTCTTGTTTGTAAATTATATAGATCCAGATGTTTACATCCTGTTTATGTGTTTGACTTATTCTTCAACGTTTGTCTGACATTTTTTACGGGGTGGCCAAGGTAAAATAAAGGCTCGACACATGGATCGTTCATCGAGTCTTCTGATAAAACACACACGCTCTTTTCAGGTCTGAAACTGAACAAACTGACCCTCAAGCTTCCCTTCTCCTGTACACTGTCGTCACTCCTGCAGAAGCATTGTGTCTCTTCCCAAGTCGGGGAAACATCTGTAATTAATGTTTATGCAGCTTGCACACAAGCTACATGCATGTGAGAAAACACACATTCGTCCTGAAATCACATCAATGTCAAAGGTTTCGTCTATCTGGCTCGGTTCTTTGTCATTCATGCGCGTGCGCAGAAAACCAGTAAGAAACCAGATAAAAGCAAAAATTCCAGTTATTGCCAAATGGAAAGCAGCGCAGCTTTTTCTCATTATATCAGAAAACAAGTTCAGTTCCTCCCGTAGAAATGTTACAGAAAACACCGGAGATTACCCCGGAATTTACCACCACATTGTCCTTAGGTTTTCTGAGTTTTTTTGTTTGTTTGTTTGTTTGTTTTAGTTCTAATGGCGGTGACATGGCTCTCCATTCAGACAAAGACAACAACAGTCCTGCTGACCAATCACATCTCTCTCTGTCTCCGCCGCGGAAATTAAGAACCAATCAGCTGCCGAGCTGGGTCTGCTGGTGACCAGGACAAGCCAATTAGCGGTCTGTCTGGACTCCACGGAGGTGCATTTAGACCAATAAGCGTCCAAAGTATCTGTTCGGAACGGATAATAGTCGGCGGAGGCCCAATCAGCGCCTCAGAGCTGGCTGCCGGTGCCGGGGACTGGTGGTGAGGATCCGCCAAAACGTAATTGAAACCTGCCATGCATGTAGCAGCGTCCATTACAACCACATTGGCAACAGACTCTTGATCAGGATACTCAAAAACACTTACACCTGCACCGTAGAGGTGCAAGGAGTGTCATGTTGTTGGGAAGAAGTCCGCTCAGCTGAACAAATAATAAGAATTACATACTGGACATTATAATGAACACTGCAAAACTAGGCCTGCAAAATCCTCAAGAACCCACTTACCCTTGCCATAGACTGTTCTCCCTGCTGCCTTCAGGAAGAAATTACAGTTGCCTTGCAGCTCATACAGAGAGGATAGGAAAGTACTTTTTTCCTCAGGCCATCTGCATCCTCAGTGCATACGGACAACTGTACATATTAATTTATATTAATCAAATTTTATTTATAGAGCACTTTATCATACATAAAATGCAACTCAAAACTGCTTTACATTAAAAATGTGATCCTTCTGTGGGCTCAGCATCTGCAGGAGGAGCCGTAAGGGTCGGTTACAATGTGACCTGGATGGCAGCAAGAGGCAGGGACCCTAGCGGTCAGATCCTCGGGTGCAGAAACTGGCTCTAGGAATGTGAAACGTCAGTGGTTCCGGCTAGATATATTCGGAGTCACCTCGACGCATGGCTTGGACTCTGGAACCAGTATCTTCAAGAGAGGGTACTGGTTTCAGAATCTTCTTCCACTCTGGATTTGCTCATGGTTAAAGGCACCGAGCAGGTGTGGGCATTCTCATTAGCCCCTAGCTTGGTGCCTGTATGTTGGGGTTTACCTCGGTGGATGAAAGGGTTCCTCCACCCGGGTGGGGGGATGGGTCCTGACTGTTGTCTGTGCTTTTGTACCGAACAGCATTTCAGAGTACCCACCCTTCCTAGAGTCCTTGGAGGGAGTGTTGGAGGGTGATCCCTCTGGGCACTCCCTTGTTCTGCTTGGGGACTTCAATGCTCACATCGTCATGGATTGTCCATAACGAACACCATGTTCCAACATAAGAGTGTCCATATGTACACCTGGCATCAGGACTCCCTGGACCGCAGTTCGATGATCGATTTTGTAGTCATATCATCGGACCTACAGCCACATGCCTTGGACACTCAGGTGAAGAGGCGGGTGGAGCTGTCAACTGAACACCACCTGGTGGTGAGCTGGCTCAGATGGTGGGGGGGGAAGCCGGTCAGATCTGGCAGGCCCAAATGTGTTGTGAGGGTCTGCTGGGAATGTCTGCTGGGAACGTCTGGCAGAGTCCCTTGTCAGAGCGAGCTTCAACTCCTACCTTCAGCAGAGCTTCAACCATGTCCTGAGTGAGGCGGGGCACATTGAGCCCAAGTGGACTGTGTTCTGTGCTTCTATTGTTGGAGTGGCCAGCCGGAGCTGTGGTTGTAAGGTCGTTGGTCTCCATCATGGTGGTATTTCCAGACCTGCTGGTGGACACCTGCAATGAGGGATGCCGTCAAGCTGAAGAAGGAGTCCTATCAGGCTTTCTGGGCCTGTTGAACTCTGGAGGCAGCTGATAGGTACCAACAGGCTAAGCAACATGCAAACCGCATGTTGCTTAGCCTGTCCAAGGCAAAAACTCAGGTGTGGGAGGAGTTCGGCGAGGCCATGGAGAACGACTTCCGGGCGGCTTCAAGGCAATTCTGGTCCACCATCTGGCGGCTCAGGAGGGGGGGAAGCAGTTCTTCGTCAAACTGTGTACAGTGAAGATGGGGAGACGCTGACTACTACAACTTGGGACGTTGTGGGATCTCCTCAATCCTACCAACACGTCTTCCGGGGAGGAAGCAGAGCTGGCGGACTCAGGGGTGGATTCTTCTATATCTGGGACTGAAGTTGCTGCGCTGGTTAAAAAGCTCTTTGGTGGCAAGGCCCTGAGGGTGGATGAGATCCGCCCGGAATTCCTTAAGGCTCTGGATGCTGTGGAGCTGTCCTGGCTGACACACCTCTGCAGCATCGCGTGGACATCGGTGACAGTGGCTCTGGACTGGCAGACTGGGGTGGAGGGTGTGTTCCAATTACAGGGAGGATCACACTCCTCAGGCTCCCAGGAAGGGTCTAATAAGGGGTCCTGGAGAGGAGGGTCTATCTGATAGTAGAATCTCAGATTGAGAAGGAGCAGTATGGTTTTCGTCCTGGTCGCTCAACAGTGGACCAGCTCCATACCCTCCATGAGGTCCTGGAGGGGGCATGGGAGTTTTGCAGAACCAGTCTAAATGTGCTTTGTGGACCTGGAAAAGGTATTCAACTGTGTACCCCAGGGACTCCTGTGGGGTACTCCAGGACTATGGGGTACCGGACCACCTTGTACAAGCTATACAAACAATGCTCTGTACGACAGGTGTCAGAGTTTGTAAGGCAGTAAATCAGATTTGTTTCCAGTGAGGATTGGACTCCACCAAGGCTGCCCTATAACACCAATTCTGTTTGTAACTTTTATGGACAGAATTTTTGGTGCACCCGAGGTATTGAGGGGATCCGGTTAGGTAGCCTCAGGATTGGGTCTCTGCTTTTGGAAATGACGTGGTCCTGTTGGCATCATCTTGCTGTGATCTTCAGCTCTCCCTTGAGGGATTCGCAATCGAGTGTGAAGTGGCTGGGATGGGAATCAGCACCTCCAAATCTGAGACCATGGTCCTCAGCCGGAATAGGGGGGATTGCCCTCTCTGGATCGGGAGTGAATTCCTGCCTCAAATGGAGGAGTTTAAATATCTTTGGGTCTTGTTCACGAGTGAGGGAAGGATAGAGCGTGAGATCAACAGGCGGATCAGTCCAGGGTCTGCAGTATTGCGCCGCTCTGTCATGGTGAAGAAGGAGCTGAGCCAGAAGGCAAAATTCTTGATTTACCAGTCGATCTACCACTCCTCAAAAAAATAAAGGGAACACATAAACAACACAATGTAACTCCAAGTCAACCACACTTCTTTGAAATCGAACTGACCACTTAGAAAGGAATACTTGATTGACAATCAATTTAGAATAGACAACAGGTGGAAATTATAGTCAATTGGCAAGACACACCAAATAAAGGAGTGGTTTTGCAGGCAGTGACCACAGACCACTTCTCAATTCCAATGCTTTCTGGCTGATGTTTTGGTCATTTTTGAATGCTGCCTGTGCTTTCACTCTAGTGGTAGCATGAGACGGAGACAATAACCCACACAAGTGGCTCAGGTAGTGCAGCTCATCCATGGGACACCATGTCTCGCTCCATCAACCAACGCCAAGTTGCACAACAGACTGTACAGCAGTTGGTTAATGCTTAAGTCTAGGTCTGGGAGGAAATCCCTCAGGAGAGCATCTGCCGCCTCATCAGGAGCATGTTCAGGCATTGTAGGGAGGTAATACAGGCACGCAGAGGTCGCACACACGACTGAGCCTCATTTTGACTTGTTTAAAGAACATTACATCAAAGTTGGATCAGCCTGTAGTGGTGTTTTTCCACTATCATTTTGAGTATAACTCTAAATCGAGACCTCCATGGGTTGATACATTTGATTTTCATTGATAATTTTTGTGTGATTGTGTTGTAAGCACATTCAACTATGGAAAGAACAAAGTATCTAATAAAAATATTTAATTAATTCAAATGTACAACATGTTACTTCAGTGTTCCATTTATTTTTTTGAGCAGTGGATACATATACATATATATGGTACATATATATATATACATATATATATATATATATATATATATATATATATATATATATATATATATATATACATATATATATATACATATATATATATATATATATATATATACATATATATATATATACATATATATATATATATACATATATATATATACATATATATATATATACATGTATATATATATATATATATATATATATATATGTATATATATATATATATATATATATATATATGTATATATGTATATATATATGTATACATATATATATATATGTATATATATATATATATATGTATATATATATATGTATATATATATATATATATATATATATATATACACATACATATATATCGGTTTTGCGCCACATTTGACGTCATTCTGGTGGATAATGATTTATTTCAAGCTGATATCCTACATTCTTCCACCTCAGTTTTATTCAGAAGCCAACTATCATTCTGAGATGCTATTACATGTCACTGTCACGCAATTGATTTCATTAAAAGCACTTAAATATTAAAATTGTTTCCTTTCATTTTATCCCAGAAAAGTGTTGAAATGAAAAGAAAAACCATTCACGGACATTTGCCGCATTCTGTATGTGGATCTGAAAATGTTCTTATGATACAATAGAAAAGTAAAAACAAGTTTCTTAAAAGTTAGTTAAAATAACCACAGTAGTAAAATCTGGCTATCATAGACTGTCACAGACGTCATAGATCATAGATGGATGTCTAAGTTGCCATCAGACTAAAATAAGGAATGTATTGCTTCCATGGCAACAGTGAACTTGTGGGGGAGGGGCTCATAGAACATTTAACTGCTTTGATGTCAAAATGTCACATAGCAACAGTGACTTTGTGGGGGAGGGGCTTATAGAACATAGAAAAGCTTTGATGTGACGGTGTTACATGGCAACAGTGACATCATCGTTCTGAGGGGCGGGGCTTATCTACTCTTGCCTTTTATATTGGGCTGTCAAAAGAGTTTTCTCATTTCTTGTTCGTGAATCATTCAGCAGTGAGAGAAATTGTCGGAGTTTCACTTTAATTTTTTAAACTCGTTTTTTATTAGAATAGTACAGAAAGAAGTTTACCATGGAAGATACATGCAGTTACGAGAATAGAGAGACACAGGCTTTAATGCACATGATTAGGCCAGTGATTGAATCCTTTTTTTTTAAGATTTCACAAAAACAGTGGATGAATTTGTGGTCTGGTAATCCAGACGAAGAAACCAAGAATGCTGCGAATGAAATGCTGGCTGAATTGGTATCAATTACTGTAAAAGTAATCCAGGAGAAACTGGAAATTCAAGGCACTCTTTCCAGGGAGGAAATGTTGACCACTATCGAAGACACTATACCAAAGACTTTTATGGAGGTCATGGAGCTGAAATCAGAAATAGAAGAACCGACTACTGAATCTATGACAAATTTGCTTGTTAAGAAAATGTCAGACAGCGTAAAATCTATCAGTGAGACATTAGAGTCTGCTTCTTCCAAGAAAAAACCTCAGGTGTGCAATATGTTGAGAAAATGCTTATCAAAATGCATGTGCAAACCCAAAAAAGCGCAAATGCAAACAAGTGGAGAAACAGTGGAACAAACCATGGACGAGGACATCCAGGAACCAGCTTCTGAAGAGCCTGATGACGTGGACATGGACCAAAAAATGGAGGAATCACTTGAATTTGCAGACAGATTAGCTACAGAGGATTTGCAGGAATCCTCTCTGCAGAAAGACAATTTGTCAGAGAGATCTCCTCCAGTCCCTAGAAGCAAAGTTAAAGGGTCTCAAAAGACATCAGAAAGGATGATCAAGAGATTATTTCCGTGCTGCAACATTGGGCACGCCGACATCATTGAACCAGTCTCTCTCAATAAAGACGACCAGCAGATGGACCAACGAGACATAACTGACGACAAAAGCGACCAATTAACTAAATCTGCAGATAAATTAACACCAGAGGTGGAGAAAGAAACTGCCTCTTCTTTGCAGATAGAGGAAATTCCAGATAAAACGAGTGTGGAGGAGACCACTCCTCTGGTCAGTAAACCCCCAGGTCTTGTAAAAAAGGTAGGAATGTGGATGAAGAAAATGTCTACATGCGTCAAAGTGCAGAAAAACTCCAGGAAAGAGGAGGAAGTAGAGACCACTTTGGTGGAGATGAACATCCAGCAACCGGTTTCTGATGATAAGGATGTCCCAGAGTTGCACCAGGAAGAAATGTCTGGCCAGAGGGATGAATCAGTAAAATCCACTGATAAAAGACCTCCACCAAGAGCAGGAAGGAGGATGAAGGAACTATTTCCATGTTTCAAACTGAAAGACTCCATTGAAGAAGATGAGCAAGAAGAGATTTGCCATGTGGACTTACCTGCTTCTGCAGAGTCCATGAACCTGGATGTATCATCTCATTTAGCTCCCTACAAGCTACAGAGGTCAGTAACTACACTGGAGTCAAATAAAACAAAGGATGAGCACCAGCTTAGAAAAGAAGCCGAATGCAGAGTCTTGGTGCAAAAACTTGTGGTCGATCTGACGCTCCTTGTTTTTAGAAAAGCGAATATCTTATGCTGTCAAGATAACTATCAAGCCATAAAACAACGTCTGTTTGAGAAAATTTGGACCGAAGTGGAAAAGCTAGAGTTCAATATCCCTCCAGAGAAGTTTCAGCATCTTGAAAAGCACATTTACAGGGAGATCTGCAAAAGCATGTCCTTTGCACAGCTGATTGCGGAGGTGTTCAAGGGCTCAGAGAAGCCGCTCACAGATGAAATAATTGCATTGTCTTTCAGGAAGTACATAACAGAAAAGCCCTCCACCTTCAGAAGATTTCTACAAATGTTTCAAATGAACAAAAAGTCCTGCAGATGTGCTTGCTTACGTCATGAAGATTTTGTGACAGAAGACCCGTCTTTAAAATCCAAAAGCAGTGAGACGACTTCCTTAAAGTCTGATGGAAGCAAACAGCAACAATCAGACAAGGAAAGGTCGTGCAGGCTGTTAGTGGACGTGACTGTTGACAAGCTTATTTCACATCTCATCAAACAAACCCGCTTACCAAACACCCCGGATTTCTGTGAAGCTCTCCGAAAACGGCTGTATGATAAAATGATAGCTGAACTCCAGTCCAAAGATTTTCAAGTGAACCCAGAAAACTTTCATAATTTAGACAAGATCATCCACAAAGAACTTTGTAGACGCTTGGCCTGTCCGTGTGTTGTTACGCTCACTGTCATGAACACAGACCAGCCAGTATGCGACATCATTGTCATGGAGACTTTCAAAAAGCACATGAAAAAACCAAAACAACCAGGGTGTTGGTCATTCTTTTAACACGGAGGAGGCCTAGACATCGCACACCTTGGACTCCAGATCTAATCCAGCCTATGAAACAAAACCTGCATTTCTAACCTGAAATGACATTTACCTCACAAAAGTAAGTTTTACACAAAACAACATTTATTTCAAAGGCCTACACACAAATCCAACACCAGATCTATACACAAATCCGGCTTCAGATCTATACCCATATCCAACACCAGATCTACAAAAAAGTCCAACACTATATCTATGCACAAATCCAACACTAAGCCTACATACAAATCCAACACCAGATCCACACTTAAATCAAACAACAGTTTGTACACATATCCAAAACCAGATCTATACACACCCATCCAACACCAGATCTATACACAAATCCACCAGATCTCCAAACAATTCCAGCTCCAGATCTATACACACCCATCCAACACCAGATTTATACACAGTTTCAGCTCCGCAAACCGTTAGTTACTGCTGCACACAGCCTCGGAGGGATGAGTTCTGGTATCAGAATTTGTTCTTCTGGGTGAAAAGTCAGCAGTGAAACCGACACAAAAAAATAAGATTAAAATTATAAACACCTCTGCCATAAAGGCAAGAGATCGACAGACGGATCTGTGCTGGATCTGCAGTAATGCGGACTCTGCGCCAGTCTGTCGTGGTGAAGAAGGAGCTGAGCCAGAAGGCGAAGCTCTTGATTTACCAGTCGATCTACGTTCCCACCCTCACCTATGGTCATGAGCTGTGGGTCGTGACTGATAGGAACGGGATCTCGTACACAGGTGCCTGAGATGAGTTTCCTCCACATTGAGAGGGGCCAGTTGAGGTGGTTCTGACATCTGGTCAGGATGCCTCCTGGACCTCCCTGGTGAGGTGTTCCAGGCACGTCCCTCTGGGAGGAGACCCCGGGGAAGACCCAGGACACGCTGGAGGGATTATATCTCTCGGCTGGCCTGGGAACGCCTTGGGTTCCCCCACGCAGAGTTGGCAAATGTGGCTGGGGAGAGGGAAGTCTTGGGTTCTCTGCTTAGGCTGCTGCCCCCGCGAACCCTGGAAAAGCATCAGAAAATGGATGGGTGGATGGATGTATGGATTCATCAAATTTTACTTAAAATGTAACTCAAAAATGCTTTACAATAAAAATGTGATGAACATGCTCCCCAACACCACTTCTTTTTCCATTGTTATGATGTTGTGTGAGAGTCTGAAGCAGGTGCATACAGCATGTCACAGCTCATTTGACCATTTATGATGTGCATGTGATAAAGGCGATTTGATTTTATGTAAACCACCTTCTTGTGCACATCTTACACATTTAGGACTTTTTTTAAATTCTTTTTTAATCTCATCCACTTAAATCATGACACTTGTCATTTATTTGCTGTTTAAACTGGAATTCCTCCAATGTAGGACAAATTAAAGATTATTATTTTACATTTTTGCAGTCTTGTTTGTAAATTATATAGATCCAGATGTTTACATCCTGTTTATGTGTTTGACTTATTCTTCAACGTTTGTCTGACATTTTTTACGGGGTGGCCAAGGTAAAATAAAGGCTCGACACATGGATCGTTCATCGAGTCTTCTGATAAAACACACACGCTCTTTTCAGGTCTGAAACTGAACAAACTGACCCTCAAGCTTCCCTTCTCCTGTACACTGTCGTCACTCCTGCAGAAGCATTGTGTCTCTTCCCAAGTCGGGGAAACATCTGTAATTAATGTTTATGCAGCTTGCACACAAGCTACATGCATGTGAGAAAACACACATTCGTCCTGAAATCACATCAATGTCAAAGGTTTCGTCTATCTGGCTCGGTTCTTTGTCATTCATGCGCGTGCGCAGAAAACCAGTAAGAAACCAGATAAAAGCAAAAATTCCAGTTATTGCCAAATGGAAAGCAGCGAGCGTAGCTTTTTCTCATTATATCAGAAAACAAGTTCAGTTCCTCCCGTAGAAATGTTACAGAAAACACCGGAGATTACCCCGGAATTTACCACCACATTGTCCTTAGGTTTTCTGAGTTTTTTTGTTTGTTTGTTTGTTTGTTTTAGTTCCAATGGCGGTGACATGGCTCTCCATTCAGACAAAGACAACAACAGTCCTGCTGACCAATCACATCTCTCTCTGTCTCCGCCGCGGAAATTAAGAACCAATCAGCTGCCGAGCTGGGTCTGCTGGTGACCAGGACCAGCCAATTAGCGGTCTGTCTGGACTCCACGGAGGTGCATTTAGACCAATAAGCGTCCAAAGTATCTGTTCGGAACGGATAATAGTCGGCGGAGGCCCAATCAGCGCCTCAGAGCTGGCTGCCGGTGCCGGGGACTGGTGGTGAGGATCCGCAGCAGCGTCAGGAGGACCGGACCGTGAACCCGGAGACGGTACACACTGAGGCGAAAGCGGACACAGGTGAGTCCGGGGATTTTCCCAAGGCCGGTCCGGATGGGGTGCGTGTGAAAAGGGCCGGAGCGGGCTCGGTGTAGCGGGTCGGGGCGCCGTGTCGCGGTGCTGCCGGTGGGTCTGATCCGCTGTCAGACAATAGAGCGCGGAGCTTCGGCTGTTTACTGATGCAGGCTGACATGTTAGCGGCCAGAACCGCCGCCTCCGGCTCCAAATGGTCCTCCAAAGGTGGGATCGGACCGAATCCGGCGGTCGGTGTGGAACCGTCGGGTGGTCGGCTGTGTTTTTACGGTAACATCCTGTCGGTGTGAATCACGCTGATCGAAGCCTTGTTCGGAAAGCCTCCATTCCTTTTCATTGTTTGATCCGGAGTCTCAAGGGGTTAACCGTGGCTGGAGAAAGCCCAGATCCTCCGGATCGCCGCTTATTACCGCTCCGGTAAAAAGCACGGCACCGGAGGACGCGTTTATGCGGGTTTTATTCCCGCAGCGGCGGCGTGGAGGCGTCAGGCGGAGGCCGGCGGTGCTGATGGCCCTCAGCAATTAGGAAGAAAAACTCCAAATGCATCAGCCATTTACGTGGAGACTCAACTGGCTCCATATGCACCTAAATGGCTGCCTGGCGCCTGACAGCGACGTTTCAGCAGCGAGGAGGCTGCATCCAGGCCGGGAGACCTCCTGCTGCTCCTCCGCGTCCACACAGCCAGAAAAACACTGCTTTTATGGGAGATCTGCTCATTCTGCTGCATTTTGTTCAGGAGAACTGCTGGTTCCTGCTTCTGCTGGGATTTAAATGGAAAAACATGTCAGGTTGGGTTCAGGGCTCGGTTCTGGTGGACGGTTCGGAACTTCATCCATCGTAAACGCTCCTGATCTCAATCCTCACCTTTATCTCAGTGTCTGGACAGATGTTTTATCTAGATTTCTGCCATTTTATAAACAAAGGAAAGTAAAAACCAGATGTGTATTAATCTAGTCATGATGATTTCACACTATGGTTTTTTGTTTTTTGGGTTTTTTTCTGAATGTGGGACTAAAGACTGCGGGAACCTGGATGCTTTCAGCCCCTTTCCTGGTTCTGGTGGGGTTGTATGAATGAAACGTGCCTGCTGATGAATGAACATTTTATTAGACCAAATCCTGCTCCTAATAGTAAACTTTTCCAGATCCAGTGAAAGGTTTCCCAGGAAGGCAGATTGAGCTGTCTGTTGTAGTAGAAATGATTAAATGTTCTTGTAGTAATAGTATAAGAAGTAAATCTTTGTACTACCAACACAGCAGCAAAGTATTTTATACATCTTGAGTTAAACATTGTAATACTGGAATGACAGAAAAGTGAGGTCTCCTTGTTAATCCTCTTTTGGGAAATGTTTAGTCTTCATTTTACCGTGTTTACACAGGTTTTGTCGCGACTGCTTCGTGGTTTCGGTGGATAAAACTGCAAAGATCTGGCAACGGCCTCCAGAGTGAAATGTTCTTGTTGTGTTTACGAGGACACACCTGGGTGTGTCTGGAGGCCTCGCAAGATCCCGACATCCCTTCTGGTCCTGTTTGCGTTTTTTCTGCACATAGATGGTTGTAATTACACTGTTGTGTTAATGCTTTTGTCTTTTTAATGCGCAAGTTTTGTGTTTTACGTGGAAACGAAGCATAAACATGGCCTGACTCAGGAAGTCAGCTTTTCTTATTTTACTGCCAGAAGCTGCATGTTTAGTCGTGTGTAAGAGTACGCCAAAATCATGATTCACTATGTTCCTTGGTTTTTAGGTCATAGTTTGGTACTTTCTGATACAGCATACATGGAAACGTTGTGTAAACTGGTCCCCTAGTTGCACCAGTTAGGTTCCCCAGTGGTTCCTTGTCTTTGTCAGACTTGAACCTGGAATCCTGCCGTCTCTAACCACTAGACCACTACTCCTTACTAAATAGAAATGAAATGGGAGTTAATCATCAATAACATGAGGTGATGACTTCAACAAGAGTCCTTGTTACACTGTATTTTCAACAGGATGTGCAACTGTTCAGATAATCAGACAAAAATCTGCCATTTCCTTCTAAAATGTCTGTTTCACACCGAAGCAGCTCTTTAATGCTGAAGCGTGTGTTCACAGACAGAAAACTGGCAAAGGAACAACAGACCAAGAATGTCACAGTCTCTAATTTCACAACTGATCATGTCGTTAATCATAAATATACCTCAATATCATGATTTTGTTTGAATCATATCTGAACCATGTCATGGCCTGCGATGGACTGGCGAGCTGTCCAGGGTGTACCCCGCCTTTCGCCCAAACACTGCTGGAATCGGCTCCAGCTTCCCCGGGACCCTTCATCGGACTGAGCGGTTAGGATGATGAATGAATGAATGAATCATGAGATATCTGCTTAGCTGTGTTGGAGTTAAACAGTAAGGCGGTGGAAGTGAGGAAGATGATGTTGCAGAGCCTGTTGAGCATGAAGAAGGACGTGCAACCAGTATGTTTCACCTCCTGCAGGATAAGCAGCTGCTTCCTACCACAATGTAAAGATAAACATTAAATAATGGTAATGAGACTCTAATGTAACACATTGTTTTAGTAATGATGCACAACTTTGGTTGGACTTACAGCAACATAAGTTAATTTACTAAATATTAAATTCTATGCATGGAAAGACTGAAAAACAAACATTTAACAGATTCTTTCTCTGTTCAAACAACCAACTCTGAGAGGTTGATTAATTTTAGTTGTCAGTTTTTAATGGAAACCATATTTAATTCCAGATATCTGATTTTGTTTTTTTCACTGTTTCAGTATTATTATTATTGTCGTACTTTACTTTGTGTCAAACAGCAGATATTCTGCTCTTCTAGGACAGCTGGAAGTCAGAGCTAGCTACAAATTTGTCCTGTGGTTCTAAACTCTACTATGGTTGAAAAAATAGTTTAAAACTTCTTTATAATGTACTTTCCAGAAAGAAGCCTCCCACGTAGATACCCTGCAGGTGGAAGACCATCTAGACTCAGAGCTGGTGATTGTGGGGGGAAATCCAGTCTTCAGTGATTTAATAGCAGCTACAGTGTAAAACAGATGCATCTGATCAGGGACGGTCAGTGTTTGTTGTTATTTTAAAAAAAAAAAAAAAAAATCTGGATTTGATCCTGGCGTGGAGTTTACAAGTTCTCTGCATGCGTGGGTTCTCTCTAGGTTTTCCGTACATGTCATCCTGAACGGACTCACCTCAAACTGAAGTCAGATCTATCAAGTAAGGAAATAATACAAGATAGAACCAGGCCTGCTCACCGAATGTTTTAGAAACATGTTTTTGGGTGGAATCTGTTTGCGTCGATGAACATCAGTTTCTACTATGTTTTGCAGAGACGTAAAAATGATGATGTAGCATTGCCCCATCCTTTTATTCTCTGTTTGGTCCTGAACATTGATGTCTCTGTCGCTTCACTGACCTAAAATCTCATGAAATATCATAGAATTCAGTTCAGCTTTATTTGTACAGCGCCACTTTACAACAATGTTGTTTCAGGACACTCTACATACACATCATTTCAAGCCAATTCATACATATCCTATAATAGAAACCAACTGATTGCATCGAGTCATGACTTGGATCCAATCCCCCATCCTGAGCTGCACGAGGCGACAGTGGGAAGGAAAAAACTCCCCTTTAACAGGAAGAAAACCTCCGGCAGAACCCGGCTCAGGGAGGGCAGCCATCTGCCTCGACTGGTTGGGGTGGAGAGGACAGGAAAGACAGATCAACATGTACAACTGCACTTATTCAGGAAGACCTGCGGAAAAAAGGAGAAATGTATTAATGATGGCTAAAATGCCAAATATTTATACATAAAGGAAAAGGAGGAAGGTACTAGTCAGTGCATCAGGTGACGTCTCCATGGCTGCGTAAGTAACTGATGGCTGGACTACCCCTAACTATAAGAGTTAACCCTAACCCTAACCCTGGACAGGTGCAGACTCATACTCAGGAGATGGTCGTCTCCTGAGTATAAGATTCGTTAAAAAGGAAGATTTATCAGCTTGATCTGACAGGTAGAGGATGTCTGCCTCCCGAACTCATGCATCCCTACGGCATCGAACAACACTTGAAAAATTAACTGAATAAAATGTAAATGAAGGGGATAAAAAAAAAAACTCTACAGGAGATGTTTTATTTTTTTTTAAAAATTACAAAAGAAGTAAAATTCTTAGTCTATTTAAAAATGCTAATAAAATAAAAATACTCAGAAGAAAGTCAGTTTATTCTAGAAGCAGCCCCTCCTCTCCTGTGATCAAGTGAAAGTTTATCATTTTCTTTAAAGCACTCAGTAAAAACCTACAACCCAGACCTGAGCTGAAAGTTAGAATTAAAGCATTAATAAAACACTAATTTATGATATGTGGATTGGTATGATTTAAAATAATAAGCACTGCTCCCGGGATCAGTCCAGTCCCGGGATCAGTCCAGTCCCGGGGTCAGTCCAGTCCCGGGATCAGTCCAGTCCCGGGGTCAGTCCAGTCCCGGGGTCATTTCAGTCCCGGGATCAGTCCAGTCCCGGGATCAGTCCAGTCCCGGGATGAGTCCAGTCCCGGGGTCAGTCCAGTCCCGGGGTCAGTCCAGTCCCGGGATCAGTCCAGTCCCGGGATCAGTCCAGTCCCGGGATCAGTCCAGTCCCGGGATCATTTCAGTCCCGGGATCAGTCCAGTCCCGGGATCAGTCCAGTCCCGGGATCAGTCCAGTCCCGGGATCAGTCCAGTCCCTGTATGGCTGTCAGAAGGCATTTCCCATTATTTTTATTCTGGAGATATACTGTATGTACCACTCCAAAAGAAAAATGCTCTCTCTTTTTGGCATGTCCTCGAAGACATCAAAGCTGGGTTGGCCCTTAACTTTTGATATGTTCATGAGGTTAAAAACAAAGTATGGTCCCAGGGGCTTGTCAAGCCCCCCTTTGGGTCCTTTGGTAAAACTTGAGTCTTAAAGACACATTAGAGAACTTTTGCCATTTTCCCAATCCCACGCCCCCCCATCAACGGCTAGTCCGTCCTGCATTCTACCTGACCTGTTGGCTCGCTTCATACAGCAGAAGACCATCTTCTGATGACTCTTTTGTCTCTTTCTCTTTTTTTAATCCTACGTTTCTTGCTGAATCAGCAACGTTGTGCGTTTAAAACATTTAACTGGGAAGCGAAGCGTGGCGTCCCAGATGTAAAAGTTGTATGGTTTTCAGCCTCGGGACGCTGCTGGGTGGAAGCGGCTCTAGAAAAGCACATGATAGATTTCACCGTGTCATCGAACACGTCCGGGACGCAAAATTTTAAGGAGAAAAAGTTACAGATAGACAGAGATTTTAACCTGGATCAGCAAATCAGCTCTGTAGTGAAGTCCAGTTTTTTCCACATAAGACAGCTGGCGAAGATCAAACCTTTTCTTCTTTAAAACCGATATCCATGCCTTCATTATCTCTCGGCTGGATGATTGTATTGCTCTGTATGTCGGGGTGAACCAGTCCTCCCCTACACACTTCTTGTTGGTGCAAAATGCATCCACATGGAGCACACAACCCCCGTCCTGGTCTCCTTACACTGGCTGCCAGTGGACTACACAGTTCATTGGAAGGTTGTTGTTATTATTATTATTATTATTATTATTATTATTATTATTATTTTATCGTTAAATGGTCTGGCCCCAACTTACCTCTCTGAGCAGCTCCACCCCTACGATCCTGCTTTGTGCCTAAGGTCACCTGACCTGCTGCTCCTGGACATACCAAGGTCCAGACATAGGCTGAGAGGGGACAGAGCTTTGCCGGTCCAAAACTGTGGAATGAGCTCTTTTTCCACATTAGACAAGCTTCCTCATTGTTCATTTTTATAGATGGATGGATGGATACATAGATAGATAGATAGATAGAAAGAAAGAAACATGGATGGATAGATAGATAGATACTTTATTCATCCCCAAGGGGAAATTCCAGTTTCCAGTAAAACCTGTCCAAGATCCACATAACAACAATACAAGAAACCAGCATAATGTGAACCGAGGCCTCGCAGGCGGCTTGAGCCAGCGCCGCCTTTCAGCAGATAGGAAACAGTAATACATCAGGTTCAACGGATAGAGGCCAAAAAACTGGTACCACCAGCCTGTGCCTCAGGGGGCGCAATCTGGAGAGACAAAAAAACCCACCTTGTATACATACAGCACATATTCAGACAATCACCACATAAGAGAACACATGGGAGGGGGGGCGGGATAACCCGGCAGAGTCAGTTCGCAGCCGACAAGGCTCATCGATCCAACTCGCCGTCTGTGAGAGAGAGGGGCAAGGTCCGGGGAAGGCGGTGAAAGATAAAGTCTTAAAACCGATTTTATTCTTTGGTTTTCTGTTTTAGTGTGCTTTTTGTTCTCTTTTTTAAATTTTATATGCTCCTTAATCGGTTTATTCTTTTAAAATTGTTGTTTTTAAACTGTTCAAAAAATGAACAACTATATTACTTATTTCCTGTATTATTCTGTGGTCCAATTATTTACATATAGTTGAGTTTAAGGCGACAAACTCCTCACAAATGCAAGTTTCCAAGAGGATAATGTGGCAGCGTTTGTGCCATCTCTCAGCGCTGCATATGAGCCGCATCATTGTTGGCCAGTGGGATTTTCTAATGGGAAATTATGCTGTACCAGCTAACGGTAAATGTTAGCTGCTTCTTTGCCTACAAACTCAAGACAATCATCACGCAAAATTGCATAATTTACTGTGTCTGTGTGGGATGTGCTTGGACATGGAAAAAAAATATGATGCCTGTTCTTGTAGACCATAAACTGTATATAAAAAGATGGGCGGAGCCTCCGTGACGTCACTCGTCAGTTTCTGAGGAGCTTAATTGAAGCTCGGTGGGCGGTTCCTACCATCGCCATCTTGGCAGGGACGTGCGTGTCGTCTCGCCTGGAAAATACAAATATGGGCAAAGTGGTGGAGCTGAGAGGGGGGCTGTGAGCGTCATGGTGGATGATTGACATCAAGCGAAAACCGAGCTGCCTGTAGCTAAGAGCTAACCGAGCTAACCCCGAGATAACATGAGCTAACCAGCTAATGCAGGTAAGCGGGCTAAAGCTAAGTCACGTTATTAACCGGCTAAAAACCGTGGTTGTTCTACGTTCTTCTGACTTGAAGCGGGAGATCGGGTACCTGTCAATCAAAAGGACACGCCCCTAAATATGATGAATTTAGATATTAAATTACTTTTAAACGGGCGAGTTAGAAAAAAATTCACTCCAGTTGTCATGAAGGTAAACCTGACCTATTAAACCGAAAATGGATTTTTGAACCAGGCTGTGAACATGTTTATTTCTGCTGTAAACATGTTTATTTCTGCTGTGAAGTTGGTCTTTTTAACATGGGAGTCTGTGGGGATTCGCTCTGTTTTATAGCCCCTAGTGGATGAGGGGGGAACTGCAGTTTTGCCGCTTGTTGTAGACAGAAATACTCGTCAGTCATGATCCCTTTACTGCTGGCAGGATATGTGAGTATTTTCCATTCTAGTATCTCTAATTCAATACATTATTACTTCATTATATATAAATATATATTCATAATATTACTCCCTTCACTGTATTTAGACAGATTTTCATTTGGTTATAACTCAGGTGTACTTAAGTCAAAGTCTGTTTGATGGATCTCACTAGTCTGAGCTGAAGACGGGAAGGGGAGGTCCTACAACCTTGGCTCGACTGCTGATTCCACACACAGTGCCCCCCCCCGCCCACTGACATATCTCTTTCCCAGATCTATTGCCGTAGCAGCCTTAATGTTTCTAGTTGGCCCACCACCGGCATGGCATCAAGAGGAGAAATGGTGGATGGAGTGGGCATGCCCATTACTTACATCACCAGGGTGGCATCCTCCATAGTAACCTGAGCACTTCATCTGCACAAGTGATGTCAGATTCACCTAAAATTAATATTCCTTTTCATCACTCTTCCTGACCAGCAGTACAGACGGATGGTTGCTGGTCTAAAAACCATTCCATCATATCTTAGGAGCTGTTTCCTCTCTTAACAACATCGTTGGTCAGTTTGTGAGCTGGTAGCTGGATCAGACTGTTTCTGCTTTAACTGTGCTGCACCTGAACCAGACTGTTACACGTTTGATCCTGGAATAAAATCTCATTGCTGAATTTATTTTCAGTGGGTTTTTTTTTTTTTTGTTTGTTTTTTTTTTTTTATTTTATGTGGTGACATTCATACTGTGTGGAAAAAACAGCATGCGTAGTGTCTGCAAGTCTCACTGCTATGGTCATGTTCGATGCATTATCTGTAACAACGGGATCGTTTGCACCGTTTCCCATTTACTCATAGCTTCTTTAGGTAACAGCGCTATATGTTCCCCTGTGTGCCTCTGCACCACTCTTCAGCCTTTGTTTGGAGATATAAAGGATAACAGTAAAGGAGATGCCAAGTCTGCAGTTAACCTTTCATTGGGGAAAAAGAGTGGCAAGACAATCTTCACCACTACTGAGACCCCAACAGACAGGGCTTCCTCTAACTGCTGTCTTTACCTGTCTGGATGCGGGACAGGATGGGTAACCGTAACGTCGCTGCGTTCTGACAGCCAGCTGGAACTTCACTTGAGAGGCGGAGTGTCGGGCAGATTGCAGTAGATGCCACAGCTACATAAATTCCTTCCTTAAAGCTAAAACTAGACTCTGAAACAAAGGAGGAGAGCGGCAGTCATTCAACAGTTTGTAGCTTTTTAACTTGCCGTGATGCTGTTTATTAAAAATGGAGCTTCTTCATTTCTTTTAAATGGAGACGTGATCAACAAAAAAGTTTCCTTAAACAAGAAGCCATTCGGCCTTTGTTTTTATGACTGGTCGTACAGGAAGTGACTTCGATCTCCAACTAATCAAAGGATTTTGGTGTTGAGCTGTACCCTTTATCACATTGGTTAGATTGGTATCCCGACTGAAGGTAGGATACGTTTGGTCAGGTCGGTAGTTAGAGCACCTTTTTTAGTTTCCGTGTATGGAAACATAAAAAACGTGTCCTGGTCCACCCTGCTCCGCACCCGTTGGTGGAGGCGAAGCCAGCAAGCTGGAGCTTCTGGTTCATTCAGTGCCTCCACCAAATCTCATCTCTTTTGTAAAGATTTTGTGATTGCAAAACTTTTTTAACAAGTTCACTAAAACATTTTTACAAGTTCTGCAAACCCATGACCTGGAGGCGAGACTGTGGGCTTGGTGTTGGGGACAAAACAGCTCAGACAAGAAACCATTCATGTAGCGAGCAGCTTAACCAGCAGAGATGCGTCGCCCGTTTTGTGGAGCATGTTTTCCAGTTTTGGGGTCATTTTTATGGTGGTTGTGGATGCAGCTTGGACTTTCTCACCAGTGTAAAAGGAGAAGGGGTCGGCCTTATGGACTTTCAATGAAGGTCGCACGTACAATGTGACTGTTGAAATGATGGAAAGCCAACACAATATCCGCTTGTCTTTGCTGGGGAAGCCGCTTGCTGGATCACTTCCACTGCTAAGTAGTTTCCTGTTTGTGCCGTCTTGTCCTCACCATAGACATAATAAAGAGTAGATCCGCTGCTTGATCCTAAAGGTAGAGATGATATCTACATCCCAAACCCACAGTAGGAGCTGGTTCCATAAGAGAGGAGCCTGACAGCCGAAGGATCTTCCTCCCATCGTTCTCTTCGAGATTCTGGAACCACAAGTAGACCTGCAGTCTGAGAGCAGAGTCGTATGTTTGGAAGATATGGGACTATGAGATCTCTGATGTATGATGGAGCTTGGTCATGGAGAACTTTATATGTGAGGAGGAGAAGTTTAAACTCCATCCTGGATTTAACAGGAAGCCAATGGAGAGACGCTAAAACTGGAGAGTTATGATCTCCCCTGCTGGTTCTCATCAGAACCCTCGCTGCAGCGTTTTGGATCATCTGGAGACTTTTCAGGGCATAAATAAGGAATTTTGAAGTAACAAAGACATAGTCTAGTTTTTCTGCCTCTCTCTGAGACAGGATGTGCTTCATGTTTACAACACCACGCAGGTGGAAGAAGGTTCCAGAAACCTGTTTTAAATGTGAGCTGAAGGACAAATCCTGGTCCAGAATAACTCCAAGGTTCCCCACTGTAGTACTGGAACCCAAATTAATGCCATCCACATTAATTACATAGCTCAACAGTTTTATCTTGAGTTTCAGGCCGGAAGACGACGACCTCTGACTCCTCATTCAGGTCTTTGTAAGACTAGAACAAGTTTCCTGATCTGCACAGACAGAACACCAGTTTTATTACAGCCTTCTGGTTTTTTACGTTGAACTGCCATCTGTGGAATTTTATTGTGTGTTTGTATGATTTAAATGACTTAAATTGAGCTACTTTGTATTTTGATACATTTTTAATAAAAAATAAATTCATTTCAATGCTTTGCCTCATTTAATTCACTACCTTCAAATAATCCAAATAATTGTCCTACAAAGGTACAAGACAAGTTTATTACAGTTTACAACCGCAAAAAATAAACAAATCTATCCGCATCAACAAAAAGCCCACAGATCCACACAAAAAACTCTATGCAGAGGATGTGAAATATAGATTAAACAGCAAAAGGTTGTCCATGTTTCATCTGCTGCACACGCCGCTGACTTCATACTCATTTGTCACCTTTCTGTTTATTATAACTATAGAAAAGATAATAAGATGCAGTAGGATCTGAAGAAGGCCAGATTTTGTGACCTCAGTATCAGATTTCTGCTTTTTGGAGACCTTGGCCATGACCTTGAGCTCTCACCGGAACAGATCAATCTAGTATAAAGTTGCTGGTATAGGAATTGGCACCAAATCTGAAAGCATGGTCCACGGCGGGAAAAGCCTGGAATACTTCCTGCTGGGTTGGGGATGTGGTTCTGATTCACGTGTGGGATTTGAGTCTTGTTCATGAGAGGAAGAACGAAGCAGGAGGTTAATGCAGCATCTGCTTGTCTTCGCTCTCTGTGTTGGTCGTAGGTCTGACAACATCCTGATACAGACAAGGATTGGCGTTGAATTCTGGACCTGATTAAGAAAACGGCAGAACAAAGGATCACAAAGCAGTTTATTAGACACAATGGGATTTGCATAATTCATGTGGAGTAGTTCCTAAAAGTGAGCCCATCATTTTCAAGTAATGTTAATGTGTTATGATCAACATGTCACAGCTCCTGTCTGTGTCGCTCTGCGAGTTCCACCCTCATGCCACATGTCTCATCAGGGGAGTAATCATCCACCCCCACGCTCTCAGCCCCCCTCTCCTCCTCATTGCCCATTTTTTGTATTTTCCGGGGGAGGCGTCACATGTGGCGCTGCAAAGAATGGCAGTAGCCCAATGAGCGTCAGCTCTTCAGAAACCTACGGGTAACGTCATGGAGGCTCCGTCCATCTTTTATACACAGTCTATGGTGAAACCTAAACTTGAATAAGCATGTTTATTTATACTGTGCAAAGGGGGGTAACCTGGGGGAGGGTAGAGGTTCAGGGAGGGTTTCTTAGTGTTACTGTCCAGACAGAGCGTAGCGTTTAAAATCCTCCCTTCTGTTGATGTTTGAGAATAAAGAAATCTGGATCGAGTGTTTTCACCTGGTTGGTCTCCATGTTGTGTTAATACTGTCCTCCGGCTCTGTCCCCTGCTAAGAGAACGCTTTATTTCTGCTCCTCCATCCCTTCCCTCACTGCTGACGCAGTGTTTTTACGTAGTAGAGCTGATCTCAGAGGGTGGCGTGGATGAAGGAGGTCTGTGTCTGAGTAAGAAACGGAGCAACAGGCTAATAGTATTGATATTTTGTAAAGGCTCATAGAGGAGGGTTTGTGATGTACAGCTTGAGGTCAACTATGATTGGCTCATCAGCCTCATTTATAGCAGCTATTTGCCTCATTCACCCTTGTAGGCTTTTTTTTTCTTTCTTTTCTTTAAAAATCTTTTAAATTATCAACAATAACTAGAACTGCAAGCAGGATTGACAGAGTCCCATCCCCCAAAGCAGCACCCTCCCTGGCCAATGCCATCACTGGTCACAGGCTTTCCAGGTGGTTACCGGCGTCTAGTATACCCCCTGGTAAATGAATTCTTAGTCGTGACCTTTTTGACCTAAAATTTGGGCCAAAGAGGTTGGCCATCGCAAAAAATTCAGACTAAACTACTTCTCCGCAATGTATTGTGGAGAATATAGTTTGTATATCTGTTGTATGTGTATTCTTAAAAATTATAACTCTGACCTGTTGCTCCAAAAATTCTCTAAAAAAAAAAAAAAAAGTTGGGATGACTAGGATAGTGACTGATGTTGGGGAAATTAAAAATATTTCTTTGACTTTAATGTTTTTAGATAATTATTTAAGAATTCATGAAAAGTTCAAACTTTGCCCAAAATTCATGAAAATATTTACTCTTGTGTGCTGGGTGCTGGGATTTGTTTTAGTTTTTATAGTTCTTCTAGGATTTATATTTGGAATTCAAAATCTGCGAAGTTATTACGCGTTTTATGACTACATTAAAAAAATAGTCTGGTACAATGATACGCTAATGAATTTTGACCATACTTCACACACTTATTAATAAGGTGACTTTGAGTGATTTTTGTAAATCTGAAGCAGAGCTGATTTTTACGAAAGGGTCCAAGTCCGCCACAGCCAATGGAGGGTACTGTTGTTCCTGGTTGCTGCCTCTCCCAGCCATTGCTGGAACCCAACGTACCGTTGTTACATGGAAACCGAAAGCCATAGAAGTCTTTTTCTGTGGTTTCCCAAAGTGGGAAAAGTGAAGAGTGTCGTGAGCATGCCCACACTGGCCAGTATGAAGCCACATGAAGGCTCTGAACCTTGTGCTGGAAGTCCTATGGCTTCGGATGCCAATGTCTTCAAAGTGCTCAAGAACATCAGAGATTCACAAAGTATGATAGGCCTGACAGTTTGGATGTTTGAGTGTCCAAATTTATTAAATATAACCAACTCTTAAATAGTTTCTCCAAAACCTTTTACAATAATCTGAGCGGACCAGTCTCTTCTAAAGGCCTACTTTTATTCTTTGGCTTTTAACACTGCATGAGTTGTGTGGTCCTGTGTCTTTTTGATTTACTCTTTTTAGTTATTTTATTGATTATTGAAATTTTTACCTGGTCTTATTATTTTAATGACATTATTATTTTATTTTTATTTTGTGATATTTGACTCAATGGATCACTTAGGAGATGTTCTGTTTTTTTAAATGGTCTTTATAAATAAAGTGGATTAATTGGATGTTGGAACAACATAAATAATATTGGAGGGTTTCTGTAAATATTTGTCTAAATTCAAAATCAAACCTAAATTAAAAATACATTTTATTAAGTATTCTAGGGCTGCAACTAACAACTGTTTTAATAGTTGACTAGTCATTGACTACTGAAACAATTAGTCAACTCATCTCCAGCTCTCGCTTGAGCGATTTGCGGCCGAGTGTGAAGCGGCTGGGATGAGAGTCAGCACCTCCAAATCTGAGACCATGGTCCTCAGCCGGAATTCCTCTCCATTGGATTAGATTGGATCCATTGGAATGGATTGTCCACTCCGGGTCGGGAGTCAGGTCCTGCCTCAAGTGGAGGAGTTTAAATATCTCGGGGTCTTGTTCACGAGTGAGGGAAGGATGGAGCGCAAGATCGACAGACGGATCGGTGCGGCGTCTGCAGTAATGTGGACTCTGCGCCGGTCTGTCGTGGTGAAGAAGGAACTGAGCCAGAAGGCCAAGCTCTCCATTTACCAGTCGATCTACGTTCCTACCCTCACCTATGGTCATGAGCTGTGGGTCGTGACCGAAAAAAGGAGATCTCGTATACAGGCGGCTGAAATGAGTTTCCTCCGCAGGGTGGCCGGGCTCTCCCTTAGAGATAGGGTGAGGAGCTCGGTCATCCGGGAGGAGATCAGAGTAGAGCCGCTGCTCCTCCGCATCGAGAGGAACCAGTTGAGGTGGCTCAGGCATCTGGTCAGGATGCCTCCTGGACCTCCCTGGTGAGGTGTTCCAGGCACGTCCCTCTGGGAGGAGACCCCGGGGAAGACCCAGGACACGCTGGAGGGATTATTTCTCTCAGTTGGCCTGGGAACGCCTCGGGATCCCCCCGCAGGGTTGGCAAATATGGCCGGGGAGAGGGAAGTCTGGGTTTCCCTGCTTAGGCTGCTGCCCCCTGGATAGGTGGCAGAAAATGGCATGGCCACACCCTCTTTCACAAGTCCTCGCCATTTCATCCCAGGATGACTTGGAGAATATGTGTGTGAAGTTTGGTGCATGTCCATCCAACCATTTTTGTTTCGTAAACTACTTAATGTTAAAGCAGCCCCTGGATTAGAAATTCTTCCAAAATATGTACAGATGTCTAGCATTGATTTCTGCTCAGTCCAGTGCAGAATCTGCATCACTGCTGGTGGTGGACACGTCCTTTTGTCAATCTCCAAGACCCCAAGAAACTTGAACTCCTCTACTTGACGTAGGGACTTATTCCTGACCCAGAGAGCACACTCCACCATTTTTCTGATTTTGCTTTAAATTTGTCTGAAAAACTCAAACGTGGAAGATAATATTTCAATTTGAACCTGAAAGAAAACCGGCTGAAAATAAAACACATTTTCCTCTTGTTTTACACTATTCCACATGGTACATGTCTAAAAGTGTTACTATTGTAGTAAATCTGTCATTTGGTCACACAACTAATTACTTCATGTAGTCTCCATGTAAACCTGTCCGCTGGGATCTCTGATTTCAGTTGGACTGAAAGAAAATGTGTTGATGTGAATGTAATTAGAGCTGAATCAAAAAGACTGACATGGATTCATGGGAAGGACTCCTAGAAAAGGCCGTGAGCCTGGATGGTCAGTAGGGAAGAGTTGAGGGGATTGAAGCTGAACTCAGAGGAATGAAAAGGGAATTTAGATCAGCTTTATCACAGTTTTCCTAATGAAATAAAAAAATCATTGCATTTGTTTGGCATTTTATGGCTAAATTTAGTAAAATTCCACAACATTGATGTTTTAATAAATTTTGATCAAACTTCACACACTTTACAAAAACAATCCAGAAAATTTGGAGCCAATTAAGTAATCTGATTTTTTTTTTTTTTTTTTAAAAACACTTTTACTGGGAAAGTGCATCCTGTACCCAGATGAGGCACTTTTTTTTTTTATTATAGAAAAACGTATGATGCTGGTTGTGTTAACCTCTGCTTTGTCTGGTCCCCGGCAGGATGGAGCGGATGTCTGATGAGGCATTGAGGCTAAATCTGTTGAAGCGAGGCCTCGAGTCACCCAGTGAGCGAGAGGAGGCCCTAGCCAAGCGCCTGAAAATGGAAGGTCATGAGGCCATGGAGCGTCTCAAAATGCTGGCTCTCCTCAAGCGCAAAGACTTGGCTGATTTAGCAGCCCTGGAGGTACCAGGGGCCCTGGGAGATCTTAAGGGCCCCGGAGCAGGCACTATTCACCACCAGAGCCTAATGAGCGCAGCTTATGAGGAGAAGCTGAATGGAAGTCTGAGGTTTGGAAGTCACAGCAGTCACGTTGGAACAAGTAAGAATGGGAAGGAGAACATCATGGATGAGCCTGTGGACATGAGTGCTGGGAGAAGATGGTGAGTGTTTCCATACAGTAGAAGCAGAAAGTAGAAGTCCTGTCCAGCAGCTCTTTCCAACCAGTCACTAAAGCAGTTCAGCTCCACCGCAGGTAGATGAGCCTGTCAGTGAAAACACCTGTTCTAAATGCATCAGTCGATCCAAAGACATGGCAGGACTTCTACTTTATTTCTACTTCATGCATTTCTGAGGGTTTCCATACAAACAACCTGAAAACAAGGAAGCAGAGACTAAAGTAAGGAATTCCTCTGACAAATACAGAAATACACAACTCCAAACTGGAGAAAAATTTAAACTAAATTCTATGATGCACCTTTCAGTCGAATTTATTTTAATATTTAAGTCCAGAAGGGCAAGAAATAATCCATCATTTTCCACAAACCCCTTCATTCATGCTGTATTGATCCTCTCTGATCAGATCTCTGCTAGAAACAAGCCAACAGAGGAAGCTCCGCCTCCTGCCTGCGGGCTGCATCTGATTGGTCAACTGCTAGAGGAATTATACTGATCAGTGAAGGTGGGCGTGGCTTTCTTCTCATGAACGTGCGCAACCTAGAGAAGATGACCAATCACTGAGTCCCTCCCCCGGGACGTCACTGAAATGTAGAAGTAGAAAATCTCTCAAAAACCAATTGTTTCCGTTGCCATGGAAACCAAACAGAGAGAGTGCTGGAAAACTCAAACATGCGATAAAAAACTGTGCCACTCATATGTCTGAGTATTCATCACCTAACACTGTAGAAAGCTCAGGAAACTAGACATACCATCACAGAGATGCTTTAAATAAGGAAAAAAATTCTAACCAGGTGTAATGTGTTTTTTTTTTTGTTTTGTTTTTGTCTTGTCACCTTCATTTGATTCATACAGTTATTTTTCCACACTGTAAGGTTTCCATGACTTAAACCACGTTCTACCATTAAAGAAAATGTGTTCAAGTCTCCAATGTTTTTGGTTGATTTTAAAGTAGGAGTGTGCTGGAATCAGTCTGTCCTCCTTTTTCTCGGCCATGCTGCTGTAATACAACAAAATGTGGCTTTTCATGATCCGGCCCCATGCCATCATGGATCTGGGATCCAAGTTCAACATGCCATCATGGATCTGGGATCCATGTCCAACATGCCATCATGGATCTGGGATCCAAGTTCAACGTGCCATCATGGATCTGGGATCCAAGTTCAACATGCCATCATGGATCTGGGATCCAAGTTCAACATGCCATCATGGATCTGGGATCCAAGTTCAACATGCCATCATGGATCTGGGATCCAAGTTCAACGTGCCATCATGGATCTGGGATCCAAGTTCAACATCCCATCATGGATCTGGGATCCAAGTTCAACATCCCATCATGGATCTGGGATCCATGTCCAACATGCCATCATGGATCTGGGATCCAAGTTCAACATGCCATCATGGATCTGGGATCCAAGTTCAACATCCCATCATGGATCTGGGATCCATGTCCAACATGCCATCATGGATCTGGGATCCAAGTTCAACATGCCATCATGGATCTGGGATCCAAGTTCAACGTGCCATCATGGATCTGGGATCCAAGTTCAACATGCCATCATGGATCTGGGATCCAAGTTCAACGTGCCATCATGGATCTGGGATCCAAGTTCAACGTGCCATCATGGATCTGGGATCCAAGTTCAACGTGCCATCATGGATCTGGGATCCAAGTTCAACGTGCCATCATGGATCTGGGATCCAAGTTCAACGTGCCATCATGGATCTGGGATCCAAGTTCAACGTGCCATCATGGATCTGGGATCCAAGTTCAACGTGCCATCATGGATCTGGGATCCATGTCCAACGTGCCATCATGGATCTGGGATCCAAGTTCAACATGCCATCATGGATCTGGGATCCATGTCCAACATGCCATCATGGATCTGGGATCCATGTCCAACGTGCCATCATGGATCTGGGATCCATGTCCAACGTGCCATCATGGATCTGGGATCCAAGTTCAACGTGCCATCATGGATCTGGGATCCAAGTTCAACATGCCATCATGGATCTGGGATCCAAGTTCAACATGCCATCATGGATCTGGGATCCAAGTTCAACATGCCATCATGGATCTGGGATCCAAGTTCAACATGCCATCATGGATCTGGGATCCAAGTTCAACATGCCATCATGTTGGAGACTCCTAATTCAGCCCCATACCATCACAGAAACCCTGTTTCAATCTAGTACCATCACTGGTCTAACCCAGTCATCCCCTTACCTTTCATTCATACGCACACACACATGCACACCCATTTGGAGGGGTGGGGCTGTCAGTAATAGTGTGAAGGGGGGGGGGCGGGCTGTCAGTAATAGTGTGAGGGGGGGGTGTCAGTAATAGTGTGAGGGGGGGGGGGGTGTCAGTAATAGTGTGGGGGTGGTGTCAGTAATAGTGTGGGGGGGGGTGTCAGTAATAGTGTGGGGGGGTGTGGTGTCAGTAATAGTGTGAGGGGGTGTGGTGTCAGTAATAGTGTGGGGGGTGTGGTGTCAGTAATAGTGTGAGGGGGTGTCAGTAATAGTGTGGGGGGGTGTGGTGTCAGTAATAGTGTGGGGGGGTGTGGTGTCAGTAATAGTGTGGGGGGGTGTCAGTAATAGTGTGAGGGGGGTGTCAGTAATAGTGTGGGGGGGTGTCAGTAATAGTGTGGGGGGGTGTGGTGTCAGTAATAGTGTGGGGGGGTGTCAGTAATAGTGTGGGGGGGTGTGGTGTCAGTAATAGTGTGGGGGGGTGTCAGTAATAGTGTGAGGGGGTGTGGTGTCAGTAATAGTGTGGGGGGGTGTGGTGTCAGTAATAGTGTGGGGGGGTGTGGTGTCAGTAATAGTGTGAGGGGGTGTCAGTAATAGTGTGAGGGGGTGTGGTGTCAGTAATAGTGTGGGGGGGTGTGGTGTCAGTAATAGTGTGGGGGGGTGTGGTGTCAGTAATAGTGTGGGGGGGTGTCAGTAATAGTTACAGGACGTATGAATGTTTTCATCATGTATTGTTTAGCTACTATAAAGTCTGACTGATTTTTTTTTTCTCCTGAACGTTCTGCTCAGATAATACTGATATAAATATTCTGGTTTTCCGTGTAGCGAGACGGACCATGACAGACAGACTCCCTCTCCCGATGTGATCATCCTGTCAGACAACGAGGCGTCCAGTCCCAGAACAACACCTCGGCTCGAGGAGCGCATGCACCAGGCCAACCTGGACATGTTCAAGGTAAAGCCAGCATCATGTTTGATCCCAGAGAAACAAATCGGACGATTGAGAAACTGAGATGGGAACTCGAGCTGGAAAATTCTGACTTTTAATAAGTTGTAAATTCTGGTTTAAATTCCAGACATTCATTAAGATGAATAATTAGAAATGATGTTTAAAGCAGACAACAGTGACGTCTGACTTGTTCTGAGGAATCAGTGAACATATTTACACGACCATCAAAATCAGATATCTGGAATAATCAGATCATTGTAATAATTTGATTTGTCATGATGCACTACAGAAATCCAACATTATAAACACATGTCTATATTCAGCAGTCCGTTAACAGATTGAGTTCATTTCTTGTTATTTTTAAAACATCCGGTCTTTGTTGGAAGTGACGTCTCCAGAGGAAGGTTGAAGGTTTGGGGGAGTGGTAACTTAGCTGAGGCGTAGAAAGCAGAAGTCCTGTCCGGCACCGGTCACTAAACCAGCTGAATATAACCAGCTCAGCTCCACCGCAGGTAGACGAGCCGCTCAGTGAAAACAGCAGTTCTACATGCATCAGTAGATCCAACAGCATAGCTGGAATTCTACTTTACTTCTACTTTATACACATCTGTAACTTAGTGGTTATAAAAGTGTCTTGAGGACCAAGATGCAGGTCCCTGCTGTGCCAACAAATGTGAACCACGATGGACCCCTCTGCAAAGCCCTTAAGGTCCCCCAACTGCTTCCCGAGGGCCGAAACATAATAAAGATCTGAAAAAGAATATCACATTCAGCTCTGAACATTCATTCATCCATCATCCCAACCGCTCAGTCCAATGAAGGGTCGCGGGGAAGCTGGGGCCTATCCCAGCAGGGTTTAGGCGAAAGGCGGGGTACACCCTGGACAGCTCGCCAGTCCATCGCAGAGCTGTGAACATGAACACTCGAATTATCCGATCATTTCAGAAATCAGGTAATAATTACATTCTTTACTTTTTATAAGAAGAAAAAGTCGAGTTTCTCAGAGAAATGGAAAATCAAGCTGTTAACAAATGAAAGAAGGAGAGGAAATGAAGAGAAGCTTGACCTGTTCAGGTGACCCGTACTTTAATTCTGAGACCGTCTGAGCCGATGTCAGCAGCATGTTGGGATTCGTTCAGAGGCAGAATAGATGAATGAATAACAAGGATCTTAGGAAGCATCATCCATCAGACAGGTGTCCACTACGTCTGTGACGACACGCTTTTGTCCCGATTCAATTAGATTCCAATTCTTTTGGGTGCCGATTCGATTTAAATTGTGATTCTTCGATATTGCTGATTTTTGTAGATTAAATAATAATATATACATAAAACTTTGTTTTGCTCGTCACTTTTCTTGAGTTCATTGAGGAAAGAAGAACCCAGTATCCAGACCATCATTACACTGGTATAACGCCCAAAAAGATCAATAAAAACAACAAAGATTTTACAATGAATTTTTTTTATTTTTTAAATAAAAATCTATTTTTTTAACAAGAAAAATCAATTTTAATAATTGTGAAGCAAAAAATCCTGATTGATTTAAATGCCCCCCCCCCCGGTGTCCACTCAGCATGTTATGGACTGAGACAGAAGTCCTCACTGTCCAGCTTCATGACCAGCAACACCCAGTTTGACCAGAATAAATAATAAATCCTCCACATTTCCTTCTCCTGCTGCTGCGTGGATCATGTGACCTGAAAGTTACGTCCGCGGGTTTCTTTGTAAAGTGTAACTGTCTGCCGTCTGATCGTCTCATTGATCGTGTTTTTCTGTTTCAGGGAAAAACGGGGGAGGAGCGGCACCAGATGATCAAAGCTCTGAGAGAAGAGCTTCGCTTGGAGGAGGCTCGCCTTGTCCTGCTCAAGAAACTCCGACAGAGTCAGATGCAGAAGGAGAATGTGGTGCAGAAGGTTGGTGATGATTCCGACCCTTTCTACATGGTTGTGGTTCTGGAACGGTGGCTCTGCGGCGGCCGCGGCGGCGGCTCTGGGTTTAACATCAGGAAGTTGTTTGTCCTGCCCCTGCCTGCTGCCGGTCTGATGAAACGGTCTCATCCTGACGTTACAGTTTCTCATCCTGCTGTCAGTCCTGTCTGAGACGGATCCGATCGGCAGCATCCTGACCGGAGTTAAACTCTGAAACATCGTCCTCCTTGTTCTCCTGACGCTGCTGCAGAGGAAACTGATCAGAATCCGATTTCCACAACAAAGATCAATCCTTCAGCCTCAAAATGTAGAAATGAAGACGCAGCAATAGAGAAGTGAAGCATTAAATATTTTTATACTCACAAATGATTTATCTGCGTAGTTTAGATTAAATGCAGAGAACTAATTTCCCAAATGGGGTCAATAAATGAAAAACTGCTTTTTTACCATCTGTTAACACTCTTCTTATTGGATCGTTATTTTTATCCATTACTAGTTATTGTTATGAGAGGTCTCCGACCAGTCCAGCCAGTTGGAGGCGGAGCCTGCTGTCAGACAGTGACGTTGGCCGTTTCATTGCAGCGGCTTGCCGGTGTTAGAACCGCATCTGGAGAGAAGGATCGGCCAGAGCCGGTCGGTGCTTCTGGGTCTCAGCGTCTCTCCAGCGTTGTCTCATCATAAATGTTTTCTAACGTGATCCATGAAGGGATATTTTTATTACACACACAGTTGCACATGGCCCTGAGGAGTGTCAGGAAAACGGCAGAACCGGCTCGGCTTGCAGGTGGCGTGCCGTTAATTAGCATTAGCATTAGCTTACCTGTGCAGACAGGAAGCGGCGACCTCCGCGTCACTCTTGACCCCTCTGCTTCCTGCAGTAGACACCAACACTGGGAAGCTTGAACCGAAGTTCACCCTGGTCCTTCTTCGGTTTGGTCCACGTGTCTTTGAGAAGAGTTACAAGTCGTTTCCAGACAGTAAAACCGTCTGGTGAAAGTGGTGAAAGAGTCGGCGCCGTAGCAGAATGAATTATTCTGCACCTCCGTCCACATTTGATCAGGATGAAGAATAGAAGATATTATTTCTGTTAACTACTGCCTCTATAGCTCTATAACAAGACAGGACCTAGAGACAATCTGCTACTTGGTCTACGGCTCGCCGGTCGCCGACCATAAATCGTCTCCGTCTGTTGGAACCACTTCCAGTCTCGTCTGTTGGAACCACTTCCAGTCTCGTCTGTTGGAACCACTTCCAGTCTCGTCTGTTGGAACCACTCCGACCATCGTGGTCCTTGACCTGCCGATGGTCAGCTTGGAGCTTTTCAGCTTCTCTCAACGCTGCTGGAAACGCCGTTTCTAGCCGTAGACGTCGAGTCGGAAAGCTCTTGACAGATATTTTTTATTTCGTGTCGCTCCATCCGGTTCCTTCTGTATCCTTTCCTCAGCAACCAGAGACATGTCTGCACCTCGGTGTTGGACCACGGAACAGACTTTTGTTGCACCGTTGCTTGTCACATAACGTAAACAACTTGGAGTCGCTCTTCCAGTGATGTCACTCCCTGACCTCTGATTGGCCAATAGCGGCATGCAGTCTGTCGACGTCACACACAACCCGACTCAGCTCGCTGAGAACCCGGCTGAGGAGGTACAGAAACGGTACCGGTAAACGGGGACAGAAGCTGAGTGGAAAACCCAACAAACCGAGCCGAGTTGAGACGATGATGCTGATGGAAAACGTCCGTTATCGATGGAAGAGTTGTCGCTGTAAGCTTCAGGCCCGGTTCTGGGTTGATCTCAGCAGGTCTCTGTCGGACAGAACCACCCGGAACATTTCCGGTTGTGATGTTCAGGAAGGAAACCAGAATTTGACGTTGGGGTTGCGGTTCTGCTCGGTCCGTAAGGGTTGAAGAGTTTATGTGATGAGCTGACCCACCTCTGACATGTGATGTCTCTGCAGGTCCCCGTGGTCCAGAGCTCCTCCTCCGTCCAGCCTCCTGCCATCCACTCTGGTCTGGGGAAGCTCCCCGTGAGACCCGGTCTACACAACCCAGAGCCTCAGAACCTCCGCACTGTGCAGGTATTAGGATTCATCCAGAACCCACTGGGTTCTAACAGAACCAGAACCTGTGTTGGTCTTTCTCTCACCGCAGAGCTAAAAATAGAAAAGTTCTGATCCGCTTCTCCAGGACAATGGGCTTGGTGAGCAGGTGCTGCCCCCTCCTGTCCATGTTGTGTGCAGCAGAACACATGTTCTGTAGGAGCCTTTACACCAGGGGTGTCAGACTCCAGTCCTGGAGGGCCGGTATCCAACAGGTTTTAGTTGTTTCCCTCCACCAACGCAGCTGATTCAAATCAAATGGATCCAGCAGCTTCTTGTCGACCTCTTTATGAATGTCGGTCAGGTGTGTTGGAGCATGGAGACAACAAAAACCAGCAGGATAGCGGCCCTCGAGGACTGGAGTTTGACACACGGACATACTCCTGGTTTGGACCTGGTTCTGGTCCTGGTCCTGAAGTCTCAGAACCTCTGGTTTCTAGTGAGCTGGCCCGCGTTGTTGGCAGGTTGTGGAGCGGCTGGAAAGATGGAACAACAGCATCCAGGATGTTTACATGTTGCTGTCGGCGTAGTTTTTTTTCTTCACTTCAAGTTTAATGATTGATTGGGTTTTTTTTGTTTGTTTGTTTGTTTACCTATTAAAACACATCGTGTAACGCAGCAGCTCCGTCTTTCCTGTAACAATCATTTGTTAAAACTTTGTTGTTTTATTTAAGGGTCATACAGTCATCCGGTCGGCCAACGCCAACCTGCCCCCCATGCTGATGTCTCAGAGAGTAATAGCGCCCAACCCTTCCCAGCTGCAGGGACAGCGGCTCTCCTCCAAACCCGGGATGTCTCGTTCCGGCTCCAGCAACATGGCTTCTGTCGGCTTCCAGCAGGTAAGGAGTCTTTTCTTTCTTTTTCATGTCTAATCCGGGTTTAGGATTTAAAAAAGATCCTGTTTTTTGTTTTGTTTTTTCTTTTAAACCTTTATTTAAACAAGTTCCTTAAAAAAGCCTGACACAGTAAGATGGGAACAAAATATTCATTTTCTTATTAAAAATGTCGTTTTATGATAAAATCTGGTTTTAAAACCTTCTTTTTAATCGGATTAGGGAAAAACCCTCCTAGGTTAATCCTGATGGACAATGTTTGAACTACCGGGCCCTGGACTATGATCTGGGTCACTTCACCCTGAAACTTTACTCTTCTGGTCCAGACTTCCTTCTGTCGTCCAGAAAGTTCTGCAGGCTTTAGTTCCAGCAATGTGAGCACTCACAATCTCCATCGACTTGTATATTTACCTCCACCTCGTCTGGTCTCCGCCTCCTCGGCTCTCTCTTCTAATTTCTACATCCTGTGATTCAAACTCTTCCAGTCTGGATAAGGAGAACTTTGTGTCTGCAAAAGATTTGTTGTTTTCTTTTCTAAACGCTCTCAACTCCCAACGAATCTCCTCCATGTTCACCTTCCACTTCCGTTGTGTCTCTAACAGCACATGTTCACCCTCTTTGCAACAAACAGCAAAACATCGCTGATTTCCAGAGCTTAAACTCTGTGCATGTTTCTCAGACCCCGAGTACAGACTGAATCAGTGTTTATATAGAGGACCAAAAGTGCCAACTCAACTTTATTTATAAAAAAGTTGTTCAAACAAGCAGAGTTGAGACAAAGTTCTGTAAACAATCAGTCAAAATAACAGCAGTTAAAGACAAATAACACAATAAAACAACAAAACATACAAGGAGAAAGGAATTAAAACATAAAAAATTAATAAAAAGTAAATAAAACCAATAATAAAAAAAAACAAACTAACACACTGACCAGAAGCTGTCTCACGCTGAGTAATGTAACGAAGGCAGGATTACTATTTCTAAGTGCTGCTCATAGACTGTACATAGAGATGGACGGAGCCTCCGTGACGTCATCCGTAGGTTTCTGAAGAGCTGAATTGAAGCTCGGTCGGCGGTTCCTACCATCACCATCTTGGCAGGGGCATGCGTGTCGTCTCGCCCGGAAAATACAAATATGGTCAAAGAGGTGGAGCTGAGAGGGGGGCTGTGAGCGTCATGGTGGATGATTGACATCGAGCAAACTCCGAGCTTTCTGTAGCTAAGAGCTAACCGAGCTAACCCAGAGATAACTGGAGATAACCAGCTAACGGAGGTAAGCGGGCTAAAGCTAAGTCACATTGTTAACCGGCTAAAAACCGCGGTTGTTCTACGTTCTTCTGACTTGTAGCCAGAGATTGGTACCTGTCAATCAAAAACGCGCCTAAATTTGCTGAACTTCGAGATTAAATTACTTTTAAACGGGTGAGTTATCAAAAAATTCACTCCCCCCACAGTTGTCATGAAGGTAAACCTGACCTATTAAACCTAAAATGGATTTTTGTACCAGGCTGTAAACATGTTTATTTCTGCTGTAAACATGTTTATTTCTGCTGTGAAGTTGGTCTTTTTAACATGGGAGTCTATGGGGATTTGCTCTGTTTTGGAACCCCTAGTGGATGAAGGGAGAACTGCAGTTTTATGCACTTCCGCATAGGCTTCACGGCCGGAGGTTACCTCTTGGTGCTGCTGTATGAGAAAAGGTTTTACTTCTGCCAGATGTTTAACGTCGAAACAGCTGGACTTCACTGCAGAGTTGATTTACTGATCCAGTTTAAAATCTGTCCATCTTAAATCCCAAGTTTGATACTGTTGGCTTTAAAAGAAACCTGCCAAAGGGTCCAAATCCACAGGCGGGGGTTCACCAGCACCACTTGGACCAAACATCACTTCAGGCTTTCCTTTGTTAAGATGTAGGAAGTTTAGAGCCATCCAAGCTTCCAGACATGCTAAAGAGGTGTGATGGAGAAGGCGTTTATCTTTTTAAGAGGCATATATACATGACCATCATCAGCATAGAAGTGAAATTAGAAGTCATGCCTTCTCAGGATTGATCCCAGAAGCAGTAAACACAGAGAGAAAAGCAGGGGCCCTAAAACCGACCCCTGTGGAATCCCATAAGGAAGTGGAGCAGAGCTGGATTCTACATTTCCTAAACTCACGCTCCTGCTTCTTCTCAGACAGAGAGGACTTGAACCACAGATACCCAGTAGGCGGCCTAACCGAGCCACTGAGGTGGTGTGATCTACGGTGTCCAAAGCTGCTGACAAGTCCGATAAAATAAGAATAGTATGTTCACCAGACTCATTTGCCAAGAAGATTCATTAAATACTTTTAACAGAGCTGACTCAGGTCGTGTTTTAGATCCAGACTGAAACACTTCCAGGACATCACGTTCCTCTAAAAGCAGCCTGAGTTGGGTGGAGACTACTTTCTTTAAAGTCTTAGAGACAAAGAAAAGCATAGAGACAGGTTTGAAGTTGTTCAGCACGCTGCTGTCCAGGCCAGGTTTAACAGGTAGGGGCTGGACCACAGCATGTTTAAAACGTAATGGAACAACTCCAGATGACTGACTCCTGTTTATAACTGTAAGACCTGTCTGCCCCGTACTTCTTCTGGAGACCAGGAGGGACAACGTCACGGGGAGAACCTGATGGCTTAAAACGGCCAATCAGATCTTCCAGAGCTTAAACTTCCCAGAAGCTGCAGGGAACAGATCCAGAGCGGTCAGATGCAGGTGCAGGGATGAGTCCATGCAGTAGCAACCTTATCACTAAAAACACATGAAGCAAGTCTCAGAAGATGCCTCCAAGCTCTCAGGCTGCGGCATTTCGAACTGAATCGATGGTTTTCTGTAATAAAAGTTCAGGCTTTAAAGTGTTCACACTCGTTTTGGTCGCTGTCTGTGTTTTCCTCGTGTTTAGTCCACGTTCCAGACCTGTCATGATTTAAAAACTGCTAAATATTAAATGTTCATGCAGCCGTTTAGGCTGACAGATTTATAAAAACCAGCAGATCTGCTGTAACTGTTGGACGCCTTCTGTTTACATGTTGAACATGTTTCCTCCATCATGACAACAGAATGATGCTGCATCATGTCACGTCATGTCTCCTGGAAATGTTTTCCCTGTGAAGATGAGAAGTTTGGGTGTGATAAGCAGCTCTGTGTCTCCTTGTAGGCCAGCCAGCAGGCAGCGGCATCCCAGCGCTCCGGCAGCGCCATGTACATGAACCTGGCGCACATGCAGGCGGCGGCTGTGGGGGGCGGGAGCGTGAGCAGCGGTCTGGGCGGGGCTTCGGCCGTAAGCCCGTCCACCTTGTCTGGTTCAGCTGCAGGAGGAGTGAGCTCCATGGCTGACCAGGCCAGCAGCCAGGCGGCAGCAAAGCTGGCTCTGAGGAAGCAGCTGGAGAAAACCCTGCTGGAGATCCCTCCCCCCAAACCTCCAGCTCCTCTCCTCCACTTCCTGCCCTCTGCTGCAAACAGTGAATTCATCTACATGGTGGGACTGGAGGAGGTGGTGCAGAGTGTCCTGGACAGTCAAGGTGAGTTCATCCGAAACGTTTGAGCAGAGATGTTTGAAGGATTTCAAACGAGTGGATCTTCTGGGTCAGGAGGCCAAGTTTAGGGGGTGGGGCGGAGCGAGGTAGGGCGGGGCAGGGTGGTTACTTTCACTCCCACAGCCAACCCAAACCTTACCTGAGAGGCGGGATATCAGCCAGATGGTGACAGACGCCTCAGGATGAAACCAATCAGTGCGATGCTGTCCTAAAAGTAAAACCAAAACCCAACTTTCTGCTTCAGTGTTTTTAATCAACAAAAAATAAAATCTGCTCTGAACAAGGAAACATTCCTGCTTTGTTTTTATGCCGGGTCACACAGGACGTGACTTTTTGTCAACCATTCAAAAGGTTGTGCTGTGGTGCCACAAGGAGGGATCAGTAAGTCGGGCGGGACAGCAGGGTACCCTTACCAGGTCTTCCTGTGTGGAAACAAGAAAACGTGTCCCAGCACGCTCATAGTCTGAAACAAAACTTAATATTTCCCACCTGTCATCATCTGATTGCCGGTCAAATCCCAAAAAGCCACAAAACGTCATATTTACTGAAGGACTGAAGGAATGTCCACCAGGTTGTCATCCTCCTGACTGAAGGTTTGTCAGCTTGTCGGCTACAGGCCGTTTCTGAATACATGGAGCAACGTGGAAGTTCTGTGGTTGGGCAAGAAGAATTCATCCTGGAAGCCGGAAAAATGATCGTAGAGTAGAAGAAACTGATCCGGAGGTTGGTGACGTGATGTTGGCTGTAAATCACGGTAAACGGTCACGAAGTACTGCGACCGCTATGTCAGGAAGTACTGCGACCGCTACGTCACGAAGTACTGCGACCGCTACGTCAGGAAGTACTGCGACCGCTACGTCAGGAAGTACTGCGACCGCTACGTCAGGAAGTACTGCGACCGCTACGTCAGGAAGTACTGCGACCGTTACGTCACGAAGTACTGCGACCGTTACGTCACGAAGTACTGCGACCGCTACGTCAGGAAGTACTGCGACCGCTACGTCAGGAAGTACTGCGACCGCTACGTCAGGAAGTACTGCGACCGCTACGTCACGAAGTACTGCGACCGCTACGTCACGAAGTACTGCGACCGCTACGTCACGAAGTACTGCGACCGCTACCTCAGGAAGTACTGCGACCGTCAGGAAGTACTGCGACCGTTACGCCAGGAAGTACTGCGACCGCTATGTCAGGAAGTACTGCGACCGTCAGGAAGTACTGCGACAGTTACGTCAGGAAGTACTGCGACAGTTACGTCAGGAAGTACTGCGACGCTACGTCAGTACTGCGACCGCTACCTCAGGAAGTACTGCGACCGTTACGTCAGGAAGTACTGCGACCGCTACCTCAGGAAGTACTGCGACCGCTACCTCAGGAAGTACTGCGACCGCTACGTCAGGAAGTACTGCGACCGTTACGTCAGGAAGTACTGCGACCGTTACGTCAGGAAGTACTGCGACCGCTACGTCAGGAAGTACTGCGACCGTTACGTCAGGAAGTACTGCGACCGTTACGTCAGGAAGTACTGCGACCGTTACGTCAGGAAGTACTGCGACCGTTACGTCAGGAAGTACTGCGACCGTTACGTCAGGAAGTACTGCGACCGCTATGTCAGGAAGTACTGCGACCGCTACCTCAGGAAGTACTGCGACCGTTACGTCAGGAAGTACTGCGACCGCTACGTCACGAAGTACTGCGACCGTTACGTCAGGAAGTACTGCGACCGTCAGGAAGTACTGCGACCGCTACGTCACGAAGTACTGCGACCGTTACGTCAGGAAGTACTGCGACCGCTACGTCACGAAGTACTGCGACCGTTACGTCAGGAAGTACTGCGACCGCTACGTCACGAAGTACTGCGACCGTTACGTCAGGAAGTACTGCGACCGCTACGTCACGAAGTACTGCGACCGTTACGTCAGGAAGTACTGCGACCGTCAGGAAGTACTGCGACCGCTACGTCACGAAGTACTGCGACCGTTACGTCAGGAAGTACTGCGACCGTTACGTCAGGAAGTACTGCGACCGTTACGCCAGGAAGTACTGCGACCGCTATGTCAGGAAGTACTGCGACCGTTACGTCAGGAAGTACTGCGACCGCTATGTCAGGAAGTACTGCGACCGCTACGTCAGGAAGTACTGCGACCGCTACGTCAGGAAGTACTGCGACCGCTACGTCTGAAGCTGAAACTCAGAGCTGGGAAGTGAAACTGGGCATGTAGGAATCAGTCAGTACTAAGATGTGTAAGTTGAGTATAATGGCTAGAACTCCAAGTTAGACGCAACGGCAGGATTAAACCAGATTAAACCGGACGAGGAAAGTGAAAACTGCACGTTCTACAGACCTTTAGAAGGAACTGCTCCCTGATGTTTGGCTAGCTTCAGCTCCAGATGTTTCCACACTACAGTAGCTGCAGCTGTTCAACGCTGTGGAAGGAGTTTGACTTTCTCTGACGTGGTTTGAGGAACTACCTGGAAAAAGTCTGAAAAAAGTTCTGGAAAAATATCTGGATTGAAACGTAACAAACCAAAGTGTGAGAAAAACGGCAGCGGTCTGCAGCGGAGACACGACCGGATCCAGAACAGATAACGGCGCTAGGAGACGTGCCAGCACCCAGACAGTCAGATTCTTTATGTCCATGGAACATCTGTGGAAACTTCAAATCTGAGTTTGTAAAAAGTGTTTTTGGACGAAACTTGTCATGTAGAAACATAAAGTATTTGACCGGACCGTTGTCCACTTCCTCTGCAGGTAAACTGCGAGGGACGCTGGCCCGCATGGAGCCCTTCTTCTGCGCCCAGTGTCGAACCGACTTCACTCCGCACTGGAAGCAGGAGAAGGGGGGGCGGATCCTCTGCGAGCAGTGCATGACGTCCAATCAGAAGAAGGCTCTGAAGGCGGAGCACACCAACCGACTGAAAAACGCCTTCGTGAAGGCTCTTCAGCAGGAGCAGGTAGGGACCCAGACTAACTTCTGGCTCCTGTTTTCATGTCGGTTTGTCTGATTTCTGACGTTTCCCTGTCAGGAGATCGAACAGAGACTGCAGCAGCAGGCCGCTCTCTCTCCCAGTTCAGCCTCCACAGGCTCCAGCGTCTCAAAGAGCGACTCCATGATCCGCCAGCACGCTCTGCGCCAGGTACTCCCAGCTGAACTCCTGGACTTTCACTCTAAACACCTTTCTGGTTTTTCTTCATCGACGTGAAAGACGATTGATCTGTTGTTTATCGGAGACTAAAGTGGTGTTGATCCTTCCTGTCAGGCTCCTCAGCCTCAGGCCTCTCTGCAGCGAAGTCTGTCAAACTCTGCGAGAGGCGTCCTGTCCAACTTTGCCCAGGCCTCCCAGCTGTCGGTGGCCAGCAGCCTCATGGGGATGACCAGCGCCAAACACTGTGGCGGCGGCGGAGGCAGCGGCGGCAACCGGCTGCAACACGACAGCCGCCGTCAGATCTACAACATCCCAGGTACGTAGCGGGGAAAGTCTGTTCCACTCGGAGGGTTTCAGACGTCTGTACAACCAGAGTGGTGCGGTTCACGGAGCCGCCGACAGAGGAGGCAGTTCCTGGTCTAGACAGTAAAAGTCCAGTCCGGCAGCGGTTCCGACCCGTCACCAAACCAGCTGGATTTACTGAGCAGAGTTTGTTTTCCAGGTAAACGAGCCTGTTGGTGAAAACACCTGTTCTAAATGTACAGGTAGATCCAGAAACATGGCAGGACTTCTACTTCTGGACCAGGACTCGCCACGTCTGGCCGCCGGTAGTTCCAGACTTCCACCACTGACCTCCGCTCATTCTGGCAGGAGCGTTTGTTGGCTTCGTGCTGCAAACCTGAAGGTTCTGGGAAAAACAAATGTTTTAGTCAGTTTAATAATCCCAGTTTATCATGTGACCCCTAACCCACCAGACACCAGATAGCGAGAAGACACAGACTGAACGCTGTGGCGCCTCAGAGAGACTGGGAACAGTCTGTGAAACCATCGGCTTCGTTGCAGTTCGCCACTGGTCTCAGAAGGGTAGTTAGCCTGTAGCGACATACGGATAAACCCTGAAACTTCTTTTCCTCCAATTCCAACATTTATACAGTTGAAGCACCGGGATATGTAGGAACTATTTCTTCTTCCGCCTGCCACGAACGTGTGAAACCAGACGCAGCGTCGCAGGAAATCTGTCCAGCATGAGATATTTCAGCTCCATGTGTAGTTTGGTGTGTGTGTGAAGACCAGAAGCAGACCTGAACACCTGAGAATGAATCCTAACACCGCAGCACAGACACACAACACCGTGAATTTTATTGTCTTTCACTGAGGAATGTTAGGATGAACACAGAGCTGCTTTTAGACCAATGAGGTGAAACTGGATCATCTCTCACGGCACTGTGGTGGGAAAACCCTGGTCTAGACCGACACAGCTGATTCAAATGAAATGGATCCAGCAGCTCCTTGTTCAGGAATTTCAGTCAGGCGTGTTGGAGCAGGGAGACAACACAAAGCTGCAGGACTGGAGTCTGACTTGCTTTAGAGGGCTTTCCTCCCGCTGGCCCGGGACAGGGACCGCACCGCATCGGGGGGGTGCTGCTGCTGTGGTGCCAGATTGCTGTTGTGGACTACAAAACATCCGAAGACTTCGTTCAGCATGAGAGCAAAGAAAACGTCCAGCAGAACCACAACCAGGACCAGCTGGACCGCCTGGGGTGGAGTGGACCAGGAATATGGCCCAACAAGCCCCACAGCTCGGCTCTTACCACAGAGAGGAGCCTGATATTTGACCTCTCTGGTCTCCATCGTCTCAGAACCATGGAAAGATCGCAGCACGATGGACATGAAGACGTTGAAAACTCGGTTGGATCCTGAAGCGTTAAACTAACGTGTCTGTTTTTGCTCCGCAGGGTTGAACATCGCCTATCTGAACCCAGCAGCCGTTGGAGCCCATAAGTCCTCCAGCCTAGCAGACCGGCAGAGAGAGTACCTGTTAGACATGATCCCGCCCCGATCCATATCCCAGTCCATCACCGGGCAGAAATGAGACCCCCCTGCCTGTCAAAGCCCCCCTCTCTTTGTCTACTTCCCCATTCAGAGGCGTTCCTAGACCAACCGATATTTCCATCCGACTACTCCATCGCATGCAGTGCCTGTCCGTGTGCCTACCTTAAATCGACCCATGAGAACCTAAAAGTTGGACAAAGACAGAACTGTCGGTGCATCTCAGTTGTTCTTATTGTAGAAATTCTGTTCCTCTGTAACTCCCTTTATCACCGGTGGTTGCACTATTATTATACTTGCAGCTACCATTTTTCTCCAGGTAGTATTACCCATGATGCTTTGCTCTTTTTGTTTCCTGCGTTTGTCCTTTCCTTTGAGCGGAGACGGTGATGAAAGTCCTTCGCATCACCTTTTTCCCCCTCCGTTTCCAAGCTTAGACGTAAGTGATGCTACCAGCAGAAGATCAACAGGGTGCACTCTGGTTGCTATGCAACGTAAAGTTTAACAGCTCTAAGCTTTGCCAGTGTTAGTTCGCTCACTTGGACTTGTCAAAGTGGGAAATGTGGAGAACAGACGCCGCTCGGCTCTGAAAGAGCACTGCGACCTGGAACGTTCTCGTCACTCTGATCCAGAAGTGATTCCGTCGGTCTGGACCCTCAGGAGACGTCCTGCCCCCCCCCCGCCCCCCCCCCCCCAGCTGATGAGTCCTGTAATCTATCCATGCGTTTTCATTGCTTCATTCTAGATGTCTGTTACAGATGATCTGGCAGGTGTAAACAGGACGGCGGGACAGGGCGCCGTTTGACTCCAGACGAGGCTGACGGAGCAGGAAGTCCATTAGATGCTTCCTGCTCCGTGTTTGAGGAGGAAGCCGGCAGGTTTCTCCCCGAACCGGCGGTCAGCTGGGAGGCTCGCCTGAAGCCGTTTTTCCCAGCAGCCCTTTGGCCGTCAGGTGTTCCTTGAGACAATGTACAGAATATAAACCCAATCTAGATCAAGACCGGAACCCAAAATCTGGATCTGAGTTCTGCATTTTGGTTTGATTGGCCTTTTTATTTTTATTATTATTATTATTATTCTTATTGTTGTTATTATAATTGTTATTTCTTTTTGTTGCTTTTGGGCAGCGTCTCCTGATGAATTGGTGGCACACCTGAGAGGTTTGGGCCCCTGGAGACGATAATCATCTTCACAAAGCAGAAGCTGTTGGGTTATGTACAGATTCCCAGCTTTAGAGGAAGAGTTTGGATGTTTTGTGGGAGAGACACGCATCAATCATTGTGTGCTTGCTGCGCACACACGTTGCCTCACTACAGCAGAGCACTTTTGATATTTCCAGGTGGAAATTTTTGGTTGTTTTTAGTTGTTTTAGTGAAGAGAAGAGGTCTGTTTGGATTGGAAGTGATTGGATTCTGACTGATGGTGTGTTTTAAGCTGCATCAAGGTCAGTTTGCTTTGTTTTCTCAGTTTTAAGCAGGATTTCATTCAGATGTGTTGGAAATGTTTGAAATGCTTCCAAATCCCAGTGTGTGATGAGATGGATGCAGATGATCCCGCTGGGAAGTTTCAGCGGTGACTCCCACGTTTTCAGCATTCGGTCCAGAGCATGTTGTGATAACACACACTCCGGTGAGATCGATGGAAACCAGCGTTTCCTTCATCCCAGTGAAGATCTTCATAGTTTCTAACAGAATCCTGGTAAAAAAGAAACATTTTGGCTTCTAAACAAGCTTCTGGAACTGGAACTGATGGTACGGAGGAAAGTTTGACCTGGTTGGGTTATCATGAAACTGGAGAACTGTGTTCCAAGTGGTTCTGGTTCTGTCAGGGTGAAGAGCAGTCTGGACCAACTGGAAATGTGTGTGTGTGTGCTGGGGAGTCTGTTTGGGCTCACATTGGGATTTGAAACGACCAACAAATTCTGATCATCTGAGAATGTTTTTGTCTGAAATTCATTCATGCAAATCATCCAGGATGTGTTTTCTTGTGTAGATCTGGAAGTACGGCCCGGGTCAAGATGCAGGTGGGTTTACACTCCCAAGCGGACCCGTGTTGTGCGTGGTCCAGCGGTAAACCAGTCCCAATGGGATCCTTCATGGTTGGTCCGGCGGTAAACCAGTCCCAATGGGATCCTTCATGGTTGGTCCGGCGGTAAACCGGCGCCAATGGGTTCCTTCATGGTTGGTCTGGTGGTAAACCGGTGCCAATGGGTTCCTTCATGGTTGGTCCAGCTTAAACCGGCGCCAATGGGTTCCTTCATGGTTGGTCCAGCTTAAACCGGCGCCAATGGGTTCCTTCATGGTTGGTCTGGCGGTAAACCGGCGCCAATGGGTTCCTTCATGGTTGGTCTGGCGGTAAACCGGCGCCAATGGGTTCCTTCATGCGTAGTCCGGTGGTAAACCGGCGCCAATGGGTTCCTTCATGGTTGGTCTGGTGGTAAACCGGCGCCAATGGGTTCCTTCATGGTTGGTCTGGCGGTAAACCGGCGCCAATGGGTTCCTTCATGGTTGGTCTGGCGGTAAACCGGCGCCAATGGGTTCCTTCATGCGTGGTCCGGTGGTAAACCGGCGCCAATGGGTTCCTTCATGCGTGGTCCGGTGGTAAACCGGCGCCAATGGGTTCCTTCATGCGTGGTCCGGTGGTAAACCGGCGCCAATGGGTTCTTTCAGCTGCTGGCTCAGTTCTGGTTCCGTTCCATGTGTGTGAATGCGACAGTGTGTGGTTGTGAGGTGAGATTATTAGGAAGATCATGTGTCTGTTTGGTTGAAAACAATCTGACCTGCTTCACTTTGACTCCGCTCTTGGATCAGATCAGATCAGACTTCCTGTTTGATCAGGTTCCACATCTGGGACACGTCTGTCCAACAGGATGACGTGTTCTAGCAGAAAGCGGTCCAGATGTCGCCTCTACGTGTGATCACAGTCCTGGTTTCACCTTTAGTTGGACGGTTTGTTTCAGTCGGATGTTGTGGTTCTGTTGTAGTAAATCCAGACTTGCATGTGACATCAGAACCTGTACCAGGTATCCAGGGCATCCGGGGCATCCTGGCTAATCCAGGATATGCTAAATGATCCATGGTATCCAGGATGTCCGTGGTATCCTGGATGATCCAGGAGGAGACTATCAGAGTATTTAGACTCGCCTTCAGAAGTTTAAATCTCCACATGTTGTATAAAAGTCTCAGTTTTCTAGTTGAAACTGGCAATAGTGCTTCAGGACGTGTCCTGGAAAGGTTTCTTCAGGATGCCTCCATGAAATGTTTCTTTGGGATGTGTCCGGGGAATATTTCTTCTTTTTTTTTCTGCTGCCAGGTGGGCGTTTGGAGGAGGAAGTAGTGTCTCTCCGAGCTTTCTGCGATGCATCAGGAACTTTGTATTTGGATTCTTTTCCAATATCAGGTTTTTAGATAAATTTTATTCCGTGTCTCATTTAACTTTTTTTTTTTTTCTTGCAGTTAAAACCATAAATGTATCAACTATGAGATAAATGACACGATATTTGCTAGGTTTGAAGTAATAATGACTTTATTGTACAGAAGCTTTTTTTCTTCCTGGAATTGAAAAAAGAAATTAAATGGTTGTAAATTGTGTAGAAAAACAAACAAAAAGCCATGAATATTGTGAAGCTTGTCATTTTGTTTTGTGATCACTGTGTATTATTGTGTAACTAATGTGCAAAATGTTTGGACCCCCACCCCGCCCCTTCAAACACACACACACACACACACACACACACACACACACAAACATCATGCAGTCTAGGATAGATGCATTTGCTGCTTCTGGACAAGTTGCTGGAAAATGTTCCCTGATTCAGGTGCCCAACGTTTCCTTCCACGCGTCCGTCAGTCAGATCGTCTGGAAACTGAACGGAGGAGGGTTTACATGATGATGATGATGAGCTGCAGCTCCAGGATGAAGCAGCCAAACATGAGTCCAGCTGCTGCATGGAAGGTTTGGTGAGAAGACGCCAACGACTGGCCAGACATGTCATCACAAAGTCTCTGATATCACCCAAAGTTTTAGTTTCTTGCTGTTCTCAGAAAGAACATGTTTCCTGTTATGAAAATTATGTTTAATCAGAAATAAACTCAATCATTCATTTAAAAAATTATAAAATAAATGAAAAAATAAAGTTTATTTTAGCTGAACCCGGCCGTTGTGGCAGACCTGAATCTGAGATCACTTCTCCTGCCAACAGCAGTGAATGTCTGTCTGACTGAATCCAGCAGTTCTTGTTTCTGAAACGGGGGAAGAATCTGTCGGATCATTAAATGAATCGCTGAAACGAAGCAGAAACACGAGTAAATCAGCTGGGGAATAGTTGAAAACAGTTTTCTTTTGCTGACATCAATCCTGACCTTTTGCACATTCTTGATATTTAACTATCTTCTAAAGTAAAAAAAAAAAAAGTAATGCTGTTTGAATACTGCCAGTTGATTGACAATTATGCATTGATTGAAAAAAAAAATAAGCTAATTTTGGAGGAAATAACTTTGTAATATTTATCTCTTGCGAGCTATGTTTAATAAAGGTTGAAACAATTTGCTTCAAAGTGTGAAGTCATTTTGGAGACTCCTCTTCATCCTCGCGTCAACACGTCACCAGATGTTACGTATTTATACTGGTCTGTAGGCCGGAACCACAGAACCGCTTCACCCAGATCCTGCAAGGTGGGAAGTCCTCGGTCTGACACCTGGCCTGATGGACCCGGACACGGGATGAGCAGTACGACCCGGAGACGGGATGAGCAGTACGACCCGGAGACGGGATGAGCAGTACGGCCCGGAGACGAGGGTCCGGATGAGCAGTACGGCCCGGAGACGGGATGAGCAGTACGGCCCGGAGACGGGATGAGCAGTACGACCCGGAGACGGGATGAGCAGTACGGCCCGGAGACGGGATGAGCAGTACGGCCCGGAGACGGGATGAGCAGTACGGCCCGGAGACGGGATGAGCAGTACGACCCGGAGACGGGATGAGCAGTACGGCCCGGAGACGGGATGAGCAGTACGACCCGGAGACGGGATGAGCAGTACGACCCGGAGACGGGATGAGCAGTACGGCCCGGAGACGGGATGAGCAGTACGGCCCGGAGACGAGGGTCCGGATGAGCTGCATATTGAGCCTCTTTTGAGGAGAATTTAACATGTTGCTGTCTCGTGTTTCTGACTCCACTTCTAGGGTTAAAAATAAACGTTGGACTGAACAGAATAAACTGCAATAAGGTCTTTTATTTTTTACCATTTTTCATTCGTTGGACACATGTCAAATGTCCCGTGTCACATGTCCCGTGTCATGTCCCGTGTCACATGTCAAATGTCCCGTGTCACATGTCCCGTGTCAAATGTCACATGTCCCGTGTCACATGTCCCGTGTCACATGTCCCGTGTCAAATGTCAAATGTCCCGTGTCACATGTCCCGTGTCATGTCCCGTGTCACATGTCCCGTGTCACATGTCCCATGTCACATGTCCCGTGTCAAATGTCACATGTCCCGTGTCACATATCCCATGTCCCATGTCCCCTGTCCCGTGTCACATGTCAAATGTCCCGTGTCACATGTCATGTGTCATATGTCCCGTGTCACATGTCATGTGTCATATGCCCCGTGTCATATGTCCCATGTCCCGTGTCCTGTGTCACATGTCCCGTGTCAAATGCCCCGTGTCACATGTCCCGTGTCCCGTGTCACATGTCATGTGTCACATGTCATGTGTCATATGTCCCGTGTCACATGTCCCGTGTCCTGTGTCACATGTCCCGTGTCACATGTCCCGTGTCACATGTCCCGTGTCATATGTCCTGTGTCACGTGTCACATGTCCCGTGTCACATGTCATGTCTCATATGTCCCGTGTCACATGTCCCGTGCCATATGTCCCGGGTCATATGTCCCGTGTCCCATGTCACATGTCCTGTGTCCCGTGAGACGCTCACAGAGACACCTGGGTGGCAGATGTGCACGCTTCCCTCTGATGCATTAGACGCCCACAGCCAGCAGATGGAGATCTTTAAGTGTGAAATGTTTCAACACGGCGAGCTTCCAGACATTTGTGTCAAAGTTGACTCGATGTTTGATGAGGTTTCGGTTTCTCCGTCCCTGGAGACACACTCCTGTTTGCAGTCAACAAGGCTGTGTCCACATGCAGGGTCTACACACTTTGATGTGCAGACGTCATCGTGCCAAGTGTGGTCCCAATTCAAAAGCTCCTTTTTTTTTAAAAAAAGAAAATAATTTAAGACAACAGCAGTTCCCAGAGAGAGCAGGAGGGAAAAAGACACTCAGGACTTTTACAAAGAACTGTAAAGTACTAAAGAACAGTAGTTAGAGGGCTTAACTGAGTAACCGTCATCTTCTTACCATAATAATCTACAGTCTGAATCAGAATGAAGAAAAAATAGTAAAATAAATAAAATTAAGTCAAATTTAATAAGTGCAGCTCATAGAAGACAAAACAACGTTGGACAATAACTCTGAGCAAAGTCAGCTGGGGACTAAAATGTGTCGCATTTATTTCTCAGTTCCTTCAGTTTGACAGGACAGTTCGACATTCTTATGATACATTTTTAATCAAGATTATTTCACTTATTAAGGCATTAATTACTGGAGAGACACTTGTGAATGTTGTACTTTGTAATAATAATCACGTTAATTAAAAACTAACTTTTGGTATTTTGTGATCAAACCAAGTTTATGGAGGGAGAGGGGGGGGGGGGGGGGACAGCTGCATCTGTATCTACAGTTAATCAGTCTAATTACCCAACACAACCTAAAGACTGAAACCACACCGGACCGCCCCCCCTCACACACAGGCATGTTGGGAGGTGTGCACGTTGTGCTGGGGGGGGGCATCCAGGTGGTCTTGATCGCTGGGCTGACTTTGCTGGGGGGAGATGCTGGGAAAGGTGGGCATTCCTATCCTCTTCCACCCCCCCCCCAACCCCCCAACCCCCAGTGGCATCTCACACGGTGCATTTCTGGGATGGGGGTGTGCGGGAGTGAATGAATGAAGTTGTGAATGGAAGGTGAGAGAGTGGAGGAGGAATGATAAGGGGAGGAGTCAGGGTGAAAGGGTGGGCGATTGGGTGGGTGTATGAGGATAGGTGGGGCTGTGTATGTGGGGGGTGTGCTGGTGGGCGTGACGGTGTGTGTGTATATGATGGAGTGTGCTTGTGTGTAAGGAGCATGCAGAGGGGGCAGTATGAGAGTGGAGGAGTGGGTTGGGGTGTGTGTTTGTAAGAGGGGGAGTGTGTAAATGGGGGGTGAGTAGGGGTGCTTGATAAGGGGAGGAGTCAGTGTAAATGAATTTAGGTAATTGGGTGGGCAATGGGGTGGGTGTGAGGGTGTGTGCCTGGCGAGCCTGGCTGCCGCCCGATGGCAGACTGGGGGTCCTGGCCCTCCGTGGGTGTGGGCGGGGCCCTCCGTGGGTGTGGGCGGGGCCCTTCGTCGGTGTGGGCGGGGCCCTCCGCCTCTGGGGCGTGCGCTCTGTCTGCCCTGGGCGGCTGGTGAGGCCAGCAATATACCCCAACAAAGCTATCTTTGGGGTATTTCAGCGACTTAAGGCCAAAATAACAGCACGTTATCGTGTGATATCACAAAATGAGCTTTTAAACAGATGAACATAATAAACACCGTTCACTAGTGATAAATATAATATTTGTCCACTTGGCCACATCTGATATTGCCCCGTTTTAGCTTCTTTGCATTGGCTTCCTGTACACTTTAGAATCAATTATAAGATCTTATTGGTTTTGAAGTGTTAAACATAAATCACCAAATGCCTCCAAATCTACAGTTAGATGCTTTGAGGTCCAGTCCCAGTTTGTGGTGCCTAAACCGAGACCTAAAACCCGACGGGGTCTCGTCTGCAGCCCCTTTATGTCCGAACTGCCCCCACAGTCTTGTCTAAAGCCCAGCTTTTATTCTTTGGCTTTTATCACTATGTGAGTTGTGTGTTCTCCTGTGTTTTGTTCTTTGTTTGGTATTTTAAATCCTAATTTCAAATAGTTTTACTTTCTTCATTATTTTAATTACATCATTCTTAGACTTTCCTCTCAGTGGGATTGTTTGGGGGTCTTTGGTTTCATTATAAAATGGACAAAAGATACTTTAGGCTCAGATTCTAATCAAACATTATCAAATTGTGGTAGATTAGATTTAAAGATCCGGTTCTGGCAGGTTTTCGCCACATCGTTGGGTCTAGAAGGATGACAGAAAAACAAACCAAGACAAACAGCTTCCAGTCCGGGACATCAGAACCAGAACTTTGTGTGATTCCGAGATTCCAAGAGGTAAATTTAATGAAAACTGAAGTTTTCCATTCTGTGCATACAGACATTAAAGTGTGGTTCTGTCATCATTTTACTATTCTTTAAGTTTTTTTTTTCTCTTTTTTTTGCTAAAGTTAGGTGATTTATTTCTGGTTTGGTATTGCATCAACTTTAATCATGTTGCTCAAGTCTGTCGGCTTCAGCAGGAAAACAAGTTATGGAACAGTGGTCATGTGACCTAAACAGCACGTCTGTAACAAGAGGACACAATGTAAGAAAGGAGGGAACATGAAGTTCTTTTTTCTTTTTTTGCATTTTAGCAGCAGATGGTCTGGATGTTCTGCTGAGCAAATTTACTTTGCCATGGGGAGCTTTACTGGTATGATGATCCCGTTGATTTTCTGGATTCTTATTTTATTTCTTTGTTTATTCTGGATAATTGTTTGTGTTACAGAGTTTCTACTGCTGGACCTGAACGGAGAGGATGGAAGAGACAGAAAGGGACAGAAGAGAAAACACCTCATAGAGAAAGAGAAAGAAAAATATACATACACATATACACACAAACACATTCCCCTGTATAAACACATGTAGCCTACATACACACACAAATACACATGTAGCCTACACAAACAAGCCAGCCTTAGATTCATGTTCCCCCTGTGGAGGTTAACCTATCAACTGTCAGGAGCACCAGAAACATCAGGTTAGCTATAGATCAGACACACAGGAAGAAAACCAGCCGTTGTCAATAAATAAACCTGCAGGACGACTCAGTGACTGTGTCACATGGAGAACATGCAGAGTGGAACGTGTTCAGAGAAGAGGGATCGTGCCAGTGTGACTCCGCCCACACAGAGGCAAGAGGAAGGCCAGGTGAACCCCGAGACCCGGGTAGCCGGCAGCCTCCCCAAAGCACAGACCCCCAATCGCCCCGCTCCGGACCCAGCCATGCACCCACCCAGGAGGTGATGGAGGGGGGCCCCAGCCAGAGTCTTCAAGGGGAACAGGTCCCAGCAGGCCAGACCGGCTAGGACTGGTCCCACCGGGGATCGGCCGCCCAGGGCCCTAAGAGCCCAAAAGCAACCCCCCACCCCCGCAGGCAGAGGGGCCCAGCCCATACCAACAGAGGGCCAGGATCCTCAGACCACAACCGAATGGCAGTCAGGCCGCACCCCAGTGCACCAGCGGCGCTCCCCGGGGACAAGACCCCGTCCATGAATCCAGACTCCACCTTTCTTTGGAAGACACGTCGGTGGGACTGAAGAGCCCACGAGTCATCCCATGGCAGTCCCACATCTCCTTGAAGCCAACCAGAAGGTTCTCCACGGTTTCTCCAACGTTCTCCCAGACCAGTTTATGCCTCAGCATGAAGCCATCAGCTTCCTCAGGACTTCCACCACAACAAAACAACAAAATGAAAACAGCCCAGACAGGACTTTTGGATGTTTTTTTGGACATTTTTGGACACTACTCCAGGTGTTGTTTTTCTGTTTGTCAGTAACTATTTTGTGTTGTTTTCTTACTGTTTTTAAAATGTACAGCACTTTTGTCCGATGCTTTAAACTTGTTTATAAATAAACTTCACTTTAATGAGTAATAATACTGAGTAAATACTGAACAATAATCCTGAATAAATATGGAATAAAAACTTACTCATGTATAAATCCTGACTGTCTGAAAATAAACCCAATAAAACTCCAACCTGAAACACATTCTTCTAAATAAATCTGATTCTTCTTCTTGTCCATGAGCTGGAAACCAGCCTGCTGAAATTTCTGCCTGGAGGCAGTTTGTGTTTATGTTCCTGTGGAACAGCTGCCGTCAGCAGCATGAAGACTCCACCCCGTCGCAGATAAACACTTTCCCTATCTGCTGCTTTCAGCCACTGGAAGACGTCAGCATGCCGAGCTGGGAGGACTTCTGCAGAGAAAACTTGCTGCTGTTTCCACCTGCAGATGCTGTAAATCTGTTCCGATCCGTCAAACATCGAGACAAACCGGGTCCAAACATCGAGACAAACCGGGTCCAAACATCGAGTCAAACCGGGTCCAAACATCGAGACAAACCGGATCCAAACATCGAGACAAACCGGGTCCGAACAGGAGAGTACCGACCAGATCTCTGGTCTGTGGGGTTTAAGATGCAGGACAGGATCCAGTCTGCATGTAAAAAGAATAAATCAAAAGTCTGTTTTCTATACCGTCCCAGTTCAGGGCTGCAGACCAGTTGCAACTCTTCCAGTTGCAACAAGATGACACCAGTTCCATTAGAAGAACCAATAAGTTGCACATTTTCAGCCAGTTCAGGAACACGAGTCGGACAGCAGTCTTCAGATCTGAGGAGAACCTGGAGAAGCAGACATGGAAACGCCACAGCTGGGATTTTAACCAGCAACCTTCATGTAGTGAGGAGACGTAACTGGGTGTGCTGAGGATGAGGAGCAGATGAAGGTTGTAGATGTTAGAGATCAGAAAGAAGCCTGAAACTGTCTGGTTCCGATGAAGAAATGTCATATATTAGATCGTTAATATAAAACTGGAGAGACTGGGAAGGTTTGATGGGAAAAAACACTTCAGATATTTTCAACATTTCTTTAATAAAAATTTTACCCACAGGGTTTTTATAAAAAAAACTCATACAAACAACAGCAACAAACAAGTCAAATATATTCCTTCACAAATCAGTCATGTTAATTTCTTTGGGGTCCAAAAGTGTAAAAAGTAGAAAGCATGACGGAGACCTGAGAGACTCGGACATGGGACGCGTTAAGGTGCTTCGCTGAACATCTCGGCTGCCTCGAGGCAGAAGCAGGTGGTCGGAAATCAACTTTTTTTCCTCTCTTTTTAAAACATAAAAGATCATTTTGCATGAAGACAACATAAAAACAAACATCAGTAGTTAGCACAGCAAAATGCCATGAAAGTGCAGCAACATGATGTTCAAACACTGGAAAGTGTGGAAAACATGGTTTAAAGTTCTGGATGCTTCTGGGAAGTCTCCTGGAAGGACTGGAATGATCATCTGACGTGGGACCAGTATGACCAGTGTGACCAGCTCATGCAGAAACGTAGACCACCACAAGAGGGGCTCCACGCCCAGCCGGCTCCAGGAGGAAAACTAGACCAACTCAGGGGACAGAGGACGTCTCCAGGCATCAAACCCTTGGACTTTCCTCAAGTGCTTCAGCTGGGTGGTCTTTAACATTTGGACGCTGGGTCTGGCCCTCTGGTCTGGAACTAGATCTGGATCTCGGGGTTCCACGGTGGACTTTAGCAGACCGGCAGCATGCGCGTGTTACTGTTGTATTCCTCCGTCTGCAACAGAAAAGCGTCGTCATAAACCGGGTCATGTGACCACGTCAGCAGAGCGCGCGGGCGGCGGCTTACCTCGGCGTACGACGGGGGCGGGGGGGACGGGAAGCTCGGGGCGTTCATGAAGATGGGGCTGTCGTCACAGTCCACGTCGTCCAGAAGCGGCGTGAGGGGCTGGTCCAGGCGGCAGTCGTGGGTGATGTCGCAGTAGCTGGGGGGCTCGGAGGGCATCCGCAGGGACACCCAGCTCTGCGAGGCGTTGCTGACCGAACCCTCCTGGCTGCTCACGCTGTTGCTCCGGCTGCCGAGGCCGGCGGTCCCGATCACCAGAGGCAGCTCCAGGATCAGCTTCTCACTCCCGGGAATGTGGACGTAGATCTGCCGATTCATTGCAGTTAGTATCGTTACGGTCGAAGCGCCACGCGGCGTGCAAGGCGCCGAGACTCACCATGAGCGCATACTCCACGCGGATGATGTTGCAGCTCAGGATGGACGGTTTGATCTTCGGCACCCGGATGGTCTTCCCCTGCCAAGCGTCCCCCATCCCGGAGATGATGTGGTTCCCGCGGACGGAGGACAGTTTCTGCCGGAAGACTTTGGTGCGGCCGTTCGCCTGGTAAATGTGTTTGGCGATGATGGCGGCCTTCGGCACCACGATACGAGAGCAGGTGTTCTCAAACTTGGCGTTGATACAGATATCTTCACCTTCGCAGAATCCTCGCCGGTCGATTTTGGCGTTCAGGGACACCTGGCCATCGGGGATGAACATGCAGGTGACCTTCTTCTCCTTGGATCCGCCTGTAGGAGACTGAAGAGACAGCAGGCGGGGTAAATTCACCTGATGACATCATAACAACCTCCATCCAGTCCACCAGCTCCATCTCACCAGTAAATCCGGAGTGTTGACGTCCAGAGGTTCCTCCACCTCAAAGGACTTCTTACACTCCAGCGTGGGCTGCTGGGGCCGCTCCATCAGGGCCTTCACGTAGTAGTGGACGTAACCGAACTTCCCCTTGTAGGAGGACACGAGCTGCCTGTGGGCGCCGAGGACAGAGCGTGAAACAACAACAACAGAAACAACAACACCAACAGGTGACGACGTGGGACTCACCCCTGCTGAGGAAGGTCAAATCCAAACATGTACTGGTATTTGTTTCCGGGCCTCAGAACAACACAGCCATCAGAATCTGGAAGCAGAACTTCAGGGTTAAAACCTGATCCAGCAGACGTAGCTCTACCTGAACCAGACCCGACTGGGTCATGGTTCTGGACCAGTTTCTGTAAACTGGGTTTTCCTCCCACAGCGCGAGGCGGTGACCAGTCAGACCAGACTGGGAACCTACCTGTGGGCTGCTCGTGCAGCTGCAGGACCTTCTCGTAGCGCAGGTACTCGGCCTCCTGGCGGCACCGCTGCTTCCCCTTGGCGTACTCCACCTTGGCACATCCCACACCCAGGACTTTGACCGCGGACACGCGCGTCACCTCGGCCACCTCCACCTCTATCCGCCCGGACACCTGGTCCCCCCCGCAGTAAAAACTCTTGCATGGCTCCGATAAGATGATCTGGAAGGTCTTCACCCTCTTGGACATGGCCACCATGGCTGACACCTAGAACTGGGACTGTGACTGGAACTTGAACTGGGACCAGTCGGTTTGTCTGCTGTAAACAAAGGAGCGCAGCTTTTATACGCGGCTGCGCTGCGCACGAGCCGCCCGGCTGGACGGCATGGCTCACCGCGTGCACAGCGCTCTGATTGGTGGACTGGCTTTGTTTGTGTGAGCATTAGCCAATCAGCGCTTGAAGCTGGCGCGTGAACACCGCATGGCTGTGAGAAAGCTGCGCGTGCAGAGCTGATGTGGGAAGGAAGCGCGAGACTGCCAGAAAACATGAGAAGTCGCAAAACGTTCTGAAACTTGACAAACTCAGAGGACATGAGGGAGTCAGACTGGAAACCGTCTGGTACAAACCAGCCAGCAGTGGCTATACTGGAAACCAGTTAGTGAAAAACAGTCAGCAACAGGGACATCTTAAACAATCAGTACAAAACCAGTTAGTTAAAAACCAGTCAACAAAAGCCAGACTGGAAACCAGTAAATAAAAACGGAGCTAAACATCCAGACTTGGTAAACAGTTGGTTAAAACTGGTCAGAAACAGCCATACTGGGAACCAGTAAACAAAAGCAGTTGGTTAAAACTGGTCAGAAACAGCCATACGGGGAACCAGTAAACAAAAGCAGTTGGTTAAAACTGGTCAGAAACGGCCATACTGGGAACCAGTAAACAAAAGCAGTTGGTTAAAACTGGTCAGAAACAGCCATACTGGGAACCAGTAAACAAAAGCAGTTGGTTAAAACTGGTCAGAAACAGCCATACTGGGAACCAGTAAATAAAAACAGAGCTAAATATCCAGACTTGGTAAACAGTGGGCTAAAACTGGTCAGAAACAGCCATACTGGGAACCGGTAAACAAAAGCAGTTGGTTAAAACTGGTCAGAAACAGCCATACTGGGAACCGGTAAACAAAAGCAGTTGGTTAAAACTGGTCAGAAACAGCCATACTGGGAACCGGTAAACAAAAGCAGTTGGTTAAAACTGGTCAGAAACAGCCATACTGGGAACCGGTAAACAAAAGCAGTTGGTTAAAACTGGTCAGAAACAGCCATACTGGAAACTTAGTGGCAAAAAAGACAAAGAAATAAAAACAGAATGGAAACCAATAAATTAAAACCAGTTCTTACAACCTCACCAAACAGCCTAAAAGTACAACCAGTTGGTACATGTTGGGAAAAGAATACCACTGGAATCCAACCAGTTAGTAAACAGGCTGGAAGAACAACTAGTTAGTGAATAGAATGGAAAAACAACCAGTTAGTCAAAAGGCTTCATATAAAAACAAGTTAGAAAACATGATGGGTGTCCAACCTGTGTGCCCCTCTGGGGGGTGTCTCCCCACTAAACCAGCAGAAACACGCCCAGTGTTCCCCTTCAGACTAATATTGTACGTTATTTCACCATAAAACTTCTGTTTTTCACTGTTTTTTCACTTGTGGAAGAAAACAGGAGTGGATCCACTCAGAGGAAAATTACTCTGTGACTCTTTGGCTCCTTTTGGAATTTTTCAACCCAGAGATGATGTCGCTGATCAATGTGATCTGATAACATTCACAGGTAGATCTCTGATCCATCGCAACACAACAGGATGGAGAAACAAGCAAGAAGTAGGGTAAACCTGAACAGAAGACCTGGATCAGACACAGGCTTTCTATTTGTAGCCAAAACAGTATGAATGGATAGATCTAGCTCCCATCTGAGGGTGGAAAGGAGGTTAAGGTCCTCTATCTTTTACATAGTTTGAACATTCTGCTACGCTGAGAGGAATTTTGTGCTTATTATGGATTTGAGTTGTTGGTATTCTAAAGATGTGTTGTTCCTGACATAAGGTTTCTGTTATGAATTATCTTTTCAAAGTGTGTTATTCATGTGCTCTTCATACAAAGAGTAATTTGATCATATTTTTGTTTGGCTCTCCTGGAACCTCTAAAGAGAACGAGGCCCTTAAGGACACATTTGCCTAAATGCCCCGGAGAGGATTCTTTTTACGTGAGCTAAAAGACATTTCACAATTAACTACATCTTGATGTACACTTTTAATGTCTTAAACCAGAGTTACTCATTCTGGTCCTACGAGAAACACAATCCAGCAGCTTTATCCCTTCTCTAACCCCAACACACCTGACTTGACCAGTAAATATCCAACATGCATGAAGTGCAAAATGTGCATTAAAATGCAAACAGGCCTGAACACACAATCTAAAGTACGACATGCATATTTAATGTACACATTCTCTGTAAGAGACTGCTGCTTTGTGTTGGATGACATTAATTCAGTTCAGCTTTATTTATACAGGTCCATTTCACTACAACATCATCTCTTTTGCAAAGTACATATATTATCCATTAATTCAAGTGTGATCCACTTAAAACAAATCCCTTCTCTGATCTACTTCAGTCTAGTTTATAATAACAGTGTTTATATAAATCGATAAATGAAAATAAACCAGGGAATTGGTTGAAATGTTTTATTTCCAAACCTGTGCCCAGCCTCATCTGTGCGAGACACTGTCTCTGTACAGTGCTCTGGGTGATGCCAGATGCCATCATAAGCTGCAACATATTCAGTTTCAGTTTATTTTTGGCTGGTTTTGCTCAAACTGATCTGACATATGCCGCTGAAACAGAAAATAAAGATCCTCTTTCAATCGTTGCATTCCATTTTCATTTTCCTGTTTTCCAACTTTGGTGAAATACAGTTTTTAAAAACTCATGTTCAAGATCAGTTGAACAGTAAAATAACGGTAAACTGAACAGTAAAATAAACAACAGCGAATAGTAAAAAACCGAAATCTTTAACATAACTGAATAAAGTTTTAGTCTCCACCTGGTTCTTTGGACTACAAACAATAAAATGCCCAAATTCTCCACATTTCCAGACATTTTTAAAGTAATTGTTTAAAGATGGGGCAGGTGTTTTCCAGATTGCAGCCAAGTAATTAAATGCTCTAAAAAATCATCTGTGGTTTTAATAAACCAAATCAAAATGCTGGGATGGTGAGAAGTCTATAAAACTTAGCTGCTGTTTTTTATTTCTTTTACATATATTAGTATTTTATTAAAACTAACTTAAATACATGGTCAAACATTGGTAACCATAAAGAAAAACAGAATATTATAGAGACAACTTGTTTAAAAATCAAGACTTATTATTATAGAGATGAAGGGAATAAAACAATATTCACACAGGGAATAACATTGAGATGAAAGTTCACAACTCAGCTGCTGTTTGTCCGTCTCCCCTCAACCCTCTGCGCATGCGCCCCCCCACCCTATATTTAGAGGGTCATTCCCTTCTAAACAAGGCTGCAAATTTGTCAGTGTCATAAATAACAAAGTTAAAGTTGTGTTTTGTTTTGGTGGATTATCTTAACAGTTGTGATAAAAAACACCCATAAATCAGCTTCTCTCACTGAAATGATGCCAAGTTTAGACTTTGATGCAAGAACTTTGTTGTGCATTTTATGCATTAAAAAATAATAAATTAAAAATATTAATTCCACAGATTAAACTTTGCATTAACCTAATTTTGACAGCCCTTATTTAAAATAACTTTTTTTCTATTAATGTGCAATGTATTTATTTTACAATGATCTGGCCTTTTGAAATTATTCTGGGACCTCCGTGGGGATCGTGAGCCCCCAGTTTGGGAAAGGCTGGTTTAACCCGACACCCAGTAACTTCTTGGCTCATCAGACTCCCCCCTGTAATGTAGCTCTGGTTATAAACCACTGAGAGTGTGTGTTTGATGAGAAGATGACAGATCAGAGCGACTAGAAGAAAAACTGACAGCAACTCATTTACCTTCTGATACTATCAGACACTTACTGACAGAACATCAGCCGTAGTATTTATACACACCAGGAACAGTGGGTGTGAGAACGCTAGCGCGTGTGAGCGGCTGGAAAACAGTGAACTCACTGAAGCACTCCTGTACAAAAGTGTTTTTTGTAGTGAGAGTAAGTAGTACCCTGGAGGCACAACACCAAACTGGAGCAGCTCAGCCTCCACCAGCAGATCTCAACTGGTCCCTATTTCCTGAGTTGGAGTCTGCATGTACGGGACCCAACTGTCCAGGTTCTGCTCATTGCTCTTATAGTTATGGGTAGTCTAGCCATCCATTACTTATGTAGCAATGGGGATGTTACCTGATGCACTGAGAAGTACCTCGCTCTATTTCTCTAATATATTATTAATGTATAAATATATGTCAATATTGCCGTCTCTAACTTATTTCTCCTTTTTTCCACAGCTCTTCCTGAATAAGTGCAGTTGTACATGTTGATCTGTCTTTCCTGTCCTCTCCACCCCAACCAGTCGAGGCAGATGGCTGCCCTCCCTGAGCCGGGTTCTGCCGGAGGTTTTTTCCCGTTAAAGGGGAATTTTTTCCTTCCCACTGTCGCCTCGTGCAGCTCAGGATGGGGGATTGGATCCAAGTCATGACTCGATGCAATCAGTTGGTTTCTATTATAGGATATGTATAAATTGGCTTGAAATGATGTGGATGTAGTGTCCTGGGACAACGTTGTGAAGTGGCGCTGTACAAATAAACCTGACTTCAATCGTCTGCTGCAAACTGGGCGAAACCATTTTCCACTTTATTACCCATAATATAAAACATTGGAAAAGTCTCCAAAAATTATTTTTGGAAATTGTATAATACACATCTAACCATAGAACCATTTCCCAACCAAGTACCATCAGCCAAAGCCCCGCCCATTTGTCTCAGGACGTCTCCCAGAACCTTTAAAGCATGATCAGACCTCTGGGGAAACATTTGCCTGGAGACAACCAGAGAGGACACCAACCAGATGAGCTGAAGGGGAGTAAAGGCAGAAATGGAAAGTTCGGGAGATAGAATAGATTGTTCCAATAAAAGAATTGATCTTTTGGAACACACCACTGCAGCGACATCTAGTGGCCAAAAAAGGCACGTCAAACCATTTAATTCAATGAACTGGAACGTTTTCATGTGTCCCATGTTGGATTTTTTATTTATTTTTTTTTAAACATCTTTCAGCATGGAAGGACTTCAGCACAACATAAAATTGATCAAGTTTCTTTACCAAAGCCATCATCAAAATTAGTGTTACATTTACAATCAGGTCAAAAAGGGTCTCCTAGTCAGGAAACGGGAAGAATGCCGCTCATATTAGTCAATTTCACACCTGAGCACAAAAAGTGACTCTAAAAACTGAGTCAAATGTGTGAAATAAAATGTACTGCTTCTTGAATTTAAGTGTTTGATGCTGAAAAGTTACAGTACATATATACGTGTACCCTAGAGTGCTGGCTTGATGCAGCACTAGGACTGATGGAGACAATGTTGGCAGTGGGTTCAACCCTAGAAAGGACAGTAAAGACCTTAACCCACCCTGGCCCAGACCATAAAATCAGTCATTTCTGATACTAATAACTCCATCCTCTTCACATCAACCCATTTTCTCAGGACTAAATCACATGCTGTAGGATGAACCAAGACTCCAATGTGAACACAGAACTCATTTAGAAATAAAAATGTTTTTCTTTATTGTACAAAGCAAAATATTACAATTTATACATATTGAAACTGGAAAAATTAAAAAAAAAAAAAAAATCCCTTCCCTATATTATCACACCTTCATTCCCCTCATCCACCCCAAGCCTTTTCTGCACACAAGACATTGAGTGCTGGTACTTAACTGAATGTAAGTGTAAGAGTATTAATACAGTGAGCATGACCAGAGTGACCTGATTCAGTTTTTCCAGTTACAGATTAGATTATTTCCAGTTTAAAGCCAGTAAAGGACCCACAGTAAACCATTTCCAGTTACTGACAGTAAGTCAACCATTATAAAGGAGAACGTTTTTATTCACTGCTCAACACTCCAGACAAGTCCGACTTGGACGTTTCAACTGGGGACGTCTTCACACCAGCTCTTCCTCCTCCTGGGGGGGTCCAGCGTGCAGACTGGGTACCGGACCGCCAACTGGTTCTGAGCGCCAGTCAATCCTCATGCAGGCTCCAAGCTCACATTCTGAGAAGGACACCAGGGTTCAGTGGACTTGTTCAGGAGGTCAGTGTGATGGATCATGTTCCCAGTAGACCCTCCACAGACGCTGCTGTGGTAGGCTACTGGGATGGGTTTTACTCTCAGGTCAACTCCACAGCTAACCAGGTACAGAATCCTGACAGCCTTGGTAAATGACCAGATTCTCACTCATTAAACATTTACATCATCAGTTTTTGTTGTGGCAACAGGGTTTAATAAAACCAAGAAAAAACCCTCATTTTGTCCATCAGGATTTTTAATTTTTCTTCATCTGCAGTGAAAGTTAAAACTACATACTGGCTGAACATTTTACTAAAAGTAAAATTAAATCAAATAACTATCCGAATGTTCACCAAGTGTTTCCTGCCATTAAGGAAGAAAGCTCTCTTCACAACTCCAACTGGAATATTCCAAATAGCATTACTGGAATATGAACTATTTCTCAATATTTTAAAATGCAAGGCAGGAAAACTCAAATTCTCCCAACAGGATAAAGTGTTTGTGGATTTCACCTCAACTGTGATATTACCACACAGGTACATGTCAGAAAATCAGAATATTATGAAAAAGTTCAATATTTTTTCCACTCATTTCAGAATGTGAAACCCAAATATATAAATTTATTACAGAGTGAAATGTTTCAAATATTGAATGAATGAAAACCCAAAATGCTATTTTTCCCTCAGAAAACTAGAATATTGTGAAAAAACTTAAGCATGATCTGTGTGTGCGATGCGGTCAATGAGTCCATCTGTAACCTAAAGCACAACTCATCAAAATAAATCATTTTGTATCGAGAGGAACAAACTTTCCATGATCACGCGTGTTCCCATCAGCTGGATGAGACTTTTACACCGTTAGCTTTACTGTAGTTACGCTGACCTAGCATCAGTTAAAAGCTAGTAAGTAACTGCAGGGAAAAAACATCTTAGAACACCCGTTCCATCATCCGCTGAGCGACATGAACTGCTTACATTCATCACACCCCTAAGTCTACAGATAACTTCAGAACAGCTGGTAGCCAAAGATTTAATGCTTTGTTTTTATAATTCCTCTGCTGTAAAGTTAAACATTTACTAAAGGACAACATTTTGTAAAACAGTAAATATTCAGCCTGTAACTTATCTTTGTTTAAAGAATTAAGGAACTAAAATAGTATTTAGTTAAATTACACTTTAAAATCAGTTATTGGAATTTTTTCCTGCTAAATATAATCTGTATCGGCCCAAAATTAAAATAATCCATAGCGGTCGGGCCCAAACTGACGTGCATTAAGCACCTTATAACACCCAAATGAGCAGCGAATGCTAAACCTTTCAGCACAGCCGTGTTCGACAAAGACCGGATGTTTTTAAAACAGATTACGTCAGTATGAACTCCAGAATTGTTAAAATATCAAATCCAAAGTGGAAGCAGCCGTTTCAGATTACAGCAGGCCGATTATTCCCACCGATAACATCACATGGAAACAGGTCTTACTTTTTACAGTTATCTGGTTACCTGAGCCGCTTGTGGGTCTGAGACTTCAACCATCCAGTCGACCAACTCTGGACAGAAACCAGACTCTTCATCAGGATGTTCTTCCTCTGCAGGACGAAGCTGGACGGTCCAACCTCCTCTGAAAAACAAAAACACTTCATTAGGAATGAACGCGAGCAGTTACGTCATTTATTCACACTTCCAACGCCGTTCGTTTACAAATCCATGCATCCTTAGACGCTGGTCTTATTTCAGCAATCATTACCAGGATTCCACCCACAAAAAAACCATGGAAACCAACGATGCCAAATGCTGAGTTTATTCTCGCACTGACTTTTGAACAAACCAGCAGACGAGCTGCCTGGCTGCAGATACCACGCAGTGCTTCAAGGGTCTCACATGTAAAAGAAAAACTTACCACAAGCCTGAGAGTCATTTGTGCCAAATGGTGGGATCTACAGAAAAAAAAAAAAAAAAAAAAAAAGACAGAAATTCAGTAAAAATCAAAGTTTAGTTTGATATTCAGATCTAAGAATCAGTCTGGAGACCAAACAGTTAATTTAGCAACGTGACGAACTTTAATGTCTTCAAGCTGCACAGATTTAAATCAGAGTGGACAGTCTGAGCGTGGTGCATTCAGGAACCTTCCTGCTGTGGAAAATAAAGCTCAGTGTTCTGCAGCGATATCCCACCAGGCTCATAGAGGTGAACAGGAGGGTAAAGCAAACTACAGATTTGCTGTCTGAGGCGTTTCCAACAACACCACCCTACACGCAAGAGTGTGTCAGGATAGACCTCAAGTGTCAGCGACGCCGGGATCCTTCATGCTCCCAGAGGTCACTAAAGTACCTGTAGCCTCCAGATCCAGCAGTAACTCCAGGTTTTAGCTCATCTTTACCGACTCAAAGCTCCACTGGCGACACCTGCAGGAGAGAGAGGATGTGAACAAGTTGCACCAGACCCATCACCACATTGCAGAGCAGCTGGTGGTTCAGAAAGGCAGCTGTCAATCACACTTCAGAGCAGTTGAACATAGCCACTCATCATAACTCACACCTGAAGCCCACTTTCTGCAACATGACTCACCTGGTTGGCCTGACGTCACCTCCAACACCTGGGGGACAACAACACATTCAACTTACTGGGATTTATAACAGATGAAGTTATTAGTTGTCCTTTCTCATGAGTAACACTGCTGCAGGAGGTTAACAGCAGTGGGTTGCAGAGAATTGGTTCCTTTATGCACCGTGTGAGCCCACCAGCCCACTGGACAGAACAGGAGCTCACACTGTGCCATGAAGCCTGAAGCAGCTGCTACACCTGTCCTGCTTACCTGATGGCAAAATGGCCAGGAAACCAGAGATCATCAAGTCCAGCTGCACCACGAGGGTCCAGTTCAGAACGGTTCCCTGTTAGGAAGAAGGGGCGAGGGGGGGTGTTAGGACTCAGTCTTTCCATGAAAGCTTCTGGGGTCGCAGCATTGTAAAGGACGTTAGAAGGGAAGCTACTAAGGTACAAGGAATAATAAAAATAAAAGTTGTGCAAAGTCTTTGAAAGTTTAAGTAATTAACCCACAATGGGAGAAAAACGGCATCTTTTAAGCTTCACAAGTTAAAGTTTTCCAACAGCAGCAGGGAAGGAGTTCTGCCTCAACATACTGGTGGAAACACTGAAAAGTTCTGCTTACTTCTGCCCTACTGCTGTATTTTACTGGGACCAGGTTGTTTGGCAGTAAAGGAGATTCCAACATGTGGATGAGCGTCACACCTTTTATTTCAGCGCCCACATCGTCGTGTGGCTTCCTGCGGGACCATACTGGTTTGTTTAAACTGGCCTGAAAGAGACCAGTTTTCATCTGGGATTACCAGACATTTTCTTATCCAGTTTCCAGGAGTCTGGAGCCTTTCCCAGCTATCACTGGGTCAGAGGCAGGGTACACACTGGGCAGGTCACCAGTCCATCACGGAGACAACCAGTCACACCGAGGGACAGTCTAGAACAACCAGTTAACCCAACACGCATGTGTCTGGACAGAGGAAACCATAGTTCCCCAAAGAAAACCAATGCACCACTCAAACCTCAACATTGGGGTTCGAACCAGCAGTCTTCTTGCTGTGCATTGCACCCACTACGCCACAGTTGTCCACTTCTATATGCATATAACATACTAAATGGGATTTTCCCAATGTCACACTTCAAAATTTCATTAAGATTTTCTCAACAGTTTAGTGGTTTATAGTTAAATATGCTGAATAAATAAATTTCCCTCCATCCTACCAATAAAACAGACATTTAATGTTTACAGCAACACCGTCTCTGCTGCGTCAGTCCACATTTAAACTGCAGCTTGATCTTTGAACCACTTTTTCCAAGGCCCAGCTCAACCTCTGTTCAAACACATTAATAACCAAAGCTGCATTTCTCTCACCGAAGTGCCGGAATATTTCCAGCCCCGTCTTTCTGACCAGTGTTTCAGGCCTCATTGTCACTGCCCAGCAACATGATGCCGGGGTGAAAGCAAAACCTGAGGGTTTTTATGCAACCACAGCTGCTCTGGAATCAGTCCACCACACAGGAAGATCCCATGATAGAAGGGCTGTGGTGGACATCCAAAACTCCTGGACTGCGAAGGTCTGAAAATCTGGTTCCGTTTATGCTGAACTGGACCGGTACCAAAGCTCCATCACCAGATCACTTTAAACCTGTAGCGGAGCGCCAACAGGAGCCAAGAGAGCAAGGATGTTGGAATCCAAGGTTAGCTCGCTGCCTTCTTGCAATTGGATAATGGATCCCTACCAATCAAAAGGACAAATTACAAGATTTATTTTTAAAGGATTAGTTATATAGAACCCCCCCAGTAGTCATGAAGGTAAACCTGATCAATTAAACCTAAGATCTTCTGTAAACACTTTTATTTCCGCTTTGAAGTTGACCTTTTTGTCATGGGAGTGGACATGGATGAGCGGTTTACTGCAGTTTTTAAGTGTCTCATTTGCAAACTGGTTTCAACCAGTGTGTCAATGAGCGGCGACACTCCCATAGACTTCTATGGAAAGAATGCAATGTGAAAGTCGCGCGTTTCACGTAGCCGTCCCAAACATCAACGCTTCCACCACGGACTCCCATGCATTCTGCGTTTTAAAAGCATTTTCTCACGGAAGTTGCTGGAATTACTATATTTCTCTGAGTCATTCGCTGAATATTCTGCAACAAATAAAGTCAACCATGGTATTTTATTTGGCAATTAGTTGTCATTAAAAGGGCCTGACATATGGACTTTTCTTTAAGTTTGATTTTTGATAAAAGAAAATGATAACTGATTTATCGGCTAATTGGTTTAAAAATTATAGCTATAACTGTCAATTCTTACAACTACAATGACAAATGACAGGCTGAGCATTTTACATTATCATGTTTTATGCTTTAATATTTGTTTAGCTTTACAGCAGAGAATTTTTACGAACAATAACAAGCAACAAAGCATTATCTAACAGCTTTACTGGTGAATTTATCTTTAGGTCAAAGGTGTACGCCGTACATAAGCAACACGACTGAAGTTACTGGAAAAACATTAAAGCCCTCTGATGCCCTTTAACTTTATATTACATTGTGTTTACTCTATTTTCTGTGTTATGAAGTGATGTATGAAAAATAAAAAACACCTTTCTCAGATGTCAAAACACGTCATCTTAAGAGTCCATATAAATCGCTACAACTAGAGACATTAATGTTACCCTACAACATATGCTAGGTTGCTGTTACAGTCTGTGTCACATTATAGTACGTCTGATGAACTAAAACCAGGATTAACACGACATCATGTTGCTCAAGTCAGACTATAATGTTAAATCTTTACTTTTCTGTCCCATACTAGTAGCATTGCATTGTGGGTAGCGATGGCGTCAAGTCCTCTGCCTCGTCTGTTCATACCGCACCCGTTGTTGCAGAGAGATATTAGAAAATTAATGACTAATACCGTACGATTATCAGATAGTATTTTTTTCCTGAAATGCATATCGGTAGTCCGGGCAAATCCTCAGAAAGCGCTGCCGTTTCTCGTCGTAGCGCGTCGTAACGACAGCCATCTCCACCAGTTTGCACACATTGTTCATCTCAAAAAGACTCAAGAACAAAATTCTATTACAAAAAAATGTTTTGAACACATGATTAACCAGATTTTATTTTTTAATATTTTCCTATATTTTCCTGGCTATAACAAACGGGGTTACGAGTATTTAATCGGTTCGCATTACAAATAGTAAATGAACTATGAATTAATTATGTAGCGATAAAATGAGCATACTGCTTCACTTTCTGCAGCAACTGAGAAGGAGAAGAAAGATAGACCACTGAACACGGGAGGCAAAACAACGCGCGTCATCGGGACAGGACAAGGTAACGAGCATGCTCAGAACGACCGGAGTTAACTTAGAGCGGAATGAAGGTTTACATGACAGAGGAATTAAATAGTTCGGAATTAAAATGCGAATAAACCAGACACATCGGATTTAAGTTTAACTCCAAATAGAAATCTGCATTAGGATTTAAGTGTTTACATGGTCGTTTTTCCATCAGTTTAAAGCGGAATTAACTTATTTGGAATTAAACAGGAATTAAAACTCCCATGTAAACGTACGAACTGAGCTTTCACAGCTGCAGTGAAGACAGTCAATCTGCAGGACAGGCAGGAATATTGTAGGTATAAAAGATAAGCTCACACAGAAGCTATTTTCTGGCACACTGTAGCAAACTATATCTGTCTCTCTTCAAATTAAAGACACATTACAGGTGTAACGTCATAAATTAAAAAAAAAAAAAATGTAATTTTGGACATAACATAGAACCTGTACATGTATTTAATGGTGTGTTTACTGTCTTGTTTCTGTCAAAAATGTCGTCTGCTGCTTCCAGATATAAAGATCTGGTAAACTAAAAAGACAGTCCTGTAAAAATACACGATTGGGAATTTGGAGGAAAGAGGATGCTGAGGTTTTAGGAACTTCTAAGGGTCACGTGACCACGCGGTGGCGTAACTCTTACTAAATGGCGCAGATTTGAGCCAAAAAGCCGCAGTTGTTGCGTTTCTAACGCACCGATAGTCTGGGCGTAAATCACCCAATATGATCAAAATGCAACTAAATATAAACACTAGTATTTTTATTTGATTAAGTTACAGATGTACAGGTAAACAAACAGGAATCTACCCGCGAGCAGCGCCTGGAGGCAGCTCACGTGGCCTTCCCACCAGGGTTGCCAATTCCGCATCCAGAACTGGCAACCCTGCTCCCCAACCGCACTGCTTACACAAGACACGACCAGGAAGTATTTTACACCCGACAAGAGAACAACCCAGCGCATTAAGGATCATTTACAGAATCAGGATGATAGTAAAGAAGCTACAATGCTAAGCTAAGGAGACGCTTAAAAACTTCCAGCTTTTAACAATAAACAGCTAATTAATAATTAACTCCTAAATACCAAACATAGAACTGTGGTTTCTTCTGTAAATGTGGCTGTAGGTTGGACTTCTCTACTCACTCTCAATCATCTTGTTTCGGCTCCACAACCTGATGAAGCAGGAAGCGAAAGGAGCGCGAGCCGGCCGCGCGACACCTTTTATACACTTCTTTACGTCACTTCAAACCGCTTTTCGGCAACCTAATTTTTCCAAATTTTTTAAATTTATTATTTTAAAATAAAAAAAAACACGCATACTTCTAGATTCTGGGAAGATCTACAGAATTGGATAAATACAAAATTCCAATAAATTAAATGTATTTTTTCCAAAAAAAATAAATTTTATTTTTTCCCAAAAAATAAATTTACAAAATAAATACAAAAATAAATACAAAATTCCAACTATCGGCTCCCCTCACCAGGAATAATATTGTGTTTGGTGTTCATATGAACAATAAAAAGTGACTTTGTAATGAACAACTTATTGCTGCTTGCTATATTTTTCATTCACACCTGCAAATGGAGGAAAAACAAAACCCCTCTTACCTGCATTTAAAAAAGACCTTGTGGACCAGCTCAATGAAATGAAAAATACTTTATTAATCCCCAAAGGGAAATTCAACATTGTAGTATATAATAATAACTAGAGGAGGTCTTGTTCCGGAGGCTGATGGCTGCTGGCAGGAATGATCTTCTGTATCTTTCAGTCTTACATCGGACCTGAAGAAGCCTCTCACTGAACACACTTTGTTGTTTCATCACTGTGTTGTGGAGAGGGTGTGAAGAATCCTCCATCATCTTCATCAGCTTGTGCAGCATTCTTCTTTGGACAATCAGCTCCAGCGGCTCCAGAGTTACTCCAAGCACAGAAGCAGCTTTCTGGATCAGTTTGTTGATTCTCTTCAAGTCTCTGGTTCTGATGCTACTACCCCAGCAGATGCTGCAAAGCTGACTGCACTCTCCACAACAGACTTCTAGAAGATATGCAACATCTTGGTGCAGACGTTAAACCATCTCAGCTTCCTTAAGAAGTACAGTCTGCTCTGACCTTTCTTGTAGATGTAGTCAGTGTTGCATTTCCAGTCCAGTTTGTTGTCCAGCTGAACTCCAAGATACTTGTATTCCTCCACCACCTCCACCTCCTCTCCCAGGATGGAAACAGTGCTTTGTTTATTCTTCTTCCTCCTGAAGTCAACAATCATCTCTTTTGTTTTGCTGCTATTTAATATGAGATGATTGTCACCGCACCATTTAACAAAATGAGCTCCTCTCTGAACCCACTAGTTTTTCCTGACAGCAGGTCTCTTGTTGTTTTCAGCCAGTCCAGGAATGAAAATGTCCTCATTGGTTAACCGTCTCGAGAAGGCGGCACACTTTACGGACTTTTCTCCTTCATTGCTTTGAACTGTTTAGATTTAGTCGGTCTGGTCGGACTCTTTCTGCAGACAAAATGTGTCCAAAGAAGTTCCCATTCTTCCATGTTTAGTGCGACACCTTCCTCCAGCAACAGTCTGGTTGTCTGGACCCTGTCTGAAAATGTCCTCCATGTGACAACCCGCACCTGGCAGCCCATCGAGGATCAGCAATGTACCGAACAAAGCCAAACTACTTCTTCCACTATTAACAATGATATATGCTGATAAAAGGTAAATGTGATGATTTATACGAAATATATAAACATTTATTACATAAAACAGGGGAACCGGTTGATCTGGTTTGGAAAAAGGGTCATAAAATAACATCTTTGATATGATGGCAGCGAGGAAACGTAAAACATTCATTCGGAAACAATCTAAATCCCCAGTTTTACTTCACTGGTGAAATGTTATCTGACACACATGATCTGTTATAGGAGAAAAGGTCAGAATTATCCAGAACATGTCAGTCTCATGTAGAATTAAAGTATTTTTGAAGTGTGGTTGTCTCACTTTGTGCTTTGCTAGGATTGTCTTGTTTCTTAGGGGAAAAAAAAAGACATCCTTTCTTCATATTCAGATTATTGCAGCTGAACGAATATTTATTCTGTAATTAAGTGATCTGTTGTAAGAAAAAGGTAAATGTGGGTAAAACAAAGATACTCTAACCAAAGCGTGATGAACCGGAGTTCTGCCTCAACTAGCAGCGATCCAAACACTCATCAGGTTTGGGACTCATATAAAAATTATTAAGTAAATTAAAACTTTTTAAATGATTTGGAAAGACTTGTGAGATTAATATGAAGACACAATTAATGATTACCAATCAGATTTAGTTTATGACAGGAAAAATAAAGTTACTGATAAAACTTCTGCCTTAGAAATTAATCTAGAAGAATGATCAGCTTTATTTTACATTTATTTTAGTTAATATTTTGATAAAAGTACGTGTAAAATCAAGATGAGCAGATGACTTTTTATTTGAATTAAAACTTTCCTTTTACTTGTTTTGGAGAATACAAATATTCTACAGTCTCCAGTCTGACATCTTTCACAGGAAAAACAAAATAAAAACAAAAACGGGGGGGGGGTACTTGGCTTCAAACTCGTCACCAAATCCTTTTTAAGCACTAATACAAATAATAATAACAAGGTTTTGCATTGCAGTGTTTCAGATACACACATAACACAAGTTCAACCATTTTAACAAAGATTTGGATGAAAGTGAGAACTGTTGATGAGTTTTACATCAGATTTGTCTCAAACATTAAATAAAAGAATAAAAATGTTAAATCCCGTAATAAAAAGACAAACATGGGAATTTGGTGATGTCAGGGCTTCATGATGCTGTTCTATGGGATAAAATGTTCCTCCAGCAGCCGGCTGATGCAGGTGTGACCGTGGGTCATGTGACCCGCCTCGGCGTTCCTCAGCATGTCGACGCTACGGAGACGTCCGCAGTCCCCCAGTGGTCCCGTCACTCCATGCTGTCTGGGTCAGCCTGAGCCATGTAGGCATCCAGCTCTGCGTCCAGGTGTCCCTTGGTCTTTGACATGTAGGCATCCAGCTGGTTGTCCAGCTGCTCCCTGGTGACGGCGGGTCGCCCGACTCCTCGGCCCCGCCCACGGCCCCGCCCACCGCGACCAGCAAAGCCGCCTCTTCCACGGAGCCCGCCGCGGCCTATCCAACACATCAGAGTTTCATCTTCAACGTGAGCTGATTCCTAAACAACCAAATCAACCTGCAGGCTTCTACCTCGGGCTACTCCGCCTCGAGCTCCTCCTCTGGACAGAACGCCTCCTCTTCCAGCTGCTCCTCCACGGTGGCGGCCTCCTCTACGCATCACCAGACGGCCAGCAGAGCCCCGGCCTCGCATGGGGCCCCCTGGAGACACTCTCTTCCCTGTGGAACAATCACAGCTCAGTGCACCTGGTTTCAGAGTCCGGACTCGGGTTCAGAGCTACGTACCCCTCATAGAAGACAACGCTCCTCTCATTAGTCCTCCTCTGGGTCCTCCTCTGAAGCCTCCTCTCGTCATCCCTCGCATTAATCCTCTGCCTCCAGGACCTCCTCCACGCATCAGAGCCACCACAGGCCGGCCCAGCCTGGCCTGGATGCTGCCCTTCCCCAGACGCTGCTTCAGGCTCTGGTTTGAGTTGATCACAAGTCATTCAGACAAGATTAAAACCAGATTTCAGACCAAAGAAAACCTGGAGGTCGTGACCTGAGGCGGAGCTAAGACCAGCCACAGTCCAGCAACGCCACGGCGTCGTGTCAGGTTTAAATGACTTGGCAGGATTACCGCTCCGTTTACATCATTAATCCATAAAACTAAAACTAACTGATCGGCGGTTCGTCTGGAGAATCAAGGCCTCAAATTCACCTTAGAAATACCACGAGGATCCAGACAGAAATGAAACCCAAGATGGCACGCAGGAAGAGAACTATGGATTGTAAAATGTGTTTAAGATGTTATAAAGAGCGTGTTCCATATCCAAGTACTATGTTATATTTCTAACATTCTGTGGGCTCTGATGTCCTTCATAATACAGTAGGTGGATGTAGAAGTGGGCCAGGGAGGAGTTAGCACCGAGGCTGCCTGCGTTGGTGGAAAACATGTTATGTCAGGTTAACTAAACACCAACTCAAAGCAACAGTAAAGCCAGTCATGTGACTAGCTGTAATATGTCCTTTATGACCCATCCACCTTGCCATGAAATAACTTAGGTCTTATGGTGTTTAACGTAGTTTAAAATCCCATCTCTGCAACGTCATGTGGAACCAGGCTGTATGTGCGTCTTTGCCAATTCTTTTTTTTTTTCTTTTTAAAGAAAAATAAAATTAAAACATTAACGATTTACCCAAAAATTCTAAACAAAAAAAAGTCTGAGCTAACCAGTAAAGTATCTGGTAGATATAAATAAGATTGCAGCCATTCTGTAAATATTTGCCAGTACTAAAAAAAATCTTGCTGTTTTTTTCTTTACATAGTCATGCAAAATACCAGACTTTTTCTAAATCCATCCATGAACCACGCTGGAGGAGGCTCAGGTTAGTATTTGCTAAATTAAAATAGTATACTTTTTCAATTTATTTTATCAAAACATATGAAAAATTCCTGTTTGTTAATATTTTGATAAATCGTAATCCAACTTGGTATGTTGGCCTTGACAATCCAAAGAATCACTGTTTGGTGTTAATGGAGCAATCAGGTAAAAAGACAATAAAAGTGACCTTATTTACATAAATTGCAACAAAAAGTGTATTGAATGTTAATATATGAAGAGAAGTTTTCATGTCAGTCTCAGTCCAGACCATCGACCGGAGCCTCCGTGACGTCACCCGTAGCTTTCTGAACAAATGATATTCCACTTCACCAAACTCCTCTGTAGTAAGTCTGTTAACACTGAACTGCACAGTGATTACTGTAGCAAGTATTCATGTCACCACTGAATGTTTCATTTCTGCAAACAATGTTTAAAGCAGCATTTTACAGAATTTAGTCTCGCTTTGTATTTATTCCTGAAACTTGACATGTTTCCTGCACAAGTGCATCAACACCTATGTCCCGAGGAGCAGCTAATTTCAGAATGTCATTTAAGGGCTTCGGTGGGAGCTTTGAGAGCAGCTTTGTTTTATTAATGTTCATTACAGAAAAAACATCCTGAAAAAGGCAGGTAGTCCCAAACACGCACAGCATTTTTGCAGCCAGTGCTGTTTATTTAGGATAGCCTGGCAGGAGATACTGGTAAAATGTGTCCACAGAGGCGAATTTGTCCTTCAGTTCGACACCACACTGCAAATCTATTATTTCAAGTTGCATGTCAACGGGCGCATCAGAAGCCCTGACAGTGAGCGAAAAACTGCAATTTCAGTTTCAAGCCTGAAGTTGTCTCTGAAACTCCCACAGCAGTCCTGCTGTCTTGTCTTTGTCCGGTCTCAGGTCAGGATGAACATTTGCGGTGCGTACACCGGAGAATGAGCAGGTTCACTACCTGCCATCTGCGTCTCCCATAATGTCAGCTTTAACTTTTACTTAACCGTGTCAAAAATACAAAACTAACTTAAATGCACGCCTGCTGTCATAATACTGTGTGACAATTTTTTGCAACATTTAAATGGTTCCATTTCTTTGTAATATCAACCATAAATGCAAGGTCCGGCAGCCATCGTGGACACTGTAGCTCCTTGACAGGTTGACCTTTTGTCTCCATGAAATGTCTGATTTCCTCACGTAGATGAAGGAACCACTTCAGAACTGCACCTCGGCTTAACCATCTTACTTCGCTGTGGTATGGCAGGCCATGGGTAATGTTACTGCCACTAAGAAAGCTGTCAAACTGACGATGATTCGGCTCGGATGAAATGAACAGTTTGGACAAAAACCTCCATGACGGGATCCAGTTTTAATGATTTTCAGCACAAAGCCTCCAGATGCAAAATACAGTGAAAGTTCCACAAGTTCCGGACCAGTCCACTCCCTCTCCGTCCGGTACACCAACGACAGCGCGGGACCAGTCCACTCCCTCTCCGTCCGGTACACCAACGACAGCGCGGGACCAGTCCACTCCCACTCCGTCCGGTACACCAACGACAGCGCGGGACCAGTCCACTCCCTCTCCGTCCGGTACACCAACGACAGCGCGGGACCAGTCCACTCCCACGCCGTCCGGTACACCAACGACAGCGCGGGACCAGTACACTCCCTCTCCGTCCGGTACACCAACGACAGCGCGGGACCAGTCCACTCCCACTCCGTCCGGTACACCAACGACAGCGCGGGACCAGTCCACTCCCACTCCGTCCGGTACACCAACGACAGCGCGGGACCAGTCCACTCCCACTCCGTCCGGTACACCAACGACAGCGCGGGACCAGTCCACTCCCACTCCGTCCGGTACACCAACGACAGCGCGGGACCAGTCCACTCCCACTCCGTCCGGTACACCAACGACAGCGCGGGACCAGTCCACTCCCTCTCCGTCCGGTACACCAACGACAGCGCGGGACCAGTCCACTCCCTCTCCGTCCGGTACACCAACGACAGCGCGGGACCAGTCCACTCCCTCTCCGTCCGGTACACCAACGACAGCGCGGGACCAGTCCACTCCCTCTCCGTCCGGTACACCAACGACAGCGCGGGACCAGTCCACTCCCACTCTGTCCGGTACACCAACGACAGCGCGGGACCAGTCCACTCCCACTCTGTCCGGTACACCAACGACAGCGCGGGACCAGTCCACTCCCTCTCCGTCCGGTACACCAACGACAGCGCGGGACCAGTCCACTCCCTCTCCGTCCGGTACACCAACGACAGCGCGGGACCAGTCCACTCCCACTCCGTCCGGTACACCAACGACAGCGCGGGACCAGTCCACTCCCACTCCGTCCGGTACACCAACGACAGCGCGGGACCAGTCCACTCCCTCTCCGTCCGGTACACCAACGACAGCGCGGGACCAGTCCACTCCCACTCCGTCCGGTACACCAACGACAGCGCGGGACCAGTCCACTCCCACTCCGTCCGGTACACCAACGACAGCGCGGGACCAGTCCACTCCCTCTCCGTCTGGTACACCAACGACAGCGCGGGACCAGTCCACTCCCTCTCCGTCCGGTACACCAACGACAGCGCGGGACCAGTCCACTCCCACTCCGTCCGGTACACCAACGACAGCGCGGGACCAGTCCACTCCCTCTCCGTCCGGTACACCAACGACAGCGCGGGACCAGTCCACTCCCTCTCCGTCCGGTACACCAACGACAGCGCGGGACCAGTCCACTCCCTCTCCGTCCGGTACACCAACGACAGCGCGGGACCAGTCCACTCCCTCTCCGTCCGGTACACCAACGACAGCGCTGGACCAGTCCACTCCCTCTCCGTCCGGTACACCAACGACAGCGCGGGACCAGTCCACTCCCTCTCCGTCCGGTACACCAACGACAGCGCGGGACCAGTCCACTCCCTCTCCGTCCGGTACACCAACGACAGCGCGAGACCAGTCCACTCCCTCTCCGTCCGGTACACCAACGACAGCGCGGGACCAGTCCACTCCCTCTCCGTCCGGTACACCAACGACAGCGCGGGACCAGTCCACTCCCACTCCGTCCGGTACACCAACGACAGCGCGGGACCAGTCCACTCCCACTCCGTCCGGTACACCAACGACAGCGCGGGACCAGTCCACTCCCTCTCCGTCCGGTACACCAACGACAGCGCGGGACCAGTCCACTCCCACTCCGTCCGGTACACCAACGACAGCGCGGGACCAGTCCACTCCCTCTCCGTCCGGTACACCAACGACAGCGCGGGACCAGTCCACTCCCACTCCGTCCGGTACACCAACGACAGCGCTGGACCAGTCCACTCCCACTCCGTCCGGTACACCAACGACAGCGCGGGACCAGTCCACTCCCACTCCGTCCGGTACACCAACGACAGCGCGGGACCAGTCCACTCCCACTCCGTCCGGTACACCAACGACAGCGCGGGACCAGTCCACTCCCTCTCCGTCCGGTACACCAACGACAGCGCGGGACCAGTCCACTCCCACTCCGTCCGGTACACCAACGACAGCGCGGGACCAGTCCACTCCCTCTCCGTCCGGTACACCAACGACAGCGCGGGACCAGTCCACTCCCACTCTGTCCGGTACACCAACGACAGCGCGGGACCAGTCCACTCCCTCTCCGTCCGGTACACCAACGACAGCGCGGGACCAGTCCACTCCCTCTCCGTCCGGTACACCAACGACAGCGCGGGACCAGTCCACTCCCACTCCGTCCGGTACACCAACGACAGCGCTGGACCAGTCCACTCCCACTCCGTCCGGTACACCAACGACAGCGCGGGACCAGTCCACTCCCACTCCGTCCGGTACACCAACGACAGCGCTGGACCAGTCCACTCCCACTCCGTCCGGTACACCAACGACAGCGCGGGACCAGTCCACTCCCACTCCGTCCGGTACACCAACGACAGCGCGGGACCAGTCCACTCCCTCTCCGTCCGGTACACCAACGACAGCGCGGGACCAGTCCACTCCCTCTCCGTCCGGTACACCAACGACAGCGCGGGACCAGTCCACTCCCACTCCGTCCGGTACACCAACGACAGCGCGGGACCAGTCCACTCCCTCTCCGTCCGGTACACCAACGACAGCGCGGGACCAGTCCACTCCCTGGTTCCAAAATCCTGTCTGCTACAGTATTCCTCGTCAGCATCACTGGTCTCTTGGCTCCAGGTGAAACTAGACTGCCGTTTCCTCAGACCCACTAACTATTCATTTACTTTCTCACTTCTCAGTTCTCCATATCGGGACTGAAACTTGCACACAAGGCACACAAGTTTCCCATTCACCCACATGAACAAATAGGAAGAAGTCCATTTTTCTTGGAAAATCTCACACTCGGAGTCACTTTTCTCTTGTTTGACGAAGACATTTTGCTGATGAGGGTGTCGGGGCCAAATGAGAGGCAGATAAAATTCCAAGGATAGGAGAAAATGTCACCTGCAGATCCAGACGCCGCATTGCTGCCGTCTACCGTTATTTCTCTGGTAGTGTAGCATTTTGTGTTGCCTACTCTGACTGAGGCAGTGCGCCCCCTGGCGAATAAATCAGGAACTGCAGATTTATCTAAAAATGTGAAAATGTATTTTTCCATGTTGTAGATGTATCCCACGGGCCCCTTGGCGGGCCGTACATTTCACACCCCTGCATACACCTCTCTCAGCCACTCTTTAATTTTCTCCTCGTATTACGCCCCTATGATGGTGAGAAATGGTCTAACAGTCAATTAAGCAGAGCGCTGACTAAAATCACTCAATATTTTTACAGATTTTGGGATTCAGCACACACATAAGGCATATCGGGTGAAAAGGCACACCTAAAAGCCGCGCATTTTAGCAAAAATCGGCAGTGCGCCTTTCCCGATGTTTTTTTTTCATTTAGAGAGCATTTTTCATTGTGTACTTACACATTGCCAACTTTATCTGATTGGTTGGGTGATCAGACAGCGATAATTAGAGCAGGTGCATCACCTGGTGTTGTCAGTCTGAGGAAGGGCTGTGGCCCGAAACGTCACTTGTTTTTTGGTTGATAAAACATCGGGAGCTAATTCGAGTGTGCAACCTATTTTTGTCTTTTTGTCCTAAAACCAGAGAATCCCTGTGCGCCTGACTGAAAAGAATTGGCAGCAGAGTGCTATACCAATAAAACAGTTTCATTTTTAAAAAAAAAAAGTAAATATTTGTCCGAGTATCCATCTGGGAGGACAGCGTCATTGTCTCCAATAACCACTAATAGTTTTTATTACATGAGTCTGACCAGTATTACGTTCCACTGAAGTTAACGTCAGCTTGACAGAGGAGAGAGCTTCACTGCGCTCTTACCGGGGACAGCTCCTTTAGACCGCCTCCTCCGCATATTATTCAGACACACTGGTAAATGAAGATAAATAAAAATCCAATTCTGTCATTTTTTGTGCGTTTTGTGGAAAAATGGGATCACTAATTAGAAAAACATGGCATATGTAGTTGCTAGGCAACGGAGGACTGGAGCACTATGGGTAATTCTCATACACTATGTAGGAAGTCTCATTTTATTAGCAGAAAGCACACTTTGAAGTATGCAGACCCCAAATTGGGACGCGGCTCACAGGAACTGCATCAAGAGATCTTGAAATCTAGTGACAGATAAAAAAAATGCTACAAACTCAGTCATGCAGGAACTAAGAAGTTTAACAGATGTATTCGAGCAGAAAAAAAGAGCAGCATTGTTTTGTGTAGATCATAAGGTCATTGTAACTTTCAACAGCATTGTCAGGTTTCTCTGACGTGGAACAGGTGTACTGAAACGATGGGATGTTTGGCACTACCTGCTTGTGGTTGAGAGCAGCTTGCACTGACGGGCGGTTCTCCATCTGCTGGGCCAGCCGGCGGTTACGAGCGCTGGCCAAATGCTGCTGTTGCATGGTGGCTCGAATGCTTACAGCTGTGGGTTGCTTGTTCTTCAGCATGTTAGTGAAGCTTAAGAGGTAGGAGGGAAGAAGAGGAGGGGTAAAAGAAGGGGACGGGATACACACAGTAGGAGGAGGAAGTAGGGTTCCACATCAAGTCATTTCTCACATAAAGACCGGTGGTTCTCCGTCCCACCTGTTTGCATTTTCTCTCTCACTCACAGACCTGTGTACATCTGAGTTTAACAAGTTTAACATCAGTTCAGACTGAATGAAGATGGAGAGAGAGGGGGGTGGGGGGTGGGAGGAGAGAGGAGGAGGAGGAGCCACAGCGTGCCACTTACAGGCCTCCAGCTGATCAGCTGGGATGTCGTCATGCTGCGGCGGAGGCCCTGGACAGATGCTGGTCAAGAGCTCAGCCACTTACAGCGTGGACCGGGACTTTAACCACTGACAGGGAGGGGGTGATGCCACGTCCACGCTTGGACTGAACACTCAGGTTCTCAAGAGAAGAGACAGCAATGAGATGAGAGAGCTTCTGTTTTAAAGGCTGAGAGAGAAAAATCCCAGAAGCTGAAAGATGATGAAGAGGAGGATATGTCTAAGTGGTCTGATCCAGGGTTACCCAGCTTTACCTCTACCCCGCCACCCTTCACCATGTGCGCACTGCTTACACAAGACACTGGACCCGGTAGGAGCTGCAACACCTCTGATCCTGCACAACATCGCGCCAGCATAGCCAACAGTATTGAGTAAGCAGTGCACGTCGACAGGGGGTAAGGTTGGGTCTCCACAACAGCCCCCTCTCCGCTCTGAGAACTACAACCTGATAAAGCTAAGCTGGGCTTCTGCTAACAGCTGACAGGGTGCGTAGCGCCTCACCGCTCATTCAGGGACACCTTCGTGGTGCTTTTCAGGACCACTTTTTGGGAGGAGGCCGCACTCATTTTCACAAACTTGGAATCCAGGCGCCTGAAACAGAAGAAACATGAAAGTAATCCGTTATTTCTGGACGTTAATAACCTGTTCCACTGAATGACCAAAAAAGGGCTTTCAGTTTGTTTTTCCCTTCAGATGTTACCGGTGTAAATTATACTGCATATAAATACACAGCAGTGTCACTTTTTTGGAGCTAAAATGCCTGAACAAATATGTTTTCAGCATCTAGTGAATCCAAAGAGAGCAGATTCTGGGGAAGCTCATTCCGGAGACGGGGAGCGACAGCTTCAAAAGAACGGTCTCCCCGGGTTTTAAAACGGGTTCGTGGGACCATCAGCAGGTGTTTCCCAGTCGACCTCAGACTTTGAGCCGGACTGTCGGGCTTAAAGTCCTCAATGTAACTAGGGGCTTGTCCATGTAGGAGTCGCAAAGTAAGCACCAGGATTTTAAAACGGATATATTAAACTAGCCAGTGAAGAGACTTTAACACGGGTGTGATGTGGGCTCCTTTGCTGGTTTTGGTCAGAAGCCTCTCTGCTGAGTTTTGCACTGTCTGAAGACGGGCCAGTGCTTTCGTGTTGAGGCATCTGAATAAGCTGTTGCAATAGTCTAATTGTGACGACACAAATGCATGTATGATCATTTTGAGCTTGTGCTTATTGGTCCCAGCTTTGTAATATTACGTAGTTGATAAAAAGCTATTTTTAAACCAACTGTTAAAAAGTTACATAATGCGTCTTTAAGTCTATTCGATTGTAAAGTCAACTTTATGCTAAGGTTCTAGCCAAAGCTACGACACTCCTTGAACTCGCCGACATGCAGTCACGTGGTTCATTCATTCATCATCCTAACCGCATAATCCGTTTAGTCCCTAACCAGGTGGTCAGTCTACCGCAGGGGGGGGTTTAGTCCCTAACCAGGTGGTCAGTCTACCGCAGGGGGGGGGGGGGGTTTAGTCCCTAACCCAGAGGCCAGTCTACCGCAGGGGGGGTTAAGTCCCTAACCCAGAGGTCAGTCTACCGCAGGGGGGGTTTAGTCCCTAACCAGGTGGTCAGTCTACCGCAGGGGGGGTTTAGTCCCTAACCCAGAGGCCAGTCTAACGCAGGGGGGGGGGGGGGTTTAGTCCCTAACCCAGAGGCCAGTCTACCGCAGGGGGGGTTTAGTCCCTAACCCAGAGGCCAGTCTACCGCAGGGGGGGGTTTAGTCCCTAACCCAGAGGCCAGTCTACCGCAGGGGGGGGTTTAGTCCCTAACCCAGAGGCCAGTCTACCGCAGGGGGGGGTTTAGTCCCTAACCCAGAGGCCAGTCTACCGCAGGGAGGGTTTAGTCCCTAACCCAGAGGCCAGTCTACCGCAGGGGGGGTTTAGTCCCTAACCCAGAGGCCAGTCTACTGCACTTTTTGTCAAAAAAAAAATTTTTTTTTTTTTTTTTCAAACAAATAAAAAGAATTCATTGTAAAATGTTTTTTTCGTTTTTATTTTTTACTTGTTTTCTTGGGCATAAAAGCAGTAGAATGATATCTGGGTACTGTGCTGTTTTTTCTAATTGAAATCAAAGAAAAATTACGAGCAAAAAAATAAGATTTATACATTTATTTTGTATTTAATCTACAAAATTCAGCGCTATCAAAGAATTGTGAGAATCGCAATTTAAATCGAAATGGCACCCAAAAAAAAAAAAAAAAATCGGAATCGAATCGTGATAAAAGTGTATAGCCACATCCCTAGACGACATGTCATCATTTCTTGTAGTTTAACTCATTTTAACTTACTGTGAATGTGGTGACATGTAATTCCTTGTAGTTTAACTCATTTTAACTTACTGTGAATGTGGTGACATGTAATTTCTTGTAGTTTAACTCATTTTAACTTACTGTGAATGTGGTGACATGTAATTCCTTGTAGTTTATCTCATTTTAACTTACTGTGAATGTGGTGACATGTAATTTCTTGTAGTTTGACTCATTTTAACTTACTGTGAATGTGGTGACATGTAATTTCTTGTAGTTTAACTCATTTTAACTTACTGTGAATGTGGTGACATGTAATTTCTTGTAGTTTGACTCATTTTAACTTACTGTGAATGTGGTGACATGTAATTTCTTGTAGTTTAACTCATTTTAACTTACTGTGAATGTGGTGACATGTAATTTCTTGTAGTTTAACTCATTTTAACTTACTGTGAATGTGGTGACATGTAATTCCTTGTAGTTTAACTCATTTTAACTTACTGTGAATGTGGTGACATGTAATTTCTTGTAGTTTGACTCATTTTAACTTACTGTGAATGTGGTGACATGTAATTTCTTGTAGTTTAACTCATTTTAACTTACTGTGAATGTGGTGACATGTAATTTCTTGTAGTTTAACTCATTTTAACTTACTGTGAATGTGGTGACATGTAATTTCTTGTAGTTTAACTCATTTTAACTTACTGTGAATGTGGTGACATGTAATTTCTTGTAGTTTAACTGATTTTAACTTACTGTGAATGTGGTGACATGTAATTTCTTGTAGTTTAACTGATTTTAACTTACTGTGAATGTGGTGACATGTAATTTCTTGTAGTTTGACTCATTTTAACTTACTGTGAATGTGGTGACATGTAATTTCTTGTAGTTTGACTCATTTTAACTTACTGTGAATGTGGTGACATGTAATTTCTTGTAGTTTAACTCATTTTAACTTACTGTGAATGTGCCGTAGGCTGAGAAATGCCGCAGACGTCAGCTATGGGTTAGCTTTAGCAGCTAACTAGCTCCAGCGTGGTGCTTTCCCTTCAGATATCCTTGTAATATAATTATCCTGATTAGAAATCGATTACATGTGTGTTCTATAAATGTTGTTAATCTACGTTTAATAAAACTCAAAGGAAAGGAAAGAGACCGCTGCAACACGATCGTCTGAATGCTAAAATGGAGCAGCTTGCCCAGGGACTGGGAAAAGAAAATGGAGAAGTTAATATGCTGCATTCGAGTTCCTCGGAAAGTTGGAGAACGCAGACCAGAGTCATGCTAATTTCAACCTCTGAAAGGGTTGATCCACAAAAAAAAAAAAAAAAAAAAAAAAAAAAAAAAATCTCTCGATTTAATTTAGACTTCATTTATGCAGTTAAATTTTCTAGTGTGTTGATTTCTTAGACTGGCATCACGGACGTTATGAAGATCTGGAAGATCACATGCAAAGCAAGTTTTTTTTAAAATAAACAGTCAGAGTCCAGAATTTCCGAGTTCCAAGTTGTTTGTGAATGCCTCATTATGACCAGAAGCTAACGAATACGTCACTTCCGATAATTGGTTATCAATTCTTTTAGAATAAAATGTCGATTCTGTGTCTGCACAACATAGAAACAGGAACAGATAATAAAGGCATTATATAGGAAGCTTTAAGAATTAAAGCTGAAACTGTAAATGATTGAATAAACAACTGATAACAAACATTCAGGTCTTCAACAAAAGTTATTAATTTAGAAAACAAACATTTCTTGTTATCAAGCTTCAGTTAATCAATAAATTATTTGACCATTTTTAAGTCCCCAACCTTATCAACATAAAGGAGGGATTATTAAGACAAATTATTTTGCTGATGTCCTATTTAGCTGGCATACTACACAAACTTTATTTACAGACGAGGTCCAAGACAACAACACAAAACAAACAATTAAAACTTTCATAGAACAGGCTAATCAGAATAATAACAAATATGTAATTGTTGGTGAAGATCAGTTTTAAAAAATAATTAATTAAAAAGTCTTATCAAATAAAGTTCTTCTGTCATTTTCCCTCGAAAAAAGACAGAAAAAGGCATATTTTGATTATATTAGGAGTAAATGAACATATTTTGCTTTAGCTGCATGAATTCTGTGTACAATTTGAAATTATTCTTCCTTTAATACCTTTGAGGAAGGAAAATAACATTCCAGTGTTTCTTTGCCCATAACGCCATCGAGATTTATTTATCTTTTTAAAAACTGTATTTATATTATTGTTATAGTGGAAAAAACACAAAAATGCATTTCATGTGACTATTAATAATATTGTATTGAGCAAATATTATATAAACTATTGCAAATAGAAAAACAATAAGACGGTTTTTGCCAGTTTTATGAATGTGCTTGAACTGGATTTTTCCTTATATTTATATATATATATATATATATATATATATATATATATATATATATATATATATACGCGTGTGTGTGTGTGTGTGTATGTAGGTATAGGGAGTATTTTATAATAATGCTCAGTTGATTTACCTTGTATATTGAATCCTCTCCTTATTCCTTTGATTTTCCTGATGTTTTAAATTTTTCTTTTTGTGTCAAATATAGCATATTTTATTATACTCCCGTGTAATGCAGTTTGTTCAATGAACCTTAAATAAAAGAAAAAGAACAACTTGCCCACCACATTGCAGTCCAGTCACCGTGGGGCTTTCTGACGGAACTGATGACCATATTCTGGTAGCAAATATGGTAGACAACAATCCTCCTAATTCTATGTCGCTGCCATCATTATAAACGTGATACCATGTTTTATAAACTATCCTGAAAGATGCTGCGACCTGTATCTATTATTTTCCAAGCGGTTGTAACCTTTATTTATTCTGAAAGTGACAGCAGTCCCTCCAGATGTGCACAGCGGCCCCTACCATCTTCAGAGCTGCCAGACGAGTCTGAAGAAGCAGAGAGGTCGCAAATGGGACTCCTGCTCCGCTTGTTGTTTAAATTAAAATGAATTTTGCAACATTTTCTACGAGGATGGACATGAAAACAGAAAAGCAGTGTCTTTTTAGTTTTCCTTTTAGTTGTGTCAAAAAATGAGCAGGCTTGAAGGTGAAAATAAAATACAGTTTGGATGATCTATTATTACTTTTATTTATGAATCAAGTAATGCAGATATGAGCTTGAAATGAAAAAGCATTTCTGCTAATTTGATCTTTCAGACCCTGTTTGCTGGGACAGTCAAGGCCAGATTATCTAATGGGCATTATGGGCACAGGCCCAGGGGCCCACACCCACCTGGGGCCCTTGTGAGGAAAACACCAGGAGTTTGGCCATAAAAGAAAATGTACATAAAAGCCAGGTGTTGCTATTGGTACCACTGGCTGAGAGATGTTAGAAATGTCGTTTCACAGTGTACCATTCACAATTTTTACAATGTCGCGGGGGGGAAGGGGGCCCCTGGAACACTCTGGCCCAGGGGCCTGTGCTGTTTTATTCCGGCCCTGGGGACAGTCAGTCATTTTCTGACTGTCCATTTAGGGCGGTAAGGATACTGGAACCTTTCCCAGCAATCAGAGGGCATGGGAAAGGCTATGAAAATTAATTCTTAAAATTACTTTTCTGAAATATTCTTTTAATTAAATTTAAAAATGAAAAGATTTGAAGAAGAAAATGAAATGCAGTTTATTTATAATTCAGTTTATTTCTGAATAAAACGCGCAGCTTTATTCTGAACGATGAACAAGAATTTATTTTAACTCTACTTTAGAGTTATTTGAATTATGGAACAAAATGTCATTTATAAAAAAGAAGTACGCAAATAAATGCCCCCCCACCTTACCGTCATACGTCATGACGTATGACAGTACGTCATGACGTCATCTCCTTCCTTGTTGATCAGACGCCAACATGGCTGCAGTGGCGATGGTGGAAAGTTGTTCTGGTAAAGACGCTGTGTCGGAGGGTCTGCTGGACCTGCTGAGACCTGCCATCCAGCAGTTAGATCTCCACGTCCACTCGGTTCGGTAAACCCACGAGATCATTTCATTTTCAGACTAAAAATCAGAGAATCATTCAGTCACGTGACTCCAGTTCATTGAGATTCTGCTGTTTTTCTGTTCCGGCTTTCCTCTGGATAAATATCATTATTTTTATTTATTGTTATTTATTTATTCTGTTTTAGAGAAAGTCAAGTGGAACTAAGGGAACATATAGACAATCTGGCCACAGGTATATTTTATATTTCTTTATCAGTCTGTACATGAAAATGAGTTTGTAATAATAATTAAATAAAAAGATCAAAGTGCAGATCTGCTGGTTGGACTCTGATGGAACATGATTCTCCCAGAACTGTGCAGGATAAATGAACACCAGAAGGTCGCTCTGGACCTGGACCCCTATGTGAAAAAGCTGCTGAATGCTCGCCGGAGAGTTGTGTTGGTCAACAACATCCTGCAGAACGCTCAGGTTAGTCCACACCTGCTGCTGTCTCAGGTTAGTCCACACCTGCTGCTGTCTCAGGTTAGTCCACACCTGCTGCTGTCTCAGGTTAGTCCACACCTGCTGCTGTCTCAGGTTAGTCCACACCTGCTGCTGTCTCAGGTTAGTCCACACCTGCTGCTGTCTCGGGTTAGTCCACACCTGCAGCTGTCTCAGGTTAGTCCACACCTGCTGCTGTCTCGGGTTAGTCCACACCTGCTGCTGTCTCAGGTTAGTCCACACCTGCTGCTGTCTCGGGTTAGTCCACACCTGCAGCTGTCTCGGGTTAGTCCACACCTGCTGCTGTCTCAGGTTAGTCCACACCTGCTGCTGTCTCAGGTTAGTCCACACCTGCAGCTGTCTCGGGTTAGTCCACACCTGCTGCTGTCTCAGGTTAGTCCACACCTGCAGCTGTCTCGGGTTAGTCCACACCTGCAGCTGTCTCGGGTTAGTCCACACCTGCAGCTGTCTCAGGTTAGTCCACACCTGCTGCTGTCTCGGGTTAGTCCACACCTGCTGCTGTCTCAGGTTAGTCCACACCTGCTGCTGTCTCAGGTTAGTCCACACCTGCTGCTGTCTCAGGTTAGTCCACACCTGCTGCTGTCTCAGGTTAGTCCACACCTGCTGCTGTCTCAGGTTAGTCCACACCTGCTGCTGTCTCAGGTTAGTCCACACCTGCTGCTGTCTCAGGTTAGTCCACACCTGCTGCTGTCTCAGGTTAGTCCACACCTGCTGCTGTCTCAGGTTAGTCCACACCTGCTGCTGTCTCAGGTTAGTCCACACCTGCTGCTGTCTCGGGTTAGTCCACACCTGCTGCTGTCTCAGGTTAGTCCACACCTGCTGCTGTCTCAGGTTAGTCCACACCTGCAGCTGTCTCAGGTTAGTCCACACCTGCTGCTGTCTCAGGTTAGTCCACACCTGCTGCTGTCTCGGGTTAGTCCACACCTGCTGCTGTCTCGGGTTAGTCCACACCTGCTGCTGTCTCGGGTTAGTCCACACCTGCAGCTGTCTCGGGTTAGTCCACACCTGCTGCTGTCTCAGGTTAGTCCACACCTGCTGCTGTCTCGGGTTAGTCCACACCTGCTGCTGTCTCGGGTTAGTCCACACCTGCAGCTGTCTCAGGTTAGTCCACACCTGCTGCTGTCTCAGGTTAGTCCACACCTGCTGCTGTCTCGGGTTAGTCCACACCTGCTGCTGTCTCAGGTTAGTCCACACCTGCTGCTGTCTCAGGTTAGTCCACACCTGCTGCTGTCTCAGGTTAGTCCACACCTGCAGCTGTCTCAGGTTAGTCCACACCTGCTGCTGTCTCAGGTTAGTCCACACCTGCTGCTGTCTCAGGTTAGTCCACACCTGCTGCTGTCTCAGGTTAGTCCACACCTGCAGCTGTCTCGGGTTAGTCCACACCTGCAGCTGTCTCAGGTTAGTCCACACCTGCAGCTGTCTCGGGTTAGTCCACACCTGCTGCTGTCTCAGGTTAGTCCACACCTGCTGCTGTCTCAGGTTAGTCCACACCTGCAGCTGTCTCAGGTTAGTCCACACCTGCTGCTGTCTCAGGTTAGTCCACACCTGCAGCTGTCTCAGGTTAGTCCACACCTGCAGCTGTCTCAGGTTAGTCCACACCTGCAGCTGTCTCAGGTTAGTCCACACCTGCTGCTGTCTCAGGTTAGTCCACACCTGCTGCTGTCTCAGGTTAGTCCACACCTGCTGCTGTCTCAGGTTAGTCCACACCTGCAGCTGTCTCGGGTTAGTCCACACCTGCTGCTGTCTCGGGTTAGTCCACACCTGCTGCTGTCTCGGGTTAGTCCACACCTGCTGCTGTCTCAGGTTAGTCCACACCTGCAGCTGTCTCGGGTTAGTCCACACCTGCTGCTGTCTCAGGTTAGTCCACACCTGCAGCTGTCTCGGGTTAGTCCACACCTGCTGCTGTCTCAGGTTAGTCCACACCTGCTGCTGTCTCAGGTTAGTCCACACCTGCTGCTGTCTCAGGTTAGTCCACACCTGCAGCTGTCTCAGGTTAGTCCACACCTGCTGCTGTCTCGGGTTAGTCCACACCTGCTGCTGTCTCGGGTTAGTCCACACCTGCAGCTGTCTCAGGTTAGTCCACACCTGCAGCTGTCTCAGGTTAGTCCACACCTGCAGCTGTCTCAGGTTAGTCCACACCTGCAGCTGTCTCAGGTTAGTCCACACCTGCTGCTGTCTCAGGTTAGTCCACACCTGCAGCTGTCTCAGGTTAGTCCACACCTGCTGCTGTCTCAGGTTAGTCCACACCTGCTGCTGTCTCGGGTTAGTCCACACCTGCAGCTGTCTCAGGTTAGTCCACACCTGCTGCTGTCTCAGGTTAGTCCACACCTGCTGCTGTCTCAGGTTAGTCCACACCTGCTGCTGTCTCAGGTTAGTCCACACCTGCTGCTGTCTCGGGTTAGTCCACACCTGCTGCTGTCTCAGGTTAGTCCACACCTGCAGCTGTCTCAGGTTAGTCCACACCTGCTGCTGTCTCGGGTTAGTCCACACCTGCAGCTGTCTCAGGTTAGTCCACACCTGCAGCTGTCTCGGGTTAGTCCACACCTGCTGCTGTCTCGGGTTAGTCCACACCTGCAGCTGTCTCGGGTTAGTCCACACCTGCTGCTGTCTCGGGTTAGTCCACACCTGCTGCTGTCTCAGGTTAGTCCACACCTGCAGCTGTCTCGGGTTAGTCCACACCTGCAGCTGTCTCAGGTTAGTCCACACCTGCTGCTGTCTCAGGTTAGTCCACACCTGCAGCTGTCTCAGGTCAGTCCACACCTGCTGCTGTCTCAGGTTAGTCCACACCTGCAGCTGTCTCAGGTTAGTCCACACCTGCAGCTGTCTCGGGTTAGTCCACACCTGCTGCTGTCTCAGGTTAGTCCACACCTGCAGCTGTCTCGGGTTAGTCCACACCTGCAGCTGTCTCGGGTTAGTCCACACCTGCTGCTGTCTCGGGTTAGTCCACACCTGCTGCTGTCTCAGGTTAGTCCACACCTGCTGCTGTCTCAGGTTAGTCCACACCTGCAGCTGTCTCAGGTTAGTCCACACCTGCAGCTGTCTCGGGTTAGTCCACACCTGCAGCTGTCTCGGGTTAGTCCACACCTGCTGCTGTCTCGGGTTAGTCCACACCTGCTGCTGTCTCAGGTTAGTCCACACCTGCAGCTGTCTCGGGTTAGTCCACACCTGCTGCTGTCTCAGGTTAGTCCACACCTGCTGCTGTCTCGGGTTAGTCCACACCTGCTGCTGTCTCGGGTTAGTCCACACCTGCTGCTGTCTCGGGTTAGTCCACACCTGCTGCTGTCTCGGGTTAGTCCACACCTGCAGCTGTCTCGGGTTAGTCCACACCTGCTGCTGTCTCGGGTTAGTCCACACCTGCAGCTGTCTCGGGTTAGTCCACACCTGCAGCTGTCTCGGGTTAGTCCACACCTGCTGCTGTCTCAGGTTAGTCCACACCTGCAGCTGTCTCAGGTTAGTCCACACCTGCTGCTGTCTCAGGTTAGTCCACACCTGCAGCTGTCTCAGGTTAGTCCACACCTGCTGCTGTCTCGGGTTAGTCCACACCTGCTGCTGTCTCGGGTTAGTCCACACCTGCTGCTGTCTCAGGTTAGTCCACACCTGCAGCTGTCTCAGGTTAGTCCACACCTGCAGCTGTCTCAGGTTAGTCCACACCTGCAGCTGTCTCAGGTTAGTCCACACCTGCAGCTGTCTCAGGTTAGTCCACACCTGCTGCTGTCTCAGGTTAGTCCACACCTGCAGCTGTCTCAGGTTAATCCTGCAGAACAGAAGTTTGATCAGAGGTCAAACTTGTGTGAAGGTCATGGATCAACCAGAAGATGTCTTCCACCATTTCCCAGCTGGTTTCCCTGCTGCTGGTCTGCTCTACACCCGTCTAACAACAGCTTGTTTTGCAGGAACGTCTGCGGCGACTGAACCACAACGTTGCCAAGGAGACGGCACGAAGGAAAACCATGTTGGAAGCATCAGGAGTGTTCACCTCCCGCTCTCCCAGTAAACCTTGAGCCACATGTTTTCTGGTACCTGCATGACTTGGTCGGTTCCTCGCCTGCTTCTGTCACATGGGGAGGTTCTTTCGGTGCCTCCTCTTACTCTCCAACATGATGGATGCATGGATGGATGGATGGATGGATGCATGGGTGGATGGATGGATGGATGAACTGATTGGACGGGTGATCTACATATATTTCTGCTCAGTGTCTCAGATTGTTATTGGTCCTATAGACGAAGACTGTGTATTTTTAATGTATGATATTAAACAAAGTCCTTCCACTCCTGTCTACTTTCATTCTTTACAATGTGATGCTTCATGAACAGTTATTCCAGCTAACCATAGACCCTCTGACTGCTGCACAGCTCATCAGTTTAAACACAGTTACTACAAATCTGCCACATAAGGACAGAAATAATCTCATTATGTGTCATCTGAATACACATCACTGTGTTACTTATCTCACCCACTCTGATTATTAAGTGATAGGTTTGACTCGTGATGGTCTTCTATCGTTGACAAAAGACAAGCTCCTGTTTACTGGTTGCAATGTGATGTTCGCATGTCTAGCTGCTTTAACAACTCAGACATTTGGATGTTAAGTTTTAAATTTCTAACTGCTAATTGGAGGGGAAAAATTTTCCTGGACTTCTGTGATTATTACGACAATATATGTAGATGAAGCTCCTGTAGGATCAATGTTGTGTCAGAGGTCAACAGCTACCTACAGTTGTGCTCATATATATTCGTCCCCTTTTATTAAAGAAAAGGCTGAATTTACAACAGTCACCCAAATAACTGGAGACTTAAAAAAGGAACAATAACTAAAAATTTTCAAAAATATGATTTAGTAATATGAGACACTGTTTTTTCATTTAATTGAGTTGAAGAAAGAAAAAAACAAACAAATGTGTCCTGGACTTTTTTTAGAGACTTTTCTGTTGAACAGTGGGACAAAATACCTGTCAACAGGTGCAGAAGTCTGACTGAGAGGAACAGAAAACACCTGACTGGAGCGGAAACATTAAAGGATTCTTCAACTAAATATTACTTTATGACTGATGGAATATGGAACAAATTATCTTATTTGTTTGCTTTTTAAAAAAAATTGTATTGAACCAGAATTAGAAAATAATGAAATGATTTTTATAAAAATTTTATTTATTATTACTTTAGTCAATTTCAGCTTATTTTACAGGCAGCTGTTTTTTTCCTTCTTTAATGAAAATGTATAAATAAATATGAGCACAACTGTACCTAGAAGTATATCTTCCACTGTCATCATCATTCACAAGGCATAAATATTCCTTCAGTTACCGATGAACACCTTCCTATGTGGCGCATTTATTAAAAAGCTGATTTCCAGGAAAATGTAGTAAATCATGTCTGTTGGTTCAGCTTCAGCTACTCTGCACCAATCTGACCGTGTCTTGACTCGAAGTCCATAACACCACTCCAACTTTAACACACCTTCCTGTTGGAGCATCGGTCACGAATGCTGTTTATTTAAATTAATAGAAATAAATAAATAAATACGTAAGTGAATAAATAAATAAATAGAAGCGGTGGTCCGACCAGCAGGGGGCGGTATCACACACCACCTGCAGGAAGTTGAAGAAGAAGAAGCGGAAGCGTCGGGCTGATCTCAGCTTCACAGTAAATCTAAAACTTTGAGGCTTTTTAAACATTATTTTTATTTTTACATTAGTCTTATCGAACACAGACGTTTCTGGATCAGAACAGTTCACCAGACACATGTTTGCAAACAGGAAGATCTGGATAATAACCGGAACTTAGAGACCAGACCTGCTGCAGGCCCGAACCGGACCGAACCGGAGAACCGGAATGGAGTCCTGGGTTCGACTCAACGCTCAGACCCAGTACAAGGAGAAGGTTGTCAGGTAATCTCACAGGCTGATGAGGTGGTTATTCTTTTAAAGCTGGTTTAAGACTATTAATGTCTGTAAAACAACCAACATTAGCTGCTGTCTGTCATGTTAAACCGCTTATTTCCAGGTTAGGTTAACCAGGTTAGGTTAACCAGGTTAAGTTCAGGCTGGTATCAGCGATCGTGTTCTTATAAACGCTACAGCAGTGTTGAATAAAAAGTAGTTTATACAAATTTCTGACAGTTTTATTCCTTCCAGATAGGACATAGTATCTGGTAGGGCTGTGACGCTTTTGTCCCGATTTAATTTAAATAGCGATTCTCACAATTCTCTGATATTGCTATTTGTGTAGATTTAAAAAAAAAAAAAAAAAAAAAAAAAAAAAAAAAATATATATATATATATATATATATATATATATATATATATATATATATATATATATATATATATATAAAATGCAATGAGGAAAAAACAACACAGTAGCCAGACCATCATTGTGCTGCTATAATACCCAAGAAGACAAGTAAAACGATCAATAAAAATAACAAAAATTTTATTTATTTGAAAAAAAATTTTTTTTGGAAAAGATTTCTTAACAAAAAAAAAAAAATAAAAAAATCACGATTTCTGATTTTTCGATTCGATTTTCCACCCCTGGTGTCTGGTTAGCACAGTGATTATACCGGGATAGTAGCAGAGCATGTGGATGAAACCAGGTGATGTCAGTTCAGAGAGATGATGCTGGTCTCTGTCAGACTGCTGACCCCCACCTGTTCCTCCCAGAGCTGCCCAGTATGCCTGCATGGTTCTCAGCTACTCCCTGCAGCAGAGCAGAACACCAGCAGACCTCCACAGAACCATCAGTGAGCTGGAGAAACACCTGAGCCTCACCCGGAAATGTGAGTCTGTTGTTTTTGTGTTGTACAGTAGAACCATAAAACAGAAGCAGAACATGAAGATTAATGAAAGAATAGATAATTAAACATCAGAGCATAACAAACAGACTGAATGATTGTGGAAATGTTTATCTAGTCTGAGGTCATTATTCCGTCTCTGAATGGTTTTTCAGTTTCATGTTTCAGTGTTCACATCCCAGTTCATGTGGCAGATTGTCACAGACATGTTCACAACTGTGGAGAGGTGAGAAAATGATTGCAGAAAATAAAAATATGAGAAGTTCAGATGGATCCAGCCAGAGCTTTGCAGACCCACCATTCAGCTCCAGCTGCAGGTGTGTTTGGGAACGTTTCCACCAGCGGCGACACATGGAGACTAAAACATCCGTCCATCCTCTAGCTGGGAGTGGATAGAGAGCATCTGATGAGGTTTTAGGACTAGTTTCAGGTCTGGACTTGAGTCAGATCCTGTTAAATGAATATGTTTCGATCTAAACCAGTGGTTCCCAACATATTGTCCTTTAGGAGCCCCTTCATGCAGCCTCTGAAACACCACAGACCCCTTCCCCTGCTGAAACCAGGCTTTATGCTCCGATCATCTACTCGTCTCCATATTTAACTCATTCTGAGTCCTGTCCTTTGATTATAACAAGGTTAAGGTAACTACCAACATTATTATTCAACCATTCATTTTCTAAACCATTTAGTTTAGTTCAGAGTTGCAGGGAAGCTGGAGCCTATCCCAGCACTTAGAGGAGATGCAGAGACAGGTCACCAGTCCATTGCAGGGCCCATCGACAGTCTTACCCTTTTAAATCATGACAATCAACCTCTGCTTGTTGGTGTTCAGCTCACTTCAACCGCAGAACGTCTCCTGGAGGCGGAGTGGTGGTCAGGATGCATCTCCTGCAACAGCCGCTGCTGCCACATGCATGACGTTTAGGCTAAAAAGATCTCTGATCTGATCCGACCATCTTAGAGTCTCCTGGAGTTCTCCTCCATAAAGACCAGATCTGTGGAGCGCCGTGGACTGGTTTCTACCTGGACTGGTTTCTACCCGGACTGGTTTCTACCCGACGCCGTGGACTGGTTTCTACCTGGACTGGTTTCTACCTGACGCCGTGGACTGGTTTCTACCTGACGCCGTGGACTGGTTTCTACCTGGACTGGTTTCTACCTGACGCCGTGGACTGGTTTCTACCTGGACTGGTTTCTACCCGACGCCGTGGACTGGTTTCTACCTGACGCCGTGGACTGGTTTCTACCTGGACTGGTTTCTACCCGACGCCGTGGACTGGTTTCTACCTGACGCCGTGGACTGGTTTCTACCTGACGCCGTGGACTGGTTTCTACCTGACGCCGTGGACTGGTTTCTACCTGACGCCGTGGACTGGTTTCTACCTGACGCCGTGGACTGGTTTCTACCTGGACTGGTTTCTACCTGACGCCGTGGACTGGTTTCTACTTTGACTGGTTTCTACCTGACGCCGTGGACTGGTTTCTACTTTGACTGGTTTCTACCTGACGCCATGGACTGGTTTCTACTTTGACTGGTTTCTACCTGGACTGGTTTCTACCTGACGCCGTGGACTGGTTTCTACCTGGACTGGTTTCTACCTGGACTGGTTTCTACCTGACGCCGTGGACTGGTTTCTACCCGACGCCGTGGACTGGTTTCTACCTGGACTGGTTTCTACTTTGACTGGTTTCTACCTGACGCCGTGGACTGGTTTCTACCTGACGCCGTGGACTGGTTTCTACCTGGACTGGTTTCTACCTGGACTGGTTTCTACCTGACGCCGTGGACTGGTTTCTACCTGGACTGGTTTCTACCTGACGCCGTGGACTGGTTTCTACCTGGACTGGTTTCTACCTGACGCCGTGGACTGGTTTCTACCTGGACTGGTTTCTACCTGACGCCGTGGACTGGTTTCTACCTGGACTGGTTTCTACCTGACGCCGTGGACTGGTTTCTACCTGGACTGGTTTCTACCTGGACTGGTTTCTATCTGACGCCGTGGACTGGTTTCTACCTGACACCGTGGTCTGGTTTCTACCTGGACTGGTTTCTACCTGACGCCGTGGACTGGTTTCTACCTGGACTGGTTTCTACCTGGACTGGTTTCTACCTGACGCCGTGGACTGGTTTCTACCTGGACTGGTTTCTACCTGACGCCGTGGACTGGTTTCTACCTGGACTGGTTTCTACCTGACGCCGTGGACTGGTTTCTACCTGGACTGGTTTCTACCTGACGCCGTGGACTGGTTTCTACCTGGACTGGTTTCTACCTGACGCCGTGGACTGGTTTCTACCTGGACTGGTTTCTACCTGACGCCGTGGACTGGTTTCTACCTGGACTGGTTTCTACCTGACGCCGTGGACTGGTTTCTACCTGGACTGGTTTCTACCTGACGCCGTGGACTGGTTTCTACCTGGAATGGTTTCTAACTGACGCCGTGGACTGGTTTCTACCTGGACTGGTTTCTACCTGACGCCGTGGACTGGTTTCTACCTGGACTGGTTTCTAACTGACGCCGTGGACTGGTTTCTACCTGGACTGGTTTCTACCTGACGCCGTGGATGAACCTTTTGGTTGTGGCATCATGTAGTTTTCCAGCTCTTCCAAACGGTCCTCGGGTGACGAGTTGATCAGATTTTTCCTCTCCACGGTGCTGGACGTGTTTTGGACATTTTGTGGTGGGACCAGTATGAACTGGGAGGAAGGCTCTGTGCAGCAGGAATCCTAGTCTCAGAGGACCTCTGACTAAAATCTTTTCAACGTCGTTGCGTTCTGACACTTGTCCTGTTGCAGTGCTTCGCTTGGGGAACTCTGTGGAGGCTGTGGAGGCGGCCAAGCGCTCCATCCACCTGTCAGATGGCGTTCTGAGGCTCTGCCTGACCATCAGCCACCTGAACAGGGCCATGTTCTTCGCCTGCGACAACGTCCTGTGGGCTGCAAAAACCGGAGTCCTCTCCAAACTGGATCAACAGAAATGGAGTCAAAGATCTTTCAGGTGAGCATCTCCTGTGTGCAGACACTGCCGTTCTAAACCAAGACCTGGAAACCTGATCAGGACTTTCTGGGTTCTGGTTCTGGTGTCTATGTTTAACCCATGATCGTAAACGTTGCGTCTTCTCAACAGATACTACCTGTTTTCTCTCATCCTCAACCTGACCAGAAATGTGTATGAGCTGTGCCTCCTCATGGACCGTGAGACCCGATCCAGACTCTCCAAATCGTCCAGCGCCCCCCCCACTGACCCCTCTTCCTCGCCTTCATCTCCAGCAGCTTTTCCTCTCATGGCAGCAGGGCTCCAGCGACACCTCGGCCAAGCGGGGACCATCCTCTACAACAACCCCCCTCTGCTGCTGGACCTGCTGAAGAACAGCTGTGACGTCTTCATCCCCTTGGACCGGCTTGGGCTTTATAGAACTGGACCAGGCTTTGTGGGAACATGTGGCCTGGTGTCCTCCATCCTCTCCATCCTGACTGTGGTCTACCCATGGCTCAAGCTTAAACCATGAACCCAGAGATGCAGGCTGGAGGGAGATGTTGCTCTAAGTCTGGACAGCAGAGGAGTGACCGTCCCAACGCCTCCTAAGCCGAATCAGCCGGGTTTGTGTTCTGGTCTCTGCACCAGAGAGATGAAGAAGACTATCTGACGTCGCTGACGAAGCTCCAGTGACAGACTGAGCCACTAAAACTGGTTTTAAAGAGGAGCCTGGTTGACGTTCAGCTCTCCCTACCCACCCGCCCATCGCCTAACCCACAGATTTACACACAGTTCGGTCCCGGTTTGCTTTTAAACATCTTTCTGCGGTGTGGGATGTCTCATCTGCGAGTGGCGAATGTAAAAGCAAACTTATTCAGTCATGTTAGGTTAATTGGTTACTCTAAATCGGCCACAGGAGTGAGTGTGAGTGGTTGTGTGTCTCTGTGTGTTCCTGCGATGGACTGGCGAGCTGTCCAGGGTGTACCCTGCCTGTCGCCCAAAGCCAGCTGGGATAGGCTCCAGCTTCCCCGCAACCCTGAATTGGATTAAGCGGTTCAGAAAATGAATGAATGAATGAACTTATTCAGTCATCTGCTGCAACATCATACAAAAGGACCGGTTTCTAGGATGGCTATAATCCAACCAGATAACATGTCAGGAAATATTATTGGAAATGTGTTTTAGTTCTGAAATACAGATAAACTGGTTTGGATCAGCTGCGGTGATGACATGTCTGGAGTTTTAATCTGTAACATTAGACACATTAACCAAAACAGTAGAAGTTGCCTGACACTGGGGTATCCGTAAAACCCTCCACCTCCAAGTCCTTTATGTGTGGACCATAAGCCACGAGTCTGAAGTTACAGACCGGCTGATTTTTCTACACGTTGAAAATAAAAACCAGTTTTTAGAAGCATCAATGTTCAGACGACCTGCTCCAGTAGAATCCGGTCTTGATGAAATTAGATGTTTAAATAGAGTGAAAACAGGCAGTTTTACAGTAAAATGTTTCTACTTTCAGATTGGTTTTGTTTTTTGTTTTTTTAATCACAGAAAAAAAGTGAAAACAGGTTTAAAACGTTTACATGAATGACTGAAGTAAAACCACAACTGTTAAAGACTAAACAAAATCACAGGACTGCTGGTTCCAGTTCGTCCTGGTGGTCCAATCCCACATTACGACCCAGTGAAACCTGCAAACATAAAGAAGACCATTTATTGATTGTTCTGATCAGGTTATACACCAAGATACTCATGAAGAACACTGTCCACTACAACCATTATAACGGGGGCGCTCCCACAGGATTTACTGGTTTTCAACCAGAGATACGTTTCAGAGCCACAATACCCAACCTGTGGTACTTGTACCATTGGTGGTACTCATGCTTCCTTCAGTAGTATACCAATATCAACTCAACAACAAATCAGAAAATTTGTAAATTACGGACAAATGGGAAGTTTCTGGAGAAGTTTTGATGCACGCCAGAACGGCTACATGCTGCTCAGAGATACGAGTATCCTGACAGTCCCGAGTGGGAGGGAGGGCTTGCATACAGAAACACTGTCTGACATGTAAAGACACTTGTATAAAATTCAGGTGTGTTAGAAAGAAGATGCACATCACCCATTTGGGTGGTTAATTAAACGCATCGCTCTACCTTACTGTATCTGGGACTGTTGTACATGCACACATAACTGTTCCTAATGAAATTAAATCAATGAATGAAATGAAAAATACTTAATAAATCCCCAAAGGGAAATGCATCACAATGCTGAAACAGCAGGGCATGTTCTAGGTGTCGCTATGACGACGAGATTCTCCACCCACAAGTCACTCGGTAACAGAAAGATCGCTTGATCATAGATTGTTTGATCTAGATTTAATGATTGCACAGGATTTAAACCGCCAACCTTCCGATCACGGCATCTTGCTCTGCCTACTGAGAAACTGCTGAAAAAGTGTTTCTTCTTTTAAATATAAAATATATAGATTTATATTCAGATTTACTGATGTGTATTTGGGCCCAATATATTAATAAATCAAACAAGTGAACATCAGATCATAGAGGTGGAGCTTTATGTTGTACATGGAGCTCAAATCTAAAGTACTCAAACAACCAGAATCTTCACACGTTGGTGATAAACTTCCTTTACTTGGCCTTGACAGCCAGAAGGCTTCGGAGCTCGGGACAGCCAGAAGGCTTCGGAGCTCGGGACAGCCAGAAGGCTTCGGAGCTCGGGACAGCCAGAAGGCTTCGGAGCTCGGGACAGCCAGAAGGCTTCGGAGCTCGGGACAGCCAGAAGGCTTCGGAGCTCGGGACAGCCAGAAGGCTGGCTTCGGAGCTCGGGACAGCCAGAAGGCTTCGGAGCTCGGGACAGCCAGAAGGCTTCGGAGCTCGGGACAGCCAGAAGGCTTCGGAGCTCGGGACAGCCAGAAGGCTTCGGAGCTCGGGACAGCCAGAAGGCTTCGGAGCTCGGGACAGCCAGAAGGCTTCGGAGCTCGGGACAGCCAGAAGGCTGGCTTCGGAGCTCGGGACAGCCAGAAGGCTTCGGAGCTCGGGACAGCCAGAAGGCTTCGGAGCTCGGGACAGCCAGAAGGCTTCGGAGCTCGGGACAGCCAGAAGGCTTCGGAGCTCGGTACGCGATGTAGAAAGTTTGAAAAGAAACGTTTTAGAGGTCATGCAGTGAACTTCAAAATGTCGAGAAAGTTTAACCTCTTTTTCACTCCTGGGTCTCCATGCTCTCATCTTCGGCATCTCCTCCCTCTTCCAGAGCCTCATCTTCCTCTTCTTTCCTCTCTGGAGGTTTCTCGTAGGCCTTCTCTGATGGTGTTACAATGACTCCTTCCCATGTTGAAATCTCAGTTGCCAGGTCTGGGAGGGAGAGAGAGAAAATCAGAATGAAAACCTTTGAATTTATGAGATTTCTTTTAAGGCTTACTGATTATCTGGTTATCAGATAACATCAGTCTGATGATGAGAAATCAGATTAATCCACTTAGATTTCTCCCCAACACTCCTGCACGTCTTCCTGCACGTCGACCATTATATCTGATTTATTTAGTTTCTTTACATCTTAGTGTACGCAAAAACCTCGCCGCCTCCATCTTTGCAAGGAGTTCTGTGAAACAGACGGCTGGCGTCTCCCTCCAGGCCAAAGATCACATCACAGTGTGGAGCAGCAGGAAGGTGGAGTAGAAATGAAGTCTATTTAGCACCTTATTAGCTTCCATTTAGCAGCTAAAAAGACCCTGTGATCCGCCATGTTCAACCAATACTGGCTGCTTTGAGAATAACAGGAAGTTACATCACAATTTATATCAAATATGATGGAGCAGAAAATGTCGACCAGGATTTGTAGAACATCACACTTAAGATGTGGACACATAAATTACATCAGATTATTCCAGTCTTCTGGTTACTCCCAGTTATGGGATCATGATGGTTGTGTAGACTGTGAAAATGGTGTTGTGTGTGTTAACATCTGGCTCACACCAGAACAGAATAAACATACAGAAGTGAAGTGTGCAACCACTTCAATAAAGTTCTGGTGTCTTGTGTCTGTCTACAAGAAACCCAACCATCGTCCTGCAGGTGGACAGTAAAGTGTTCTTACAGCTGGCATCTCCCTCCAGGCCAAGGATCTTCCTGTAACCTCCATGAGAGAGGACTCTGACCAGCGTCTGCGCCGTGAAACACACCATGTCCTGCAGAAACATACGCAGTCCGATCACTGACCTCCACCAGAGCTGACCGTTAACAACCAAAAAGCACCAGACCTACCTGCTGTTCCAAAGTCATGACTGTGTGAACTCTGAAGTTTCCACTCTCACACGGGTCAGTAATTCCCACAGATCCAGGCAGGAAGAGGCCAGCAGCCAACATCTGGAGGCAGCGCCTTCACACGTTCAGCACAGACAGTTAGAAACACACCAGACCTCAGCTGGCGGGGCAGGAGGAGACTCACCTGTAGGCCACGTTCAGGGACAGAGGCTGTCTGGAAGGATTGTTCATCACCGCAGAGTGGCCCTGCAGCACAAAGCACAGATATGGACTGATTAAAAATCATGGTTTGCTTCTCCACTCTTGTTTTTAATCACATGTAATCGTGTGTGTGTGTGTGTGTGTGTGTGTGTGTGTTGATCTAACCAAACTGGAAAATAAATTCTAACACATATCAGGTATTTAATTTGTTTAATCTCACTATGTCCCCTGGATGTGGGACGAAGAAAACGCCCAGGCATCATAACGGAGGAAGGTTTGGTGGTTTTGGCCCTGTCTTCATCAGCAGAACCAGTGGTCCACTGGTGTGAGGGTTCCCATTCTGAAATGAGCCTCGCTTTCCAGACAGGCGCTCGCAGCGGCCGCACCTTTCCTCCTGGACTTCTCATTTAAAAACAGCAACTTTGGGGATTTAATAATGTCCTAAATAAGAGTTTCTGTTGCATCTCCTGTCTGCTCCGTTTATGGACCAAGTTGAGTTCAATATTCCTCATGTCTGCGTGATGCTCGTGTCCAGGACTTTGTAGGATAAAAGAAGATGGTTTGGAGCTAAATGGAGCTTTTATTCCCCTGAAATGATTTGATTTTTTACACATCAGTAAAATCAGACGGCGTTTTCCACTGACTGCTGGTGGTGTCATATTCTGGTGGAGACCTGACAATGCAGACAGGATGTTTTATTACACACTCCTTCAGTGCAGTCTGGATCAATCAACAACTGATCTAAAAGGTAAAAACTGGACAGGATGCTTTCTCTGGGGGCTTCTATGCAAATTATATAGAGTCTTAATGCCTGGATTTACATAAGAACAGGTAGATTTTGAGGTGTTACACACCTCCCGGAGACTGCGGCCCTGTAAACATCTTCGTACGGCTGTCAGCTCTAGTGTTAGAAAGGAGAGTTGTAATGCTAACACACAATTCTGTTGATTCTGAATTAATTCTGGAGATTAGTGGCAATGAAAGCTCTATCAGGAAGGTTCGATTCCAGAACGTCTGGACTTTATTCCACATTGGAGAAAATGTCTTCTCCACCTTCATGAAAGGAAAAAATCGTTGCTTTTTTTTCCCCAAAGAGGGAAGAATAAAGTTGTCATATAGAGGACTTTCAACACTGAATCAAGTCTGCAAACTATTCTATTTTACAGTCATTTAGCTGACGCTTTTCTCCACCTGCACCCCAGAGCAACAACAATAAATCCGTGGTTAGTCAGACTGCTTTGTAACCAGAAGCATTTAATCTGATGCGTGCTTCAACTGGGAGCCAGTGAAACGCAGCTAGCAGTGACTTTAGTCCTTCTTGGCTGCTTGAAGACCAGACATGCTGCATTATGAATCCTCTGCTGTGGGTTAACTGAGCGTGCAGCAGTCAGGAATGACCACAGCCTGGACCAGAGCTCAGCTCTGTGTTCTGTCTGATCCTAAACCAGGCAACTGGGTCATCGTAGACCAGGTCCGCTGGCTGTCTACCCTGACACCTAGACTACTGGTAGAAGACGTAGACACAAGTGTGATAGAATTGAACTGCAGACTCGGTTCAGCCAGTCCAAACACACAGAAAGCTTTTGACTCCGTTAGCTGGGAAGATTATTTCTGGTGTTTTGCTATTTAAAAGCCACTCAGATATCAGTCTTCCTATTCTCTTAAACGTTCTTGACTCAAGGCTGTAAACCATCACCCACTGACTGGTCCTGAAAGGGAATCAAATTGTTGGGACTGTGGTTGGCACAATGTCCTGGACAGAAAATGTTCCAAACTGGGTAAGAAAAGTGAGGTGGTTCACATGACAGTCCTGGATTAATAATGATTAAAAAGGTTTTCTCATACTCAGAGAGAAATACAATTTAGACAAGCCTGATTTCTTCAGATATTTACAGATACGACTGGAACCCAGTGAAATATTACCGTGGTAAGATTAAATCTGTTATTTCTAAACTTTACCAGCGTATTACGGGAAGTTGGGGAACCTCCAGAGGAGGAGAGAAAAGTAAAACTTAAAATAACCAGTGATGTCATGAGAAAGGAGGAGATCTCGTGTTCAGGCGGCGGAAATGAGTTTCCTCCGCAGGGTGGGAGCTGGGCGGAGGAGATCAGAGTAGAGCCGCTGGTGGAAGTGGTTGAAGAAATTCACCGAATGTAAATACTGACCTTTCATCTCAGACTGAGAAAAGCTTTGTTGGATACAAGATGGGAAAATGGAAAACTGATCCGCCCGGCTTCAGACGAAGCTGGAGGACGTGACGAGCTTTAGACTGATGAGAGCAAGTCGTGTCCAGAATGGAAAATACAGCTGCATCACAACACTGGATAAGAAATATGAGATTCCTTCCTGTAATTATGTCTCCAAGGGGGCGTGGCCTGCGCTGTATGAAGAATGTCCAGGGGACATATAGATTATATATATTATATATATGTAGAGTTGCCAGGTAGGTTGTTTGCAAGCGGTGCAACAAAACACGTTTTTCCAGACACAATGAATGATTGGGATTAATAATCATGATTACAATATTGATCAAAATACTCCTGATTATTATCTTGGTCATAATCGTGCCGGCCTTTTTGTGACTATGGTTATTATTGCTGTTAAAACATTTTAACATTCAAGGCATTTATTTATTTAACACGTCAGAAGCATGATGTCATCAAACACATCTGCGCTGGCTGGACTCGCGTGGTATCGGGTCTCGGTTGTGGTGTCCGTACACTGTTATTAATACCAAGTACGAGTACACACGCTTGGTATTGAGCCGATACCGATGCTGATATCGGTATCGGTGCATCTCTACTGCAGAAAGTCACTGGAAGAAGTTCAGAGCAAACGCTGCAAACGTTTGGGTCGGAATGTGGTGAAGTGGTTCGCACTTCTACATTTTTATTTTTACTTTCTGTAGGAAAAAAAACCCATGTTTCTTGTTTTGCATAAAGAATTTTATGGGTTCAGGACTTACCAACAAGTCCAGGATCCAGGGAGTCAGAGGTTCAAACCCAGGGAAGCGCAGGCGAAGGTCTTTCAGAAGACGGATCAGAACTTTGACACTGAAGATTGATAGAAATGTGGTTTTTATGTAAACGCTCATCTGATTAAACATCCTCCAAAACAAGAACCAAGGACTTCTTACGTTGACTGAGAAGCATTTTCCTCGAACCAGCGGGCATGACGGATGGCAGCTAGAGCACTCTGCAGCACCTTGATGTCCACTGGAAGAAAGAGGGAGAGAAAATCGAATATGTGAGACCCTGGAGAGAACATCACCAGGATTGTTGCCACTTTTTTACACCTGTGTGTTCTGATGTTTTCCAGTGTTCCTGACAGTGCCTGATTGAAACTGGTCCAGCTTGTTTTCCTCTTTATGATGTAATAGTAGCATTATGGAAAATTTGCATTATCAGTCCTCATTTCTCTGATTTACATGCTATAAATACACATAACTACTTCAACCCATTATTACACCTCTGATGGCAAATGTCTTTCCAATCAACCAATCAGCAAATAGACCGTCGGTATTTTACTGCAAACAGTCCAGAAATGATGTGCAGCTACTAGCTAAAGTTAAACCTTAACTGATGAAGACTGATCTGGATGCTTTTATCACATGGTGGTTGGAGGACTGTGACTCCCCATCAGCCGGTCTGAACTTAGCCGTCTGCAGCTTGTTCAGAACGCAGCGGCTCGTCTCCTAACGGGACGAAGAAACGTGAGCTCATAACGCCGCTGCTGTCCTCTCTTCACTGGCTGCCGCTTAGTTTAGGAATGATTTGAAGATTTGTTTTAAAGTGTCTAAATGGCTGGGCACCGCAGCATCTATCAGACCTTATTAACATTCATCAACCCTCTCTTAGGTCAGCTGACCAGGTGGTCTGGGGCGTCCCCATTTTAACCGCAATGAAAACAGAAAGTAGAGACCTGCTGGAAAACTCAACAAGCGCTTATGTGATAAAAACAAACTTTGCTGCTCACTTGTTTGATTCAACACTAAAACTGTAAAAAGCTCCATAATAAAAGTGTCTTTTATAACACTAGGAACAGATCCAGTAAATAGAAAAACAAACTGCTTTAGATCATAAAGATGTTACTGAAATAGTGTTTTCAATTTATATGTAGAATAAGCCTTTTTTCCACATAATATATCAGACAGAAGCTTCTTCATTATTCCATCTCCATAACAGTCCTGTTGAGTTTTAGTGCCAGGTGATTTCCACTGTTGCCGGCAGGTTGGATTGTTTTCTAGGTCTTGGCGGCTCTTGTTGCATTAACACTGACTATCACTGCCCTACGACGACGTCCTCTAGCTTTATTTATTAAATAAAACCATGCCGTCGCTCTACTGAATCCGCCATCATTCAGACTGACCGGAAGGAAAGCTCCGCCTCCCTCCTCTCTTTTCCGCCGTGTTTGCCGCTCGGTCCAGACGCGGCAGGAGCGTTGGGAGCGTTTTGGGCGTCGGACACAAAAGTGGCAGTTTAGTGAGCAGCGTCGAGCTTCAGTGTGTTCAGTGTGTTTGGTCTGAACACACCCTAACAACTGTCAGATATGGAAGTGAAGTCGTTTGTACAGTTTGAAGAATTTCTGGATCAGGTTCCAGTCTCTAACCCCGTTCTGACCAGTTTAGTCTCAGTGCTGAAGCTCCTGTTCGATGTGCTGGCTTGTAAGTATGCAGGAGTGTGTGTGTGAGTACATACAGTGCAGCTCCGGGTCCAGTTTCCGAAGGTTGGGCGGGACGGTGGTGATGAGTATTTTCACCGTAGCATCTGCTGAGCTGATCTCAAAGCCCGTCTCGTTGGTCAGCATGGACAGGACTAGAAACAAAGTTTCAAACCGCATCACACAGAGAAAATAAAACCTACATGAAATGTGAATGAAACTTAAAGCAGACATGATCGCCACCGCCCTCCTTCTTCTCTTTTAACCACCAGTCTCTACCTTCTGTGGGGTCCTGGGTGCGAAGAGTCTCCACCACCTTGTTACCAAGAGCAGCCACAGCCTCCACTGTTAACCAGGACACACAGATGCTTCAGGTTACTTAAAAACAAACAAACAAGAAAACATCTTCACCCTAACAGGCCAGGGAGACGCCTGCTTACAACTCTGGTTTGTTTTACTTCCATCATCACTGCTTCAACCAGCATGTTTGTTCCCACTCCCAGTTTCACACGATTCCCACTGAACTCTGCATCCATAGCTGCCTTTTCACCACCGCGCCTGGCTCAGTCCAGGGTGGGACAGCACGCTACGATGGCGTCGTTATTCTGGAGCGGACAGAGATCCATCTGCAGCGTTTAGCGAGCACATCTGGTAAACTTTGAGCAAAATCTTTTCCCACTGAGAGCAACACCTGATCTGAGCAAACAGTTCTGTTCATGTTTGGGTTTGCTCTTATCTGTGCGAACATACGTGCACGCACTCGCAACGCAGCCTGCGCACAGTACTGTCAACACGCTCGCTCAGCACGGTGAAGCGCTAGCCAATCACAGGCCTCAGAAAGAGTCCTCCTGATTGGCTGCTTCACAGCATCTTGACTACTAAATCTGAAAAATATTTTAGTTTTTTTTTTAACGATCTTTTAAAACATAAATTAAAAAAAAAAAAAAAAACTTAAACACACTCCAAGCCAAATAAGCTGTCGGTGACTTACGTGTTGGGAGGATCTTTAGTATGACGACCAGGTCAGCAACGTTGTGTCCCGTGGTCATGGTGCCTTTCTTGTAGGAACCCACCTGACGAACTTCCTCTATTTGCTGCACACACACATGTACATCATTATCGTAGTTAATATCATCATCATCATCCTCACCTATTAGTAATCCGCTGCAAAACTTTTACAGGAAACTCTCCATATCCATAAAACCCATTAAACCGTACAGTCTCATCACACAACACGGCAGCAGGATGTCACTTAGAGACACAGAGGTGTGATAATTATTACAGAAGAAACAAAAAACAGGAAAAGTGGTCAATAAGTTAACAGGTCATTGTGTGTCAGGACTGGTGGGACTGGTGGCTTACCACTTCGAAGTTACCAGGGGCGACTATCAGGTTGTCGATGACGTTATTGATCTTGGTCACTAAAGACAAGATGGAGGACTGAAAGCAGGAGGAGACAGATTAACCAAGGAAGAGGAAAACAACCTGAAAATGAAAGAAACGTAGGGAAGAGTGCAGACCTGCTCTGCAGGCGTCGGGCTCAGGTCTTGGTTCCTCTTCAGCAGACATTCACTAAACGCCGTCTCATCAGGAGCTGGTTTCACTCTGGGAAAGGCCATCTCACACTGGTGGCACACCAGTTTCATGTCAGGTTCATGCATTTATCCACCTGGTATCCGTCACATGTTGCAGCTTTTACTCACCACATAAAAATCAAAGGGGATGTGAGGCACAAACGGCCGGTACCTAAACAGCAAGCAAGAGAAACTAAAGTTGGTGGTTTGTGTGAAACTTTGCAGCTGAAACGTTCCTCACCAGGTTAACACATGAAGCTGATCTCTTTCAGCAGCGAAACAAACTTATGGTCCCTTTTATATTCCCTTCCTGCCTCAGTAAGATATAATCTGCTGCAGAGCATCTTTATTCCCTTTAATGCTTGTTGAACACGAATAAAAGGAAATTTAGATCCGAGTCGGTCGGACCAGACATCAGCGCTTTAATCAGCGACCTGAACGTTTTCTGTTCCTTTGTGCTTCTGCAAAAAGTAAAACACTCTTTTACCAACCAAGTGTATGAAATGTGGACACAGCGAAGGTGAATTTGGCAGGTATAACCTCTGTAATCCATATAAACAGATCCAGACTTCAGATTCCAGCAGCTACAAGAAGCCTTATGAATTGGTTGGTTGTGATTGGTTGATTGGCTGTGAGGTTGTGATATCAGCCATGTTTAAAGTCTCTTTTCCTCTGACAGATAAAGGACTTAATGTCAGAACCAATCAGCTCGTTTTGAGGTGCGTGTCATCTGACTGGCCGTGGCAGGTTGGTTATAAAGTCTACTGGAACGCAGATGCTCCGTCCCACCATTCCCAGTTCCCCATGCGCACACCTGTGCACCTTCTCTTATGTTTTAATTATCTGAAAATGTGCTTTTTTTTGTAGTGGTGGGTGTTTTTTATGTATCCCCACAAAGTTCTCTTCAGGTTGAAAATGTCTTATTTTCCCCCCTCACGTATCTCTTCTACCCCTTTCTGCATCATCTACTACAATATTGAATTTCCCTTTGGGGATTAATAAAGTATTTTTCCTTTCATTTCATAAAAAGGCGTGCCACTCTACAGCAACGGCCTCGGTCGGCCTGATCCGGTCTGTGTTTATATGTTTGTCTCCTCTTGGACGGGCTGTGCTGGATAAATCCTGTTGTACCCGGACGCTGGTCTGATGACAAGAAATGTTTCAGATTATTCTTTAACATCATGCTTATATTTGATTTATACAGTTTTGAGACCCACTTCATCACCTCATAGTAAAAACTTTGCTCCAAACTGTCGTACACATTTTTATATTAGTTTCCGTCCCCTGGGTACTGTAGAACACCTTTTGTACTACAGTAATTCTGATACACAGTCCTTTATTTAATGCCAACCTTCCGATAGAAAGTGTGAAAATGCTACACATTATTTCTCAAGTGAGACTTGTGTTTTGGTGCCGTTCAATTCTAATCCATTATTATTACCTCTGATGAGCAGACTTACCGCCGAGTCTCTGAATGAATAATACATTCTGTAGCTGGATTATAAACTTCTTGGACCGGATAAAACTGAATGAAAATTTCTACCGATCACCTGAAGAATAAGCTTGCAATTTACCCAAAAGTTACACGCAACCACAGCGGAGTCTGTTGACTGTATATGTGATAGCAGTTGGGGTGCAAGCTATCTTAATGGTTAAAGATGCTTCGAATGGTTTCAAACATTTTCTACGCATCATTCTATTCTACAGTCATTTAGCAGAAACTTTTATCCAAAGCGACTTACATATGAATGAGAACAAAACAAGCACAAAATCAAACAGTAGAGGCCATCGTAGGAAGGTGCTGGTGGACTGTCCAGTTGGATGCAGGTCCTTCCATGAAGTGCTACAGGTTTTTTTTAAATAAATTTTTTGGTTGTTTACTCACTTTCCCACCTCATAATATCACAGATGTTAAAATACAAAGAATAGACCATACAGTTTGTTGTAAAGAACTGGGCTAAGTTCTCCAACTTTCCAACAAAACTAAGTGTAGAAGTTCTCCTTGAAAAGCTGAGTCTTCAGCTTGCCCTTAAAAGTAGACAGGGACTCTGCAGAGCGGACAGAGTTTGGGAGATCATTCCACCATCGTGGCACAACAGAGGAAATGATTCTGGCTGGTGATTTAGCCCCACGTTGTGGTGGTAACACAAGGCATCTTTCACTGGTGGAACGTAGCTGTGGAGAGGGAGTGTAGGCCTGGATTAGGGAGTGAAGGTAGACGGGAGACGTTTGACTTATTGTTTTGTAAACCAGAAGCAAAGCTTTAAATTTGATGCGTGCTGCGACTGGAAGCCAGTGAAGAGCGATTAGCAGCGGAGTGACATGAGATCGTTTGGGTTGGTTGAAAACCAGACGCGCTGTGGCGTTCTGGATCATCTACAGAGGTTTAACCAGCATGCAGGCAGACCTGCCAGTAGGGAATTGCAGTAATCGATGCGTAAGATGACCAGAGCCTGAACCAACAGCTGAGTCGTGTGTTCTGTCAGGTACGTCTGATTCTCTTGATGTTGTAGAGAGCATATTGGCAGGTACGGGCAACCGAGGCAACGTGGACCTTAAAGGTCAGCTGGTCATCCACCATGACCCCAAGATTCCGGGCAGCAGGCGTAGGATCAAGTGTGACAAGTCAAACTTCACGAATCTCTGCAGTTTGAAGAAGAATGATGGTGGCAGTAAAACTCACCCCTGGACTAGTCCACCTCGGGACCCAAAGCGGCCTCCTCGGCCCCTGCCGCGGTCGCCTCTGCACAGAAACACAGCAACATAAACTTGACCACAAACTTTAAAAAAACAAAACTTGTTAAATCAAAGTTTTATGAACAAATACTATTTCCAATCCTGTTTCTTATTGACTGAACTACACACTTGTAGTTCCAACATGTTAAAACTAGGAATTTGTGCCACTACATCTCTTATAAATATACTTGGAAAAGACAAAGACTAAAAACTTGGTCTCTTTTTTTAAATTTCACAAATCAGTTAAGGTTTGACCATATCTCTCTGATAGTCTCTCAGTAAAAATACATATTACACGTTTTCATTTTGGTTTCAGATCCAATGTGACCAGTGTCATCGGTGGTACCACAGCAAATGTGTTGACCATCCGTAGGGGAAGACTCTTACAGCTGTTTGCTGTTTACTCGCAACATGTATGGCTCGCAAGACTATTGTGGTTTCATTAAAGATACGTTTTGTGTGCTTTCTGAAGAGGATTCCAGAGATCTTCAAATACATCCAGCAAACACACACCTTCAAAGCTAATCTTTTAAATGATGAGTTCATTGTAAATCAAGTTCAGTAGGGTGAAACGTTCTGACAGCCATCAGAAATAGTGACCTGGCTTACACTGGTTCTGTTGAGTCACAGAACCAGTGTTTTCTGGGTCCAGAATACAGTGGTGGCTGGAGGAGTTCCCAATAACATTTTTATTAAAGTATGGTTTTATTATAAAGGTATGTATAGTAAGATCACATAAGATTCTCGCATAGATATTACCTCAAATTAGTTTTTTTTTTTTCTGAGGATTTCATGCCGGTTCGGAGGGTGTGCTGCAATGAAGATTTTTCTGCATATTTTTGGCTCTTTGAAGACTTATATTTATGAGTCTCCATGGCAACAAAAGACTTGTTTACAATCGGGATCAACTGATTAACCTCTCCCAAATCAGGATTATCAGCGAAAACAACACATCAAATCTTGATAGAGTTGAAAAGAAAGAGGAGAGGATGCAGAGCAGGAGTCAGAGAACGAAGACAGCGATGGAGATTTAAACCATTTCTCCCGACCGTCGCCATGGGTAATGTGAGATCACTAGCTAACAAAACAGACGAGCTCAAGATGCTAACAAGGTCTCAGAAAGAATACAGAGAGTGCAGTATTATGTGCTTCACCGAGACATGGCTGCATGAACACATCCCTGACTGTAATGTGTCTGTACCGGGCTTTAAAACGGTCCGTGCAGACCGCAGTAGACAACACAGCAGAAAGCTAAAGGGTGGTGGAATTGCAGTGGTGGTTAACCAGCGTTGGTGTCATCCTGGACATGTTACTGTCAAGGAGAAGATATGCACAAGGGACATGGAACTGTTAGCTATGAGCTTCCGTCCATATTATTTACCCTGAGAGTTTACCTGTGTTATTCTGGTAGCGGTTTATATAATACCTGGTACCGCACCAGACACAGCCTGTGATGTCATCAGAGCCGTCGTTGCTCGGCTACAAACACAGCATCCAAACTCATTCATGGCGATCTCCAGAGACTTCAACAACGTCTCCCTCTCTGCAACTCTACCAACATTCCAGCAGTTTGTCAGCTGCTCCACCAGAGAAAATAAGATGTTGGACTTATTTTATGCAAATATGAATAATGGATACAGTTGTTCTGCCCCGCCTCCTTTAGGAAGATCTGACCATAATCTGGTTCTTCTCACCTCCACCTACAAGCCCGTCGTTCAGCAGCAACCAGTCATCACAAAGACTATCAACATCTGGTCTGCTGAAGCTGAAGATGCTCTTAGAGGAGGCTTTGAGGCTACAGACTGGAACGTCCTCTGTGAACCTCATGGAGACGACATCAACGCCATGACTGAGTGTGTGACAGATTACATAAACTTCTGTGTGGACAGCATCGTCCCAACAAGAACAGTGAGGTGCTTCCCCAATAACAAACCCTGGATCACCAGTGACCTGAAAAAGCTGCTGAACATCAAAAAGAAAGCCTTCAGGGATGGAGACAGGGAGTTATTGAGGGCAACACAAAAACAACTTAAAACACAAACTAAGAAGTGCAAGGAGGACTACAGGAAGAAGTTACAAAGTCAGCTCCAGCAGAATAACCTGAGGGATGTGTGGTCTGGAATGAAGAAGATCACCGGCTTCAAGTTAAAGGGGGACCAGCCTGATGGAGGTCTGGACAGAGCTAATGAGCTGAACATATTCTTCAACAGGTTCAGTTCACCCCCTACCTCCAGCCCAACAGACCACACACCCTCCATAAACCCACTGCTTTCCTGTCACGCCTCCAATCTGTCACCCTGCAGCTCAGTCATGGACCAGAACACAGCTTCATCTCCCTCCACATCAGGACATCCTGAGACCTCCACCTTGTTTGTCTCCTGCAATCAGGTTAAGAAGCAACTTGAGAAACTGAACCAGAACAAGGCTGCAGGTCCAGATGGTGTCAGTCCCAGAGTTCTCAAGACCTGCTCAGAACAACTATGTCCGATTCTCCAGCACCTTTTCAACACCAGTCTGAGACTAAATAGAGTCCCAGTGCTGTGGAAAACCTCCTGCCTTGTTCCAGTGCCTAAAAAAACACAACCAGCTGAACCAAGTGACTACAGACCAGTTGCTCTGACATCTCACATCATGAAAGTCCTGGAGAGACTCTTACTGGCTCACCTCAACAAGCAAGTAAACACCTTTCAGGACCCATTCCAGTTTGCATATCGTAATGGACTTGGGGTTGAAGATGCCATCATATACCTGCTCCAGAGAGCACACTCTCATCTGGACCATTCAGGCAGCACTCTGAGGGTCATGTTCTTTCATTTCTCAGTGCTTTTAATACCATTCAGCCTGCTTTGTTATGTGAGAAGCTCCATAAATTCCAGGTGGATACCTCCACAACCACCTGGATCTATGACTACCTCACAAACAGACCCCAGTTTGTGAGACTGAAAGGTTGTGTGTCTGAGATGGAGGTCAGCAGCACTGGTGCACCACAAGGAACTGTACTCTGGCCATTCCTCTTCACTCTGTACACCTCAGACTTCCAGTACAACTCTGAGTCCTGTCATCTGCAGAAATACTCTGATGACTCTGCAGTTGTGGGGTGTATCAGGGATGGACAAGAAGCAGAGTACAGAGAACTGGTCAGTCAGTTTGTTAAATGGTGCGGTGACAATCATCTCATATTAAATAGCAGCAAAACAAAAGAGATGATTGTTGACTTCAGGAGGAAGAAGAATAAACAAAGCACTGTTTCCATCCTGGGAGAGGAGGTGGAGGAATACAAGTATCTTGGAGTTCAGCTGGACAACAAACTGGACTGGAAATGCAACACTGACTACATCTACAAGAAAGGTCAGAGCAGACTGTACTTCTTAAGGAAGCTGAGATGGTTTAACGTCTGCACCAAGATGTTGCATATCTTCTATAAGTCTGTTGTGGAGAGTGCAGTCAGCTTTGCAGCATCTGCTGGGGTAGTAGCATCAGAACCAGAGACTTGAAGAGAATCAACAAACTGATCCAGAAAGCTGCTTCTGTGCTTGGAGTAACTCTGGAGCCGCTGGAGCTGATTGTCCAAAGAAGAATGCTGCACAAGCTGATGAAGATGATGGAGGATCACCATACAATCCAGTCTATCAGATACTGCTCATCTTTAAATATATCAATACCCTTCCACATTTGATAGATTTATAGATTTACTGTTTTCCACATGGAAAGTGTTTTTCTGATGAGTAGATTTTAAACCAGAAACACAATCAATTAGATGATAATCAAATATTTCACAAAGTCTGATATGACCTGCTGCCATGGTTTACGTAAATTCTCTTGTTCTCTCGTCTTTTAAGAAGGTCATGAAGCGAAAAAAAACCCCCACTTCACTCCCTGCAGTCACAAACTGTGATAGGTGACAGATTTTGGTGTAACACCGGAAATGCTTTAAGCCTGGGGTAACATTTCCTGTATTCGTTCAGTCCTCAGATTGCTTGCAGACCCTCACCGTAATTTTAACATTAGCCGGGTTTTTTAAGCTTTGTATACCTAGTGCATCTGCCTTCCAGTCTACACGATGAAAAACTGACTCTGATATTCTTCACAGTGAAACAGAACCAGAATAATTTAAGAAAAATGAGCCAGCCCTAGCTATTAGCTAACAACTTAACGTTACGTTCACAAAGCTGGTTGACCACGGTAAAGTTTGTGAGGTTATGAACTGGTAAACCAACGTCTAATAAAACATTAATATATAATAAAGCTGTTTACCTCATTGTGAACGACGTTTTGATGATGAAATTTGAAAATACACTGAGAACCGCGGATGCAACGCGTGAGTCCGGCACAAAGAAGCCTCCTTCCTCCTCTTCTTCTTTGGTGCGGCCACCGACAATCAGCGACGACACGCTGCTGCCCCCTTCAGTCCAGATTGGAAACTACTACAGGACATCTACTGGACACGTCACCAGTTCAGAGAAAGGTGTTGAATTAAATGAAATGAAATGAAAAATACTTTATTAATCCCCAAAGGGAAATTCAATATTGTAGTATATAATAATAATAATTAATTTGAGGAGGTCTTGTTCCGGAGGCTGATGGCTGCTGGCAGGAATGATCTTCTGTATCTTTCAGTCTTACATCGGACCTGAAGAAGCCTCTCACTGAACACACTTTGTTGTTTCATCACTGTGTTGTGGAGAGGGTGTGAAGAATCCTTCATCATCTTCATCAGCTTGTGCAGCATTCTTCTTTGGACAATCAGCTCCAGCGGCTCCAGAGTTACTCCAAGCACAGAAGCAGCTTTCTGGATCAGTTTGTTGATTCTCTTCAAGTCTCTGGTTCTGATTAGCTTTAATGACTAATCTAAATGTACCATAAACATGTACGATAATCAGTTCTTTAAATGATAATAATTCATGATTATTAGTGTAAATGATAATTTGTGTAATGAACAAATACATAAATCACATTATGTATTTGCCATTTATGTTCTAAACACTGGTTGTGGGCATAAGCATCAGTGGAGTGAAGGTCCTGGATGCATGGCCTCCCCCTGTCAGCCTGCCTGAGCCTCCCCTGAAGCAGCAGCACTCCAGCAGCATGCATACTGTGTCACCTGAGCTGCATACATAGTAAACGTGGATATTAGGAAGTTTTTTAAACAAAGCACTCCGACAGAATGAAACAGCCAAGTTTTCAGTCTTATTTGAAAAGTGTTTGATGTGACTCTCCTGCTGATTTGTTAAAAGTTGGTTTACTGTCACTAAGGTTATGGTACAAAGAAAGGAGGAGAGACAGCAATAATTATAATAAGTAGCCTTTCCCTTCGTGTTGTCCACTGTTTCACCATTCTCAATCTTGTTCCTCATGTTGTCCATGTTTGTGGCAGTAATTGGGGGCCTCGACTTGCAGGTTTGTGATGTGAGGGTGAGTGGGGAGGAGAGTGCAGGAATGGCATTATGCAGAATGTGCTGCCTTCAAGTAACATTTAAACCACGTAAACATGATTGCAACACGTTGTTTTAACTGGCCAGTAAACAAAAAAATAAAGCCCGAGTGTGGCCCGACAGAGTGATATGATAATGAACCCTAAGTACAGCCCTTGGGCCCTTTGGGTTCAATTCCAGTGCTCTAGTCTCCAGTCCTAGATGTGTCCTTGTACGTCTCCGGGGTGAGGCTAGTGGTGGTTCGCCTCTTTCTCCTGTTTGCTCCCTTGAAAAAGTTTGCCTTATTGCGTGACATTTTTACCAGAGGGTGCAGTTCCAACTTAGCCTCTGACTTATAACCCAATGGGGTGAAGCGGTTGAGTGTGTGTCTCCAGGTTTCTGATATTAATCAGGAGCTCTTTTAGTGTGCGGCCATTGGTCCCACTGACTCAAGATTCTTGATTTTTGATTCCACTAAACTCAGAAAAAAAGAGAAGAAAAACAAGCAGAAACATAGAAAACATTGGATAAATGGATCATAATCATTATAAACTGTATAATCGAACAGTAAGAGGATCTTACTGTATACTTAAGTATAACATCAGATCACACGTGGGGCTTTTGGTTTTCCTTTATACAAACCTGATTCTCTGAAAGTCGTTGAGCAAATTCACCATGAAGCTGATCGCAGTTTCAACGTAGAACTTCTTGACATTTTTTATGTGACATAAATATACAGTATGTCACATACTGTATATTTATGTCTTTCCAGTGGTTGCGTTTGGCCTTCTCTGGATCATTTCATTACCATATTAAATTTTCACTGCTTTAAATATTAGACAGACTTTACTACCTACAAACAGCACCACAAACTCATAATAAAGCAGAAAAAAAACTACATTTATGCTGAAGTCTGACTTTAACGGAGGAAAATAAACCTTAAGTTGTCGATACTCTTCAAACCTCTGTGTCATAGAGATAACACGAAATTAGTTGAATATTCTGTATTAATCTGTATTAGCCACATGTTTATTTATCACCTCTCTTTTGGTACACAAAAGTATGTAAACAATATTTTACAAAACAAAGGATAAGACACTTTCTGCTTGACGGATCCAGTGAGTGGTCCAGTAACTGCTGAAAGGAGCTGCAGCATAAAATGGTGTTTATTTACACGTGAACAGCTGTGGTTGTGACCCAAACTTGGAAATTTAAGGCAATTTTACTTAAAATTACAAATAAGTAGCGTGTACTTATTATTTTAGAGTAATGACATATAACTTAAAAGAATTAAGAACATTTGATCTAAATGGTTTAAATAAAGCCAAAATGGAGTTTGGGAGTGATATGGACTGACTTGATGAGTCCTTGGATGTCTCCTTCAAAGCCTTGGACTACAGCTGTTTATATATAACTGCTAAAATATCAGTATCATTCTTTCCCTTCTTTTGTTGTCTGTATTTATATCTGCCTGCATGGATATGCGGACGCACATAATTCTGATCCTCCTCACAATGTCAGCCAAAACATATCTATAAATAACTGCAGGGACTTAGAGAAGAATAAGTGACATATTCACGCCGGTCTGTGGCTTATCCAGTCCCATGGGGAGATCCAGTTATGGATACGACAGGCCAGGTGTTGGATTAATATTACCAAACAGGCATCCATCTCAAGTTTCAATTTGTATTGTCTATTGTGTGCTTCACAGCCTCTTGCTCCATAATTTTCACTTGCGATGTGAAAAGAATACACTTGATTAGTATTTTATTAAGCTTCAAAGTTAAATTTATTTTAAGGGTAATATAATTCATTCTTCAAATTAATAAACACAAATAAAAAAAAAAGCAAGAACAGAGCTATGGTGTTGACAACATCTAGACATGTAGAAGTACAATAAATACAATACAATAAAATCTATAGGATGAGTTTGTTGAAATGCAAGGCAAAGAAATGCAGAAAAAAATTACCCCAAATGATCCCAAAATACAGTAAATTTAGTCAGGATGGACAACTTCCTGTTTTAATTTATTGTACATCCTGGCAAGTTATAACTATGCTGATTTTATCAACATCTGTCAACGTATTGGTTGGGTGCTATAAAGCCATATTGTAACTAATCCAGCATATTTCAGTGTAACTTAGTTCAGGGTGTGACTGTCATCATCCATAGATGGACATCTATAACTTTATGGCTTGGTTCCGGTACTTCCTGTTTCATGGTGTCACACCAACATTCGCTACGTTTGGTGCAGGAACCTCAGTTTTTACTGTGGCATCGTGGAAGGGTTTGACATGTTGTGAAGCAGTTTCAGGTATTTAGGCTTAATTCCTGAGGAGCAGAGACTCACAGTGGGAAAAAAGCACTTCCTGTTGGAAGTGGGCGGGGCTTAGACTCAGACATGAAAAATGTCAATCTGTTCTTTATCCTGAATAATCAGTTTGATGTAGAATGGATCCAAACTGAGGCATCTGTAGTGATTTATGATGTCCAACATCATCTTGAAGTTCGGTGACAACCCGCAGCATCTAGCAACAATTTTCTCTGAATATCTTCACCAACTAGTTTTCTGCTCTCTGACCCGATTTGGACGTGGTTGTGTCCTAAACGTCAAAGTCATGGGTCTCTGAGGAAAAGTAGAAACTTTGTTCTTTATTGTTTACATATAGATGAGTTCAGGATGAGACTGGCATCATGTCTGTCACATTCGGTGCAGATAATTTGTTTTAAGTGGGTTCCCTTACGCCTTCTCCTTGACGTATGATGAGTACAACTCTTTTCTTTTTTTTTTTTAATTGAACAAATCAAGTACAAAGCCTTATAGAGTTACAATGAACACAGCAAAAGCTCAGCCTTGAAAAAACAAGAAAAAAAAATACAGAAATGAGATAAATGTTGCTTAAAATAAGATAAATTATCTGCCAACAGAACAAGACAATTTGGCTTGTCAAGACTTCACAAAACAAGTAAAAATACTCTTAAAACAGGAGGAAATCTCTGACATAAAAACTAAGAATTATCTTACCTTAAAAAAAATAATGTGTGTACTCAATTTAAGACTTTTAATCTTACTTAGATTTCAGTTTTTGCAGTGAAGCAATGAACCTAAGTAAAAATAAGTAAGGTAGCAGTAAAGACATGGGGCTAAATAAACACAAACAAGTAAAAAACAGCAGTGTAAGGCAAAACAAAACAAAACAAACAAACAAAAAAACAACAATGGAGCAGATAATTAAAACATAGGAAAATTGGATTTAGTTGAAGCTGTGCTTCGAGCACACTTAGATTTAAGCAGTCTTAGTGAGGAATAATAAAGTCTTAAAAAAACTCTTAATCACACATGCATCCTGAGCAGGCTCATGCCGTGAGCTCTCGTGTTAGGTAGGTAAGTAAGTGCCTGCTTTATCTAATGGTCATAAGACACCAGAAATGTGCAAAGCTACTTAAACTATTCAGTAGCAGTCTCCAGACTATTTAACTTTGTATGCCATCATTACCAATAGTCTATGTTGATGTTTTTCTTAAAAAAAAAGACGTGAAGATTGTTCGAGCCTCTGTGGCTGGGTCACCCCTCTGGTAACTAACTGAGAGCGAAGCATCAATTCACTAATTATCTGTGAAAGTACGTAGAGCTGCAACATAAAAAGGCAGCGTAACAATCTGCCTTTTTACATTTATAATCTTATATGGGGAATCGGACTGTGGGTACGCCAACACATTTCTTTGTGATGATATGAGAGGAAAAGGCAGAGCAGCACCATCCCTTCGATACAAGGCGTGGCCTTGACCATAATACAGTGCAAGGCTGAGTTGTATAGCTTCCCTGCCTGGCCAGATTTTGAATAATTTTCATTGTGTTATAAAAACCAGTAAATGCCATCACTTTCAAATTGATACGTACTACAGGCTATAGGAAATTATCATCTTAATGATTATATTGAAAATAATAATTATAAATAAAAGTGACCGATATGTAAAATGGAATGATTCCACGTCCCTAGAGCCAGCTTCTGCAGCCGGGATCGGACCGCCATAATCCCCGCCTCTTGCTGCCGCCCAGCTCACATTGCACCCGACCCCTACGGCTCCTCCTGCAGATGGTGAGCCCACGGGAGGTGGGGCCCATGTAACCCTTTCGGGTTGAGCCCGACCGGGCCACACAGGCAAAGGCCCCGCCACCAGATGCTCGCTCCCGTGCCCCACCCCCAGGTCTGGCTCCAGGGGGGGTGGGCCCCAGAGACCCACATCTGGGCAAGGAAACCTTTCCATCCATGGTCGTAGTCATCGTAGAGGTCCTTGAGCCGCACTTAGTCTGTATATCTCAGGGTCTTGTTCAGGAGTGAGGGAAGGATGGAGCGCGAGATCGACAGACGGATCGGTGCGGCGTCTGCAGTAATGCGGACTCTGCGCCGGTCTGTCGTGGTGAAGAAGGAGCTGAGCCAGAAGGCGAAGCTCTCCATTTACCAGTCGATCTACGTTCCTACCCTCACCTATGGTCATGAGCTGTGGGTCGTGACCGAAAGAAGGAGATCTCGTATACAGGCGGCTGAAATGAGTTTCCTCCGCAGGGTGGCCGGGCTCTCCCTTAGAGATAGGGTGAGGAGCTCGGTCATCCGGGAGGAGATCAGAGTAGAGCCGCTGCTCCTTCGCATCGAGAGGAACCAGTTGAGGTGGCTCGGGCATCTGGTCAGGATGCCTCCTGGACCTCTCTGGTGAGGTGTTCCAGGCACGTCCCTCTGGGAGGAGACCCCGGGGAAGACCCAGGACACGCTGGAGGGATTAAATCTCTTGGCTGGCCTGGGAACGCCTCGGGATCCCCCCGCAGAGTTGGCAAATGTGGCTGGGGAGAGGGAAGTCTGGGCTTCCCTGCTTAGGCTGCTGCCCCCGCGACCCGACCCCGGATAAGCGGCAGAAGATGGATGGATGGATGATGGAATAATTCCATTTCTGTCTGTCTTGTGTCGGCACTGCCTACCCTGACAGGACGCCTCTACTTCAGAGCATCTTGACCAAATTTGGTTTCAGTTTGATAAAATCTTCAAGAGGAGTTTGATCAAATGTGGCATCAGTAAAATGCCAAAATGGCAACTTTGAACTAAATTGGCTGACCTCCTGTTTGGTTTAGGACATGGATCCAAGATGATTTTTTATCCACCATGGCATGTAGAACATGTGTATTAAATTTCATAAAGATTGATGAAATGCAGTGGCAAGGCAGCAAAAATTGGCTTCCCTTAAATATTCCCCGTGCAATCCCAAGCACTGCAAACTACCCCAAACTACCTGAAACTACCTGAAACTACCCCAAACTACCCCGAACTACCCAAACTACCCAAAACTACCCCAAACTACCCAAAACTACCCCAAACTACCCCAAACTACCCCGAACTACCCAAACTACCCAAAACTACCCCAAACTACCCAAAACTACCCCAAACTACCCAAAACTACCCCAAACTACCCCAAACTACCCCGAACTACCCAAACTACCCAAAACTACCCAAAACTACCCCAAACTACCCCAAACTACCTGAAACTACCTGAAACTACCCCAAACTACCCCGAACTACCCAAACTACCCAAAACTACCCCAAACTACCCCAAACTACCCAAACTACCCCAAACTACCTGAAACTGCCCCGAACTACCCAAACTACCCCAAACTACCTGAAACTACCTGAAACTACCCCAAACTACCCCGAACTACCCAAACTACCCCAAACTACCTGAAACTACCCCGAACTACCCAAACTACCTGAAACTACCCCGAACTACCCAAACTACCCAAAACTACCCCAAACTACCCCAAACTACCCAAACTACCCCAAACTACCTGAAACTACCTGAAACTACCCCAAACTACCCCGAACTACCCAAACTACCCCAAACTACCTGAAACTACCCCGAACTACCCAAACTACCTGAAACTACCCCGAACTACCCAAACTACCCAAAACTACCCCAAACTACCCCAAACTACCCCAAACTACCCAAACTACCCCAAACTACCTGAAACTACCTGAAACTACCCCAAACTACCCCGAACTACCCAAACTACCCAAAACTACCCCAAACTACCCCAAACTACCCCAAACTACCCAAACTACCCCAAACTACCTGAAACTGCCCCGAACTACCCAAACTACCCCAAACTACCTGAAACTACCCCGAACTACCCAAACTACCCCAAACTACCTGAAACTACCCCGAACTACCCAAACTACCTGAAACTACCCCGAACTACCCAAACTACCCCAAACTACCTGAAACTACCCTGAACTACCCAAACTACCCCAAACTACCTGAAACTACCCCAAACTACCCCAAGCTACCCAAAACTCTTACATTTCTTTGGACGATGCAAAGTTTGGTAAGTAAAGTCATTGCTTTGGGCTGGAACGCCCTTGTATAACGGATATTACTTCGCTCCACTTTACGCTTCAGGTGGAATGGAAGTGATATCAACTGCAAACAGATTATTTAATCTACACTAGCGACATGTTGTCCTACATGTTCAGCATGTATTCCTACACGATACAAGCTGACAAACATAAACTTTAGTGGCAGTTTGTGACAAGCAAAAAGATAAACCAGACATGTATTTATCTATATCATGTTTAATATATGTCTTATAATGATGTAATTGATTTTATTCAGTTGACAGCTGTATGATTACAGTGTTTATTTTTGTTTTGTGTGTGTGTGTGTGTGTGTGTTGGCTTTGCATCTAAACTGCAGAGGAGTAGGTGAGGGTGTAGCCATGTTGTCAAGCTTAAAGAGGCAGAGATGGGAGGGTCTTTTCTCTTGCCATATAAATGTGCTGTTGTTTTTCTTTGCCTGCTTTGTTCCTTCCCTCCTTGTTCCTTTGTTCCAGTTCATTTGGCTCTCAGGTTATTTGTTATTTATTTTTTTCTCTTTCTTTCTTACAACAGCCCTCCAACAGTTAAAATGGAAGCCATAAAAAAAAAGATGCTTATGCTGAAGCTGGACAAAGAGAATGCCCTGGACCAGGCCGAACAAGCTGAAGCAGACAAGAAAGCTGCTGAAGAGAGAAGCAAACAGGTAGGGGGATGAAATCAACACATCATAAGAGGAATATCTAACAGGAACGAGACAAAGTACTCCGCTTTGCAAGCTGTAACTTCTTGTTTGTAAGGATTTCTTTGTACAAGACAATCAGACAGGTTTTGTTGAAAATAAATATTTAAGCGACTGCAGAATAAACTATCAAACAATATAAAATCAAGTGTTTCTTTTTTTAATCACTGTTTAGTTTAAATTGGAGATAAAAATCAAATACCAAAAGTTTTGGTTAAAAATCTTCATATTTATTCACTGAAACAACCTGGATGCCAGTCTGATGGACCTGACCTGACTAATATCACCGTTTGACACCCTCTGCAATTAGAGTAAATATATCACAGGAACACTAATATTTAAGGTTTTTCTGCAGCGATTTTAAAGACTTTTCTCATGGCATCAGTGAAGCCAATGTTTAAATTAATTTTCATTTTGATCCCAACATGTGAAACATCACTGAAAGACTTTGTTATATTTATGACTGCAGCAGAAGACAGAAGGATGTTGTGTTAAACTTAATAAAACAAACAAAATAAAGTACTACCACTCAAAAGTCACTTTACTACGAATCACAGTGGGAAATGATCCCAAACGTTTGAGCAAACGTATTATTTATTGAATATTACTTATTATTACCAAACGTAAGTGGAAGTGCTCAAAATCTGAATCAGTGGAAGTAATTATATCATAAAGTTTTACAATCACATATCTGTGATGCAGCGATTGATGGAAAACCTCTAACTGTGTTTCAACTTCCACCTTCTTAGCATGAAGACGAACTTCTGCAAATGCAAAAGAAACTGAAAGGGACAGAAGATGAGCTGGATAAATACTCCGAAGCCCTGAAAGATGCTCAGGAAAAACTGGAGGTTGCTGACAAAAAGGCGGCTGATGTGAGTATTGACATGACAAAAGGCTTGTTTTCCATGCAGAGTGGTGGCGGGCGCTGCAGCCTCACAAGATCCGACTGGGGGGAGGGGGGGGGGGGGGATGCTTCTAACAGTGGCCATCCCGTGTAGAGTCTGCACGTTCCTCATGTATGTGTAGGTCCTGGGTACTCTGACTTCCTCCAACTGTCCAAAGACTTATATGTTAGATTAACTCTAAATGATCCATCTGATAGTAAGTATGATCATTTGTCTCTGTCTGCGCTGTCCCTGCGATGGACACCCTGGCGACCTGTCCAGGGTGTATCCTGCCTCTCGCCTCCGAATGGCTGGGATAGGTTCCAGCCCTCCGCAACCCTGAATCGAATAAAGCAAAAAGTGAATAAATGAATGTTTTCTATGCATTATGGAACCTTAATCCTCTACATGGGACGATCAGCGGTTTCAGACAGGAGGACGTTGTCCTTTGGCCAAACAGACACAGAACTACTGGACTTTAGACGGGTGTTTTTCAACCACAGTGGCATACCAGTAAGGCTTGAGAGATGGTCAGCTGTGACGTGAGAGATGATCCTAAATCAGCTAAATACTCTAAAAAGCAGCTCTGTTCATCCAGACAGACCCAGTTTTCCCACTGAGTAAAAATATGAACGATCATAAAAATCCTTTTTCTTTGTGTTTATTTGATTCTTATTGAAGATATCTGACAACAACCTTCTATAGTTAATACAGGCTACAGGGTTTAACTTTTTAATGTGGTGTACCCTGTGAGCTTTTCAATAGAAAAAAATGTACATTGGCTCAAAAAAGGTTAAAAAAAAAAAAAAAAGCACTGCTCTGACAGCAGCTAGATAAAAATGTTTTTTTTGTGTTCTTGCCCCTAATTTTAAATATTGATGAATTACTAACAGATAAATCACTTTTGAGTTAAGTTAGTTAGTTTGTTTTTGGAGGCATTCCTCTTTTTATTTTAATACACATCAGTACTCCTGTTTGATAATCCGTTTAAAGTTTGAGACTTCTTATTGATAATAAGTCACTTTGTTTCTGTCATTTAATGAGAAACGCATTTATTCCAACTTTATGGGTTACTGTGTGTTTGTAGATATGAAGGAGTTGAACAAAGAGTAGCTTTGTGTATTTTGTGGACTAAAAAGCAGAATATGCAACATGACTGTATGGAACTGAAACCCTCTGTTTCCTGATTGACAGTATCCAATGCAGGCCGGCACTGCTAGGGAACATGCTTATAAATAACCTTATGATAACCCAGACCAAAGGTAAAAATAAACCTCAAATCCATTTTTATAGTCTGAAGGAGATGGAAGAAGTCTGAAATAAGTTAGATTCTTTTGAGTTGTCAAATGTGAAATGTAAAAAACAATAAATAATTAAATATTCAAACCACATTAAAAGACATTTCTAATAAGAAAGAGAGAAAAGTGGCAGCATAGCCTGGATATCCTCTGAAACAGTTGTCCCCTGTCGAGCCACTGAGTGATGGATTGAGTTTAATCCAGGCCTGTTTTATTCCGTTCTCTCCTGAGTATTACATTCCCGTCACGCCTCCAGGAACTCCCCACAGCTGTTGGTTGGATTCACAGCCATATATCCACCATGATGGCACCAGCTTAACCTTGACAGCTTCACAGTTGTTGAAATCCACTTCACATGCATCATCCATTCCACGCAGGTCATCTGTGTTGTATCTGCCAGCTCCTGGTTTGGCTCTCAGTTTGATTTGGTTTCTTCTAAGGGAGGGACAAAGTCAGAAATTTAAGGGTTTTGTTTACAAATCCAAGCAACTGGGACTCAAGACTGATTTGAGATTAACTTATTGGAGTGACCAGACACAACTTGGACTCAAATTTAAAAGACAGGGGACTCAACTTGGACGCGTGATTTAAAACTTGTGAACTGTCATGATTTGTCATGATCTCTCTGTCCGATCGCCGGTCTGTGTTGCCTGTTGCCATTTCCCCAGCTGGTGTAACGTCACACAAACACAACACAAACACAAAGGCGTGTGTACAATCAATCAATCCCATGTTAATCTGAAACCAACCCAAACTTTTATTGATCTGAAAACAACCAAAGCCTTTATTGATCTAAATCTGGCAGTGTGAATTAGAAACTACTGCATTTTCAATCTTACAAGACACCAAATAGTTCTTTTTATCCAGACTTTTCCGAGTGGATGGAGAGCCCTAAAGTCTTTAAAGAATTCTCCTTGAATGACTTGATGTCATCATGTTTAATTTCTACGAGCTTGTTATTGATTAGTAATAAAAAGGTTTTGTGAAAAATGAGAAAACAATGTGCGTAGGCCAGAACTATGGTGGATTCAAATGAAAATGTTGCTGCTGTGGTGTGACGGCACAGATATGGAGAAATTGTGTCCTCTTAATTAAAGAAAACAAAACAAAGAAACAAAACAAACAAAAAAAGCACTGCCTGAAGTCAGCTGCTAGATGGCAGCAGCTGGTGGAGTCGACCATGATGTCCCTCCAGTTTAATTTCCTGCTCATGTTGTTCTCACGCTTAGATGGATGGTGGTTTGGAGAAAAGCATCTGCTAGATGACAACAGAATAGAATAGAATAGAATAGAATAGAATAGAATAGAATAGAATAGAATAGAATAGAATAGAATAGAATAGAATCCATTTTAAATGGCTAAATATAAAAGAAGGAGAGCAAGTGGTTGTTTGTCTGACCCTGTGATGGACACCTCGCTTGACAGCAGCTGGGATGGACTCCAGCTGCACTTGAATAAATGTGTTAGGAATTTTAATGTTTCATTATTTTATAATTCAGATCAAACAATCATTTGGTCTCTTACGTTATTCTATCTGACGTTTGTCCCTCTTTAAGACTCCTCAGTGGCTTTTTATTTTTTCATATTTCAAGTCCCCACAGCAAAAACGTAAGAAATACTTCTGTTACACACGTTTAATGCAAGGCAGTGTAGATTTTGAAATTGTAAACAATCCATTGTTGATCATTCAAATATAAATCAATTAAACCCAGGGCAGGCCATGCTAAAGCTAAAAAAGCTAAATATTCCAATGACAGACCTTGAAGCATAAAGGGCAATGTGTCTCAGACTGAGGTTAGGCTACGCCATCTGTGATCGACTAGTTTTGTCTCATGTCAGGTGCTGGATGGCACAAAGGTTTGAATTTAAGATCTGAATTTAAATTTTACATCTGAATTTCAATTTTAGACCTGAAACTGAACTAGGAAAAGGAATTAGAGAAACATATGTTTCAAAAATAAAAGTTTCTATTTTACTGCAATACACATAAAAAAAAAAAACAAAGATTCAACTTCAAATAGAGTCAATATAATCAAAATTTTAAAGCAATTTTTCAAACAGGCATGTTCAGATTCAAATTCATATTAAATTCATATTAAAATTCATATTAAAATATAAAGAAAAAGGTTCCTAGTGGCACAAAGTTAATCCCATAAAAGACAAGGAGGAAAAAAAGGAAATTTTCCCTGTTGACAGTGTTTTTAATCAGTGTCCATCATGTTTATCTGTGCTTAGGCTGAGGCTGAAGTGGCTTCCCTGAACAGACGCATCCAGCTTGTGGAGGAGGAGCTGGATCGAGCTCAGGAGAGACTGGCGACAGCTCTGCAGAAACTAGAAGAGGCCGAGAAGGCGGCAGATGAGAGTGAGAGGTGACTCTCTCCACTCATTTTACTAACAGATCTTATTACTGTTGTTGTCTATTGTTCCTCTACTGAATGTACATTTAAGCAGATGACAGAATCTCTGAACACTGAATTACTTAATACACCCAGTTCCTGTGTGATTTATGGCCGTAAATATGATGTTTAGTCTTCTAAATATTTGAGTCTTTAAAATGCCAGTTAGAATTACTGCCTCATCCATAAAAAAACGAGTCTTCTTAGAACGACGGTTTTTATAACATTGGAGGATATTTACAAGACTTTAAAATCTGAATACTTTTTATTTCTAAAATAACAAGAAGAACTGGTTATTTTGAGCTGTTTTATGAAAAAACATTTTTCTGCTGAAGAGCAATCCCAGTGTAGCGGCGATGTACTGGTTGTCTGATCTTTTTCAGGTCTGGCGTGGAGAACTTGTGGTTGTATGATTTAGAGGACATGCAAAGGCATTTTGTATGTCCAATGAAGGGGGAATGAAGGGTTAAATTCCAGGTTAATAATTTAAATGATTCATTTTTGATTACAAAATCGTACATAAAATCAAATATTCCCTACAAAGATATTACTGGGAATTAGGCTTTGGTTTGATTGGAGTTATTAGGAGAGCTGTAAGTTGTCAAAGATCGCCAACAATATTGACTTGATGTCATTATTGTGACCATGAGGTCACTTCCTCTGGTGAAAAGTTTCCACCACAGACTTCAGGCAGCCTGCCGGTTGCTGCCTGTATCTTGCAGATCTTCAGGTACAACAGAAATCTTCCAGCTCCAATCAGCAGAAAACCCAGTACCAATCCTGAGGCCACCAAGCTGGATCCCCTCAATACCTCGGTTGCACCCAGAAATTCTGTCCATATAAGTTATGAACAGAATCGGTGATAAAGGGCAGCCTTGGTGGAGTCCAACCCTCACCGGAAACAAATCCAACTTACCAAGTCGGACCAAGCTCTGACACCTGTCGTACAGGGACCAGACGGCTCGTACAAGGGGGTCCGGTACCCCATACTCCCGGAGTACCCCCCACAGGAGTCCCCGGGGGACATGGTCGAACGCCTTCTTCAGGTCCACAAAGCACATGTAGACTGGTTGGGCAAACTCCCATGCCCCCTCCAGGACCCCAGAGAGGGTATAGAGCTGGTCCACTGTTCCACGACCAGGACGAAAACCACACTGCTCCTCCTCAATCCAAGATTCGACTATCCGGCGGACCCTCCCCTCCAGGACCCCTGAATAGACCTTACCAGGGAGGCTGAGGAGTGTGATTCCCCTGTAAGTGGAACACACCCTCCGGTCCCCCTTCTTAAAAAGGGGGACCACCACCCCAGTCTGCCAGTCCAGCAGCACTGTCCCTGGTGTTCACATGATGCTGCAGAGGCGTGTCCTGGTGTGTCAGCCAGCCCACAGCATCCAGAGTCTTATGACGGTGTGTTCAGACCAAACGCGTTTTGAGCGTCAAGAGCGGCAGGTTTCCATGTAAAGTCTATGGAGAGGCGCGGCAAGGGGGCGTCGCGCTTTGGGCGTCGGCGTTCCGCGCGGAACGCGCCGAAAATTTAAGTTTTTTAAGCTGTCAAAAGCCAGAGATGGACAAAGCTGAACTTTGGCCGTCAACCAATCAGAGCGATCATCTGGCAGCTCCTGGAGGATCCCTGTGGTGAACCCAGACACGCGGCTGAGACGCCATTACTCCGTGTAATATGTAGGATAACCATTCCTTGCTAAAAAGCTGAATGTTACTGATTTGGCAACGTAGCAGGATATGTTGCCTAGCAACGCTTTGTTTGGGGGGGGGGCTCTCTGCTGAGTGCGGCTCTTGTTGCATTAACACTGACTATCGCTGCCCTACGACAATGTCCTCTAGCTTTATTTAATAAATAAAACCATGCCATCTCTCTACTGAATCCGCCATCATTCAGACTGACCGGAAGGAAAGCGCCGCCTCCCTCCTCTCTTTTCCGCCGCGCCTGCCGCTCGCTCCAGACAAGCGGCAGGCGCGGCAAACGCGGCAGGAGCGTTTTGGGCGTCGGACACAAAAGTGGCAGTTTAGTGAGCAGCGTCGAGCTTCAGTGTTTTGAGTGTTTTCGACGCTCAAAACGCGTTTGGTCTGAACACACCGTTAAGAAACTCCGGGCGGATCTCATCCACCACCGGGGCCTTGTATACACACACATTTACCACAATTAGTTTATGGTTCATAGTTTACAAATCCTTTATTACACACAAAACAATGAGTCCATTTTCTCTCCACGAAGAACAAAGTTCTCACTCCTTACAGAGTATGTAACAAGCTTCCCATCTTCAGTCCAACTGAGCGGTACTCTGATGCTACCTGCATTTTCAAAACAGATGACCTAAAAACAAAACACGTTTTAATTCTTGAGTTGTAATAATGCTGTTGCTGCCCTTTAATCAGATGAGCAGTGGTTAAAAAACTTTGCAAAGCCAGAATTGTTATATTCATCGGGGAAATTGTGTTAACTTGAGAATAAATGAGGGTTTTGTGTCTGCAGAGGGATGAAAGTTATTGAGAACAGGGCTCTGAAGGATGAAGAAAAGATGGAGCTCCAGGAAATCCAGCTGAAAGAAGCTAAACACATCGCAGAAGAAGCTGATCGCAAGTATGAAGAGGTATTTATTTTTCATTTCTCGTTACATGAGATTAAAAAGCACTGTATTGATTTTCAACAGTGTTTAAAGTAAATGTTATTTTAACTTCTGAAATTTCCACGACAGAAGTTAAAATAATCATGGACTGTAAATGAAAGAATCTAAACATCTATAAGTATTCATGTGGAAATAAAGAAGTGCCAGCAGTTTTTCAGTAATATATGTAAGGTTGTTATGGTCATAACATGTGTTTTATGAGTGCCAAGATGGGGTTCATGTAGTGTTGTGCTGTCTGTCTGTCTGCTAGCTACACAACTTAAAAAGTCATGGATGGATTGGGATGACATTTTCAGGAAATGTCAGAAATGAAAAATAAAATCAGTGATTAGATTTTGGAAATGATCTGGATCACATCCTTAACCAATGAAATTTGAAAGGATTCTTTACTATGTGGAGATAGAGATAATTTTTTCCATCAGTGCTTCTAATGAAAAAATAATGCCCTCATTGACATAAATAAATAAACAAATAAATAAACAAACAATAAATAAATAAATACAATGGCTTGGGAGATGTGTGCACAAGTTTTGTGCTTCTAGTTTGAAATCATAATAATAATAACAACAACAACAATAATAATTAAAGCCGCAAGCGGCATCCATCGGGTCCTCGCCTCATGCCGAACCCTCCACCCGAACTCGCCACAAAGCTTCCGGGTGGATGTGAAGTAAAAGGCACGAATCCAAAACTAGTTTGTTCAAAAACAATGCACATACAGTGCTAAATGGGCGTAAACGGCAAGATGGCGGACACCCCGTTGCCATGGTAACAGGTGGTCAATGTACTTTTTTACTCGCCTTGGGTTGTTACACATGTGTGCCGAATTTTGTAGCCATAGGTGAAAGTAGACGATCGGGCCCCTAGGGGCCACCCCGAAAAAGTGCCCCCCCCACAATACATTCTATAATGTGTTAAGGACCTACCAAATATTAATATTGACAATTTTGGTGCACATCGCATGAATTTGTGCGAAGATATAAGCAAACCGTGTTTCATGGCGAGGTTTTTTTCCAAGATGGCGGACACGCCGTTGCCATGGTAACAGGTTGTTAATTGAGTTTTTTGCTTGTCTAGGGTTGACACACATGTGTGCCGAATTTTGTAGCCCTAGGTCAAAGTAGACGATCGGGTCCCTAGGGGCCCTCTCAAAATGCGCCCCCCCCCCCCCCCACAATACATATTACAATGCGTGAAGGACCTACCAAATATGAATTATTGGAATTTTGGTTCCAATGGGATCTATTTCTGCGAAGATATGAGTGAACCGTGTTTCATGGCGAGAACGCTTTTTTCCATGGGTTGCCACGGTAACACGCTTTCTCCTATCAGAAAGATTTGAATAACTTTTGGTCCCCATCTCGTCACGAAGCTCCATGGCGAATGTGGAGCCAATAGCATGAATCCCCTCAGACTAGTTCGTTCAAATGCGATGCGCCCAAATTGACAAAAACGGGCAAAAAAATGGCCGCAAACGCCAAGATGGCGGACAGCCTGTTGCCATGAGAACAGGCGTTTCAATGACTTTTTTACTTGTCTGGATGTGATAGACATGTGTACCGAATTTCGTTGTCCTACGTCAAACTAAAAATTTTTTTCACCATTCTAGAGGCCATTTTTGGCGTTTCTAGGGGGCGCTGTCGAGGCATTTTTGCATTGGCGTGCACGCAGACCCCAGAATATTGCTATTTTCACCGGGACTGAGGCGTGTGCCAAGTTTCGCAACTTTTCACGGGGTCTAAGGGGGTCAAAATTGAGTGAGTTGTGCTGAGAAGAATAATAATAAACATAAACATAAACATTACAATAACAATAGGGCCCTGCCATACTTCGTATGGCTCGGACCCTAAATATACAACTTCAACCATTGCAAGTAATGCAAAACCTTGCTTTAGACACACTGCAGTAACCTGTTATATAATTACAGTACTGCTTTGAAATCTGTCATTCAAAGGAAATATGTTCTCAAATCACACCAACTTGTGTATTTCACTTATATGATCCTTTTTGTTTAGTTATGACACTTTACCATGAGATGACAGATTTGAATTTCCAAACGATGACCTCTAAGGTTTTAGTTCACTAGCTCTGAGTGGCTTTGCCATGCGGTTACACTGTTAAGTTTACAACTTACTCTTATATCGTGCCAGAAATGCTTGGTGTGAAACTTGTGTTTTACTTAGTTCAACGTGAAATGGCCTGGTTGTTGGTGACCACATGACGTGAAGCTGGGCTGCACTCTGAAGCCTGATGATGCCAGCAGGAGATGAAGCAGGTCTGCACTCTGAAGCCTGATGATCCCAACAGGAGATGAAGCAGGTCTGCACTCTGAAGCCTGATGATCCCAACAGGAGATGAAGCAGGTCTGCGCTCTGAAGCCTGATGATCCCAACAGGAGATGAAGCAGGTCTGCGCTCTGAAGCCTGATGATCCCAGCAGGAGATGAAGCAGGTCTGCACTCTGAAGCCTGATGATCCCAACAGGAGATGAAGCAGGTCTGCACTCTGAAGCCTGATGATCCCAACAGGAGATGAAGCAGGTCTGCACTCTGAAGCCTGATGATCCCAACAGGAGATGAAGCAGGTCTGCGCTCTGAAGCCTGATGATCCCAACAGGAGATGAAGCAGGTCTGCGCTCTGAAGCCTGATGATCCCAACAGGAGATGAAGCAGGTCTGCGCTCTGAAGCCTGATGATCCCAACAGGAGATGAAGCAGGTCTGCACTCTGAAGCCTGATGATCCCAGCAGGAGATGAAGCAGGTCTGCGCTCTGAAGCCTGATGATCCCAACAGGAGATGAAGCAGGTCTGCACTCTGAAGCCTGATGATCCCAACAGGAGATGAAGCAGGTCTGCACTCTGAAGCCTGATGATCCCAACAGGAGATGAAGCAGGTCTGCACTCTGAAGCCTGATGATCCCAACAGGATGAAGCAGGTCTGCACTCTGAAGCCTGATGATCCCAACAGGAGATGAAGCAGGTCTGCGCTCTGAAGCCTGATGATCCCAACAGGAGATGAAGCAGGTCTGCACTCTGAAGCCTGATGATCCCAACAGGAGATGAAGCAGGTCTGCACTCTGAAGCCTGATGATCCCAACAGGAGATGAAGCAGGTCTGCACTCTGAAGCCTGATGATCCCAGCAGGAGATGAAGCAGGTCTGCACTCTGAAGCCTGATGATCCCAACAGGAGATGAAGCAGGTCTGCACTCTGAAGCCTGATGATCCCAACAGGAGATGAAGCAGGTCTGCGCTCTGAAGCCTGATGATCCCAACAGGAGATGAAGCAGGTCTGCACTCTGAAGCCTGATGATCCCAACAGGAGATGAAGCAGGTCTGCACTCTGAAGCCTGATGATCCACACAGGAGATGAAGCAGGTCTGCACTCTGAAGCCTGATGATCCCAACAGGAGATGAAGCAGGTCTGCGCTCTGAAGCCTGATGATCCCAACAGGAGATGAAGCAGGTCTGCGCTCTGAAGCCTGATGATCCCAACAGGAGATGAAGCAGGTCTGCGCTCTGAAGCCTGATGATCCCAACAGGAGATGAAGCAGGTCTGCACTCTGAAGCCTGATGATCCCAACAGGAGATGAAGCAGGTCTGCACTCTGAAGCCTGATGATCCCAACAGGAGATGAAGCAGGTCTGCGCTCTGAAGCCTGATGATCCCAGCAGGAGATGAAGCAGGTCTGCACTCTGAAGCCTGATGATCCCAACAGGAGATGAAGCAGGTCTGCACTCTGAAGCCTGATGATCCCAACAGGAGATGAAGCAGGTCTGCACTCTGAAGCCTGATGATCCCAACAGGAGATGAAGCAGGTCTGCACTCTGAAGCCTGATGATCCCAGCAGGAGATGAAGCAGGTCTGCGCTCTGAAGCCTGATGATCCCAACAGGAGATGAAGCAGGTCTGCACTCTGAAGCCTGATGATCCCAACAGGAGATGAAGCAGGTCTGCACTCTGAAGCCTGATGATCCCAACAGGAGATGAAGCAGGTCTGCACTCTGAAGCCTGATGATCCCAACAGGATGAAGCAGGTCTGCACTCTGAAGCCTGATGATCCCAACAGGAGATGAAGCAGGTCTGCGCTCTGAAGCCTGATGATCCCAGCAGGAGATGAAGCAGGTCTGCACTCTGAAGCCTGATGATCCCAACAGGAGATGAAGCAGGTCTGCACTCTGAAGCCTGATGATCCCAACAGGAGATGAAGCAGGTCTGCACTCTGAAGCCTGATGATCCCAACAGGAGATGAAGCAGGTCTGCACTCTGAAGCCTGATGATCCCAACAGGAGATGAAGCAGGTCTGCACTCTGAAGCCTGATGATCCCAGCAGGAGATGAAGCAGGTCTTCACTCTGAAGCCTGATGATCCCAACAGGAGATGAAGCAGGTCTGCACTCTGAAGCCTGATGATCCCAGCAGGAGATGAAGCAGGTCTGCACTCTGAAGCCTGATGATCCCAACAGGAGATGAAGCAGGTCTGCACTCTGAAGCCTGATGATCCCAGCAGGAGATGAAGCAGGTCTGCACTCTGAAGCCTGATGATCCCAGCAGGAGATGAAGCAGGTCTGCACTCTGAAGCCTGATGATCCCAACAGGAGATGAAGCAGGTCTGCACTCTGAAGCCTGATGATCCCAACAGGAGATGAAGCAGGTCTGCACTCTGAAGCCTGATGATCCCAACAGGAGATGAAGCAGGTCTGCGCTCTGAAGCCTGATGATCCCAACAGGAGATGAAGCAGGTCTGCACTCTGAAGCCTGATGATCCCAGCAGGAGATGAAGCAGGTCTTCACTCTGAAGCCTGATGATCCCAACAGGAGATGAAGCAGGTCTGCGCTCTGAAGCCTGATGATCCCAACAGGAGATGAAGCAGGTCTGCACTCTGAAGCCTGATGATCCCAACAGGAGATGAAGCAGGTCTGCACTCTGAAGCCTGATGATCCCAGCAGGAGATGAAGCAGGTCTGCACTCTGAAGCCTGATGATCCCAACAGGAGATGAAGCAGGTCTGCACTCTGAAGCCTGATGATCCCAACAGGAGATGAAGCAGGTCTGCGCTCTGAAGCCTGATGATCCCAACAGGAGATGAAGCAGGTCTGCACTCTGAAGCCTGATGATCCCAACAGGAGATGAAGCAGGTCTGCACTCTGAAGCCTGATGATCCACACAGGAGATGAAGCAGGTCTGCACTCTGAAGCCTGATGATCCCAACAGGAGATGAAGCAGGTCTGCGCTCTGAAGCCTGATGATCCCAACAGGAGATGAAGCAGGTCTGCGCTCTGAAGCCTGATGATCCCAACAGGAGATGAAGCAGGTCTGCGCTCTGAAGCCTGATGATCCCAACAGGAGATGAAGCAGGTCTGCACTCTGAAGCCTGATGATCCCAACAGGAGATGAAGCAGGTCTGCACTCTGAAGCCTGATGATCCCAACAGGAGATGAAGCAGGTCTGCGCTCTGAAGCCTGATGATCCCAGCAGGAGATGAAGCAGGTCTGCACTCTGAAGCCTGATGATCCCAACAGGAGATGAAGCAGGTCTGCACTCTGAAGCCTGATGATCCCAACAGGAGATGAAGCAGGTCTGCACTCTGAAGCCTGATGATCCCAACAGGAGATGAAGCAGGTCTGCACTCTGAAGCCTGATGATCCCAGCAGGAGATGAAGCAGGTCTGCACTCTGAAGCCTGATGATCCCAACAGGAGATGAAGCAGGTCTGCACTCTGAAGCCTGATGATCCCAACAGGAGATGAAGCAGGTCTGCACTCTGAAGCCTGATGATCCCAACAGGAGATGAAGCAGGTCTGCACTCTGAAGCCTGATGATCCCAACAGGAGATGAAGCAGGTCTGCACTCTGAAGCCTGATGATCCCAACAGGAGATGAAGCAGGTCTGCACTCTGAAGCCTGATGATCCCAACAGGAGATGAAGCAGGTCTGCACTCTGAAGCCTGATGATCCCAACAGGAGATGAAGCAGGTCTGCACTCTGAAGCCTGATGATCCCAACAGGAGATGACGTGGTTTGGTGGAATTGGGCCACGTTTTCACTATAACTACTCTGGTCATAAAGAATCCACGCTTCTTACTGATGCATACTTTTCTTTATTCCATAACCACGAAACACCGTGAAAACTGAAAGGCAAAAATGTCTTTTCAAAATCAAGGCTCAAATATTCTTTTCCAATCACAAATATAAGAATACATTTACGTTTTAAATATCCAATTTAAACCTTGTTTACAATATATCCATAAACAAAAGAAATACCTCATCAAACATACCGTGTTCGCCTTTCAGACCAGCAGTAGAATTATTAAGCGCATAAAACTCCTCCCGAAGTCTCTATTACTTTACTCTTGTTGGCGCTTAGTGAACAGCTTCCGGGGCGCAGTCACATGACTCAAAACGCAAACCTATTCTCACAGAAACAGCAGCACAGCAATCAAATAATGGCCAAAATCATCAGAGCATTTCCAAAATAATACAATCAGACACTCCGAAACTGTGTTTAAAAAAAGGAATTCAATTTATATAAAAACCCACAAAGAAAAAACAGCGCGAAAGCCGGCTTCCGGCGTTACCATGGCAACACATAAACATTGTGCCGAATATGCTGCCAGCTACAGGAAGTACTTTTAATTTATTTTCAAAAGGTCCTTAAGATCGAAGCAAGAGGATGGAATCTGACGTCATCGTCAGAGATTGGTTTCCCTTTGATTCTTTGATCCTTTGATCCTTTGATGTCAAAGGCAATCGAATATGATGTCAGACCCTCCACTCTTTAATAGCCAGCTACTTGTTCACACACCTTCATTTCTAAAGGATCGCTTCAGAAAAGACAAGTAGTTTTCAGTATCGAGCAAATTTACAGGACTTTTTTTTTTAATCCGTCACAGTTTACAATGGGAATCTGTTCCAGTAGGGATATTCATCCCGCGATACAAGTAAATTGTTATGTGCATGATCCATATGGAGGATATTGTCTTCGTGAGTTTATTGGAAAAGGGTCTACTGGAGAAGTGGCCGAATGCATCGACGTGTACAACAATTACAGGACAGTGGCAATTAAATTTTTGAAAAGAAAATTTGGTGAACTAGGAAGAAGAGAAGCTGGGATCTTGCACCAAATCCAAAAATTAGATCCTGACAAAAACAATTTGATCAAATTCCACAGGTGCTTTCAGTACATGGGCGTAAATTGTCTGGTTTTTGAGAAGCTGGACATTAGCTTATCTGACTTGATACAACGGAAGAGGAAGTCACTGCATGTTTCTGAAATCAGAACAATTGCAAAGCAGCTACTGGAGGCCATCAACGCACTCAAAAGTATCGGTTTGTCACACAATGATATTAACCCAGACAATGTAATGTTGGTAAACCGGAAATTGCAGCCTTTTAAAGTGAAGCTAATTGATTTTGGACTAACTGCTAAGTCAGGTGATTTGTGTAATCATCCTTCCTTTCAAAAACTTTGTTACAGAGCCCCTGAGAATTTTTTGGGCCTTCCAGTCAATGAAGCAGTTGACATGTGGTCTTTGGGATGCACACTGATGTTCTTGTATCTTGGTGAAAACCTGTTTGCAGGCAAACATAATTATGACATCATGAAAGTCATTTCAAAGATTATAGGTATTCCTAATTACATACTGGATAAAGGACTCAAAACCGAAACCTTTTTTAACTGGGTGGAGACGGATGACGGTTCAGAATGGAAGTGGAATACAATGGATGAATATGAAAGATCTGAAGGAGGTTGTTTTACTTCCGTCAAGTATATTTACGACAAAATCTCTTCTCTGGAAGATCTGCCAACACTGCATAAGGTGCCTGACAAGCCCACAGAACCTGAAGACACAGATGGATTCATCAGTCTTCTCAAAAAGATGTTGCAGGTGGATCCAGACGAACGGATCACCCCTGCTGAAGCACTCAATCACCCTTTCATACTTCAAACTCCCTTATCTGAGGAAAATAATCAGCCTTCTGCAGTTCCAACTCAGTGCGTTATGTCAGACGATGGAAGATATCGAATGGAGCTGATGGATGTACAAAATCAAAGACAGGTCGAGTTGATAGCAGCATTTAATAATTGGAAAAATCAGGAACTCTTTCCTGTTACCAGTGATCAGCCTTCTGAGACCTTAAGTCAGATAAATGTGGCAGACATTCAGCCCAGTGAGACAGAAGAAGAGACCATTGTTACATCCTCTACTAAAGAAACAACTAAATCAGTCAATAGTTTAACCAGCTTCACAGGCGCTGTGACCAATGCTAACAGAGTTACTGCTGTAACTTCTGCAGAAGTCTCTCCCAGCGACAAACAAGTCAAAGATGAAGATGATAACAACAAAGACTATGAAATATATCTAATGGAAATGATGGATGTACAAAATCAAATACAGGTCGAGTTGATGGAAGCATTAAATCATTGGAAAAATCAGGAACTCTTTTCTGTTACCAGTAATCAGCCTTCTGAGACCTTAAGTCAGATAAATGTGGCAGACATTCAGCCCAGTGAGACAGAAGAGACCATTGTTACATCCTGTGCTAAAGAAACAACTAAATCAGTCAATAGTTTAACCAGCTTCACAGGAGCTGTGACCAATGCTAACAGAGTTACTGCTGTAACTTCTGCAGAAGTCTCTTCCAGCGACAAACAAGTCAAAGATGAATATTATAACAAAGGCGATGGAAGATATATAATGGAGCTGATGGATGTACAAAATCAAATACAGGTCGAGTTGATGGAAGCATTTAATTATTGGAAAAATCAGGAACTCTTTTCTGTTACCAGTAATCAGCCTTCTGAGACCTTAAGTCAGATAAATGTGGCAGACATTCAGCCCAGTGAGACAGAAGAGACCATTGTTACATCCTGTGCTAAAGAAACAACTAAATCAGTCAACAGTTTAACCAGCTTCACAGGAGCTGTGACCAATGCTAACAGAGTTACTGCTGTAACTTCTGCAGAAGTCTCTCCCAGCGACAAACAAGTCAAAGATGAATATTATAGCAAAGGCGATGGAAGATATATAATGGAGCTGATGGATGTACAAAATCAAAGACAGGTCGAGTTGATGGAAGCATTTAATCATTGGAAAAATCAGGAACTCTTTTCTGTTACCAGTAATCAGCCTTCTGAGACCTTAAGTCAGATAAATGTGGCAGACATTCAGCCCAGTGAGACAGAAGAGACCATTGTTACATCCTGTGCTAAAGAAACTGCTGCTGACAATGCAAACAAACCAGCAGCAACACCCGTCCAAAACATCACAAACATAACATCCTCTGATATGTTTAACAGTAACTGTAAATAAGAGCAATGAAGATCTGCTGAGGTGAACACCTGCAACACGTTTTTACAAAGGATTGGTAAATTCTTCTCCCAGTTATGCATGTTTTGCACAGGAGCAGAATAAATGGATGCATTTCCACCACCTTAATTCGGACACATAAAAAAAAAAACCAACTACAAGCACAGACCACAACGCCATAGGGTTCCACACCTGAGCAAAACACCAAAAGGCCAAACAAATAAAAGCAAACAAAACTAACAAAAAACCCCACAAAACACAAAAACAACAAAAACCAACCAACCAACCAAAAACAAAACAATGAAAAACAAAACCCAACAATAAACAAACTCTAAACAAAAACCCCCAACAAAAAACAACCAAAAACACAAAACAACAAAAAACAACCAAAAACACAAAAACAAAATCCAACAAAAAACAATGAACAACTGAAAAAAAAACAAAACCCAACAATAAACAACAAACAAATTAAGTAACAACAAAAAACAACCAAAAACAAAACCCAACAGAAAACAACCAACAACCGAAAAAAAACAACAAAAACAAAAAAAAACCAACAATAAAAAACCAAAAACAAAACCCAACAATAAACAAACAAACACAAAACAAAGAACAAACAACAAAAAAACACAACAATAAACAACCAAAAACAAACAACAAAAAAACACCATAAACAACAAAAAACAACAGAAAACGCAAAAACCCCAACAATGAACAACCAAAAACACGAAACAAAAAACACAATAAACAACAAAAAACAAAAAAAAAAACATAATAAACAACAAAAAACACGAAACAAAAAACATAATAACCAACAAAAAACACTAAACAAAAAGACCCAACAATAAACAAACACAAAACACAAAACATCCAACAATGCAAAACAAAGAAAAACCCAACAAACAAACAAAAATCAACAACAAACAAAAATCAATCAACAACCGAAAACACAAAACAAAAAAACCCAACAAAAACAATCAAACACAAATCAAAACAACTAAACAAAAAAAACCAAAAAAACCCCCCAAAAAACAAGCAACAACATAAAAAACACGAATAAACACAAAAAACGTAACTAAAAAAAACAAATAATGCAAAAACAAACCCAACAAAAAAAAAAAAAAAAACAACTGAAAAAAACCCCACAAAAAAAACAACCCAAAACACAAAAAACAGAATCTAACAATAAACCAAAAACACACACACAAAAAAAACAAAATAAACAACCAAAAACAAAACAGAATAAAGCCGGAAGCGGCATCCATTGGGTCCTCGCCTCATGCCGAACCCTCCACCCGAACTCGCCACAAAGCTTCCGGGTGGATGTGAAGTAAAAGGCACAAATCCAAAACTAGTTTGTTCAAAAACAATGCACATACAGTGCTAAATTGGCGTAAACGCCAAGATGGCGGACACCCCGTTGCCATGGTAACAGGTGGTCAATGCACTTTTTTACTCGCCTTGGGTTGTTACACATGTGTACTGAATTTCGTAGCCCTAGGTCTAAGTAGACGATCGGGCCCCTAGGGGCCCCCCTAAAAAAGTGCCCCTCCCAATATACATTATATTATGTGTTAAGGGACCTGCCAAATATTAATATTTACAGTTTTGGTGCACATCGCATGAATTTGTGCGCAGATATAAGCAAACCATGTATAATGGCGAGAAGGTTTTTTTCCAAGATGGCGGACACCGTGTTGCCATGGTAACGGCTGCACAATGAAGTTTTTTGCTTGTCTTGGGTTGATACACATGTGTGCCGAATTTCGTAGCCCTAGCTCAAAGTAGACGATCGGTGGCCCCTAGGGGCCCCCCCCCAAAATGTGCCCTGCCCCCCCCCCCCCCCCCCCCCACAATACATATTACAACGCGTGAAGGACCCTCAAAATATGACTTATTTGAATTTTGGTTCCGATCGGATGCATTTCTGCGAAGATGTGAGTGAACCGTGTTTCATGGCGAGATCGCTTTTTTCCATGGGTTGCCACGGTAACACGCTTTCTCCTATCAGAAAGATTTGAATAACTTTTGGTCCCCATCTTGTCACGAAGCTCCATGGCGAACGTGGAGCCAATAGCCTGAATCCCCTCAGACTAGTTCGTTCAAATACGATGCGCTCAAAGTGATAAAAAGGGCATAAACGCCAAGATGGCGGACACCCCGTTGCCATGGTAACAGGTGCTTAATTGAGTTTTTTGCTCGTCTTGGTTACTTATACATGTGTGCCAAATTTCGTAGCCCTAGGTCAAAGTAGACGATGGGGCCCCTAGGGGCCCCACCAAAATGCGCCCCACCCCACAATACATATTACAATGCGTGAAGGACCTACCAAACATGAATTATTTTAATTTTGGTTCCGATCGGATGTATTTTCTGCGAAGATATGAGTGAACCGTGTTTCATGGCGAGAACGCTTTTTTCCATGGGTTGCCACGGTAACATGCTTTCTCCTATCAGAAAGATTTGAAATAACTTTTGGTCCCCATCTTGTCACGAAGCTCCATGGCGAACGTGGAGCCAATCGCATGAATCGCCTCAGACTAGTTCGTTCAAATGCGATGCGCCCAAATTGACAAAAACGGGCAAAAAAATGGCCGCAAACGCCAAGATGGCGGACAGCCCGTTGCCATGACAACAGGCATTTCAATGACTTTTTTACTTGTCTTGATGTGATAGATA
>NC_136617.1:34429425-34501925 GCF_933228915.1 Telmatherina bonti
TTTTCTCCTTTAAACACATGCAAAGAGCATGTGAACGCTCCACCTTTGAAAGACACGCATCCCTCAGTGTGAGCTGTCAGTATTTTATTTCTTTTTTTCTCTTTTTGTCCATGCATTGAGTTTGGACATGTTTAAATACACAAACCTGACGTAGAACCGGGTCTAAATGTACTGCTTTCCCCCCAGGTAGCTCGGAAACTGGTGATTGTAGAAGGAGAGCTGGAGCGTACAGAGGAGAGGGCAGAACTGGCCGAGGCGTGAGTGTCCAAACCTAAATACTGACCAATACTTTGTCTGAAAACAAGGACAAGACCATCAAGTTTGGAATCATTCAAAGCTAGAAGGTCAAAGTGTCGCATCAACATCACATCTGCAGCCGGATATTCCAATATGAACTCATTCAGATACTGAATAAGTTTTTAATACGATAACCTGATATATTGCTTGTACTTTCTTTATATATGTTGTGTGAACATCTTAACCCCTTGATGCATTGTGTCCCCCGCAGTGGACACCTAGACACCTAGTGGACACCTAGACACCTAGTGGACAACTAGACACCTAGTGGACACCTAGACACCGCGGTGGACACCAAGACACAGTGGACACCTAGACACCTAGTGGACAACTAGACACCTAGTGGACACCTAGACACCGCGGTGGACACCAAGACACAGTGGACACCTAGACACCTAGTGGACAACTAGACACCTAGTGGACACCTAGACACCTAGTGGACACCTAGACACCTAGTGGACAACTAGACACCTAGTGGACACCTAGACACCTAGTGGACAACTAGACACCTAGTGGACACCTAGACACCTAGTGGACACCTAGACACCTAGTGGACAACTAGATACCTAGTGGACACCTAGACACCTAGTGGACAACTAGACACCTAGTGGACAACTAGACACCGCGGTGGACACCAAGACACAGTGGACACCTAGACACCTAGTGGACACCTAGACACCTACTGGACACCTAGACACCGCGGTGGACACCTAGACACCGCGGTGGACACCAAGACACAGTGGACACCTAGACACCTAGTGGACACCTAGACACAGTGGACACCTAGACACCTAGTGGACACCTAGTGGACACCTAGACACCTAGTGGACACCTAGACACAGTGGACACCTAGACACCTAGTGGACACCTGGTGGACACCTAGAAACCTAGTGGACACCTAGACACGATGGACACCTAGACACCTATTGGACACCTAGACACCTATTGGACACCTAGACACCTAGTGGACACCTAGACACCTAGTGGACACCTAGACACCGCGGTGGACACCTAGATACCTAGTGGACACCTAGACACCTAGTGGACACCTAGACACCTGTCCAAAGGCTGTTTTCTATGTAGGCATAAAGGATGATGGTATTTTTGCAAAGTTGCCACATCAGTGGAGATTAGAAGAGTCACCGACCCACTGCAACTCATTGAATAACAAATACAACAGAGAATAGAATAGAATAGAATAGAATAGAATAGAATAGAATAGAATAGATGTCAACTTTACTGATAAAGAGGACTAGAAAATTCCATTGGCCAATTTTAATAGAATATTTCTGTTGTACAAATATGACAATATATTATCTAATAAATATTTCTGTAGAATAGATTAAATAAATAATTTAATTAGAAAATAATTAGAAAAGCATTTCTGTACATGTCTGTAGAAGTAAAATATGCGCTGTTAATTGACTTTAATATGATGGTCTGAACGCTGCTACCAATGCTTAACCGCATTAATTAATAAATTCATTTGTTTCTTTGTTTATCAAACACTACCAACAGATATATTTGTCCCAATTCCTCCAGCCTGCACTGGTATCCTTACTGCCGCCTGTTTTTCCTCTTATTTCTATGGAATGAAACCTAAAGTAAATGTGCTGAACTGGAGGAGGAACTGAAGAACGTCACCAACAACCTGAAGTCTCTGGAGGCGCAGGCTGAAAAGGTAAGCCAGGACAGCCACACAGCAGACTGACGGACTAACGCTGCTATCAAACAAATACAAGACTGTTCTGAAGAAGATACAGTGGTGTCGAAAGTCTGTAACTTCCCCTGTTTGGCATCTTTGTGATCACAGCTGCAGCAACTTAATCGGATCAACGTCCTTTTCTGTCCAAACAACTTTGTACAGCGTCAGAACCTACATTTACAGGGAGATTCAAATAATCAGATATTCTCCATTTTTCACAGCATGGTTAATAATCTGATTGTTTATGTGCCAACGGTCATTCGACATGATGCAGAACTGAGTGTAACTGTGTTTCTTCACAGTACTCTCAAAAGGAGGACAAGTATGAAGAAGAAATAAAGATCCTGACTGACAAGCTGAAAGAGGTAAATATAAAGAAACAAAGAACATTTTATGATCCTGAATAGTTTTGCTAAGTCATTTATAAAGGTAATTCTTGCACTGTTCGACATCCCAACCGAAGTTTTGTTTCCTCTCAGGCTGAGACACGAGCTGAGTTTGCTGAAAGGTCTGTAGCCAAGCTGGAGAAGACTATAGACGATTTGGAAGGTATGCTACTTATTTCTACAAACTCTATGTCTATAGATCTTGAGGTTTCCATATCTTGAAAGAAGAATTGCCCGTTTGACATTTTAAAGTGAAATTTTCAGTTGTCACCTTGGTGATGTGGTTAGTGATGTGGTTATTCTGAAAGCACACACTGAAAAACTAGCTTGTAATAAAATTATGCAAATGATGTGCACTTTGACCACATACTTTAATTTAGTGAGAAAAAAATCGTTGCCTGAACTAAATGTAAATATACTAAATGAAAAAATAAATTAATCCCATACGGAAGTTTCTGTAGTAACTGTTTCCCGTCTACGGAGTTTGGGAAGTTTGGTTAGCAGCCTCAGGGGAGAAGCCCAGACTTCCACATCTCTGGCCACTTTTCCAGCTTATCCAAGGAGATCCCCGGCATTCCCAAACCAGGGACGTAGTCCTTCCTCTGTGTTCTGGATCCTCCCTGGGTTCTCCTCCCAGCAGGAGCACTTCTCCACGGAGGCAGATGCCTGAAACACCTCGTCTGGCTCCTCTGTGGAGGAGCAGCAGATCTACTCGCATGTCCTCATGCTGACCTGTCATTTGACCCTCATTCTAGACATCCAGAGGAAGAAAATGATTGCTTGAATCCATGATCTTGTTCTCGTTCTCTGACAGCGTGATGGAACATCTGCAGCTTGTCACTGCAGACATGGAAGGACCTGAAGAAGAAAGGGTGACTCTGTCCCTTCCTGTCTGTTCTGTCTGTGTTAAAGACCACTTCAGCTTCTGATCTAGAACTTCCCCCAGGTACTTATAGGACTACACAGTCTCTATTTCCCTCCCCATTCTGGCTGGCTAGGTGTTTTAGATCTCGTGAAATCCACCACCAGCTTCTTCATCTTGGTGGTGTTCAGGAGGAGACAGAACCTTTTACTCCATTTGGAGAAGACCTCCACCAGGTCCCTGTACTCCCCTTCCTGTCCAACCCTCGCCACAACATCTGTATCGTCTGAATATTCTGCATGTGGCAGGACTGAGTTTTATCTGAAAGCTGAGGTGGAAAGAAAATCAGTCCCATGTGGAGCCTCAGTGCTGCATACCAGTGTCTCAGAAACACATCAGCCCACCCCACTGAGGTCTGGATGTCAAAATAGTCCATAATCCAGGATGTCGGGGAGGGGGCAACACCCATACTCATAAGATTGTCTCTATGTGGAATTGTCTCTTGTGGTAAAAGCACTGGAGAAGTGAAAAACATCATCCTGACATAAGAACCAGGTCGTCCAGGTCGGCGTATACCCAGTGTCGCGTGTAAAGAACTCCCAGGTGGTCCTGGTCAGTAAACTGGAGGGGTCTAGATCCTCTGTGATTCGTGTGATGGACAAGGAGCCAAGCTCTTCACTGAGGGAGATTTCAAAGCCACTGGTCTGTAACCATTCAGCTCCACTGGTCACCCGATTTCTGGAATCGGCTTTCCGTAGCATCTTTTCTCCTGAAGGCTCGTATTGAAGAGTATCTAAAGAGGGACTGCTAGTTGCCCTTCACGGTCCCTCAGAAGCTTTGGACACACTCTACACAGACCAACAGCCTTTCCTGGCTGAAGTTTCCTGAGTTCAGCTCCAACCTCTTCTTTTATAGACATGTGGAGACAGTGAAGGGGGGAGGGGGCAAAGTTAGCGGTGGAAATGGCAACCAGGAAGAGAACAGCTACAGGAAATGTAAGGAGCAGCCACAGTCCTGGAAACTGCAGCCGCCGAGCTGAACCTGGAGGGAGCAGCTGCAGATCTAGACAGAGCAGCTGCAGACATGGAAGGAGCAGCTACAGAGATGGAGGCATACATCTGTTCCCATACAGCGTTTATTTGTGTCAGTCAAAATGTCTTCGTTGTAGGTCATGTTCTCCAAACTTGCCGTGCTGCAAACCACGTCACATCCAAACCCTAATTTAAATAGGGAGTCGGCAACACATTTGCACCTGCCGCCCATTTCTGTAATCATTAAATCACCTGCAAACCGTGAGATCAGCCCCACCTGCAAAATTCTAGATTGAACACAGAATGGGAACATAATGGATCTATTCCCATGTGACGGTTATACATGTGTAATACACTTCTATGTAAAAGAGCTGGGCCTTGCATTTTGAGTTTGCAGGGAGTTCTCGCACCTCCCTGCGACGGCCCTGCTTCTTACTGTTTACCTTAGCTTTTTCTTTGGCCCCAGCTTTGCCTCCTCATTTCAGTTGGAATTGAATGTTTCACACCGAGTCCTATCCCCAATGGTTTCTCCTTTGTACACTGCTCTAACAGAATTATATCACAAAAAATGCACAAAAACCAACATAAAGTAGTTCTAAATAAATAAAAAGGTTTATAAACCGCAAAAATGACAAAACTGACAAAAACAACAAAAAACACTGGAGCTACTCCAAATTCTTGACCCAGAATTTGTGTTGAACAAATGTTCACTGCACAGACAGCTACTTGCAGTCCAATCAGACCTCCTACCGGCTGAACGCCATCTCTGACAACTTCCTTCTTTATTTGATAAAAGATGCAAAGAAATATCTGCGTCTCCTTTCTTGTTGTCACACTCATATGCACATCATAGGGATGGCATCCATAACCAACCTGTACCTCATCAGCTGACGGGACTCCGACTTCTCCAAGAAGCTCCGACTTCTGAAAGATTTTTATGTTTTCACATTGGAGACGCTTGTAGTGGTAATAACATGCCCACACACAGAGAGGTGCCAGAGAGCACTACTCAGCTGTTTGCATTCTTTTTGGCACCACCAGATGGGAGCAATTCTTACATAATCAGGCTTCAATGTTCCCACTTCAACGTTGCCATTGTCTGTGGTGCGAGCCCATACCAGGGTGGATAAAATAGCAGGCAGGATGAGACAGGTCGCCTTGTGTCCATTTAGTGCAGCTTCGCTCAGATGAAACTTTATTTGCAAAATACAAAAATCTCCTTTTCTGCTCCCAAATAACACAGGTACAGATGTACACACTTCAGAAATGAAAACCAAAATGGTCCCTCAGACATTAAGCCAATGAAAATCCAAATGTAATTTAAAAGAATGAATTAGACATTTTCTGAGACCTTAATTGTCTGCATAAAACAATGGCAAATCTTAGTTGTTGCCATATCATACTAATGTGGATAAATAAGGTACAGAAGCACATAATACAGTGCAAATTGTATCACCGAGGTATGTTGTTTATTCACTGAAAAGCGTGTTGTTATCTCTTGTTCTAAAACTCAAAATACATTATTGACAACAGAAAAAATCTGTAAACGCAAGAAAATAACTAAAGAAATTAATATTTATAACATAATGAATAACATTATAAGAGCCAGTATGGGAGTTTAAGAATACACATGTGTAGAAACAAAGTAGATTACACATGGCAGAAACAAACGAGATTACACATGGCAGACACAAACGAGATTACACATGTGCAGAAACAAACGAGATTACACATGGCAGACACAAACGAGATTACACATGTGCAGAAACAAACGAGATTACACATGGCAGACACAAACGAGATTACACATGTGCAGAAACAAACGAGATTACACATGGCAGACACAAACGAGATTACACATGTGCAGAAACAAACGAGATTACACATGGCAGAAACAAACGAGATTACACATGTGCAGAAACAAACGAGATTACACATGGCAGACACAAACGAGATTACACATGGCAGAAACAAACGAGATTACACATGGCAGACACAAACGAGATTACACATGGCAGAAACAAACAAGATTACACATGTGCAGAAACAAACGAGATTACACATGGCCAGAAACAAACGAGATTACACATGGCAGAAACAAAGTAGATTACACATGGCAGACACAAACGAGATTACACATGGCAGAAACAAACGAGATTACACATGTGCAGAAACAAACGAGATTACACATGGCCAGAAACAAACGAGATTACACATGTGCAGAAACAAAGTAGATTACACATGGCCAGAAACAAACGAGATTACACATGTGCAGAAACAAACGAGATTACACATGGCAGACACAAACGAGATTACACATGGCAGAAACAAACAAGATTACACATGTGCAGAAACAAACGAGATTACACATGGCCAGAAACAAACGAGATTACACATGGCAGAAACAAAGTAGATTACACATGGCAGACACAAACGAGATTACACATGGCAGAAACAAACGAGATTACACATGTGCAGAAACAAACGAGATTACACATGGCCAGAAACAAACGAGATTACACATGTGCAGAAACAAAGTAGATTACACATGGCCAGAAACAAACGAGATTACACATGTGCAGAAACAAACGAGATTACACATGGCAGAAACAAACGAGATTACACATGTGCAGAAACAAACGAGATTACACATGGCAGAAACAAACGAGATTACACATGGCAGAAACAAACGAGATTACACATGGCAGAAACAAAGTAGATTACACATGGCCAGAAACAAACGAGATTACACATGTGCAGAAACAAACGAGATTACACATGGCAGAAACAAAGTAGATTACACATGGCAGAAACAAACGAGATTATACCTGCAAATGTCCCTACTGGGTCCCCTAGATGTGCTGTCAAAGTCCTAAATGTCACGTGTGTAAACACAGGGTTTACATGTGTGTTGTCAACACAGGGTTTACATGCATGTTGTCAACACAGGGTTTACATGCGTGCTGTCAACACAGGGTTTACATGCGTGTTGTGAACATAGGGTTTACATGCGTGTTGTAAACACAGGGTTTACATGTGTGTTGTCAACACAGGGTTTACATGCGTGTTGTCAACACAGGGTTTACATGCGTGTTGTAAAAACAGGGTTTACATGCATGTTGTCAACACAGGGTTTACATGCGTGTTGTAAACACAGGGTTTACATGCGTGTTGTCAACACAGGGTTTACATGCGTGTTGTAAACACAGGGTTTACATGCATGTTGTAAACACAGGGTTTACATGCATGTTGTAAACACAGGGTTTACATGCGTGTTGTAAACACAGGGTTTACATGCGTATTGTCAACACAGAGTCTAAATGCGTATTGTCAACAAAGAGTCTAAATGCGTGTTGTAAACATAGGGTTCACATACGTGTTGTCAACACATGGTTTACATGTGTGTTGTCAACACAGAGTTTACATGCGTGTTGTAAACATAGGGTTTACATGCGTGTTGTAAACACAGAGTTTACATACTTGTTGTCAACACAGTGTTTACATGCGTGTTGTCAACACAGGGTTTACATGCGTGTTGTAAACATAGGGTTTACATGCGTGTTGTAAACACAGGGTTTAAATGCGTGTTGTCAACACACTGTTTACATGCATGTTGTAAACACAGGGTTTACATGCGTGCTGTAAACACAGGGTTTACATGCATGTTGTAAACACAGGGTTTACATGTGTATTGTCAACACAGAGTCTAAATGCGTGTTGTAAACACAGTGTTTACATGTGTGCTGTAAACACAGGGTTTACATGCGTGTTGTGAACATAGGGTTTACATGCGTGTTGTAAACACAGGGTTTACATGTGTGTTGTCAACACAGAGTTTACATGCGTGTTGTAAACACAGGGTTTACATGAGTGTTGTCAACACAGGGTTTACATGCGTGCTGTAAACACAGGGTTTACATGCGTGTTGTAAACATAGGGTTTACCTGCGTGTTGTAAACACAGGGTTTACATACTTGTTGTCAACACAGAGTCTAAATGCGTGTTGTAAACATAGGGTTTACATACGTGTTGTCAACACAGGGTTTACATGTGTGTTGTCAACACAGAGTTTACATGCGTGTTGTAAACACAGGGTTTACATACTTGTTGTCAACACAGTGTTTACATGCGTGTTGTCAACACAGGGTTTACATGCGTGTTGTCAACACAGGGTTTACATGCATGTTGTAAACACAGGGTTTACATGCGTGCTGTAAACACAGGGTTTACATGCATGTTGTAAACACAGGGTTTACATGCGTATTGTCAACACAGAGTCTAAATGCGTGTTGTAAACACAGTGTTTACATGTGTGCTTTAAACACAGGGTTTACATGCGTGTTGTGAACATAGGGTTTACATGCGTGTTGTAAACACAGGGTTTACATGTGTGTTGTCAACACAGAGTTTACATGCGTGTTGTAAACACAGGGTTTACATGAGTGTTGTCAACACAGGGTTTACATGCATGTTGTAAACACAGGGTTTACATGCGTGTTGTAAACATAGGGTTTACATGCGTGTTGTAAACACAGGGTTTACATGCGTATTGTCAACACAGAGTCTAAATGCGTGTTGTAAACACAGTGTTTACATGCGTGCTGTAAACACAGGGTTTACATGCGTGTTGTAAACACAGGGTTTACATACTTGTTGTCAACACAGAGTGTAAATGCGTGTTGTAAACATAGGGTTTACATGCGTGTTGTAAACACAGGGTTTACATACTTGTCAACACAGAGTTTACATGTGTGTTGTATAACATAGGGTTTACATACGTGTTGTCAACACAGGGTTTACATGTGTGTTGTCAACACAGAGTTTACATGTGTGTTGTCAACACAGGGTTTACATACTTGTTGTCAACACAGTGTTTACATGCGTGTTGTCAACACAGGGTTTACATGCGTGTTGTAAACATAGGGTTTACATGCGTGTTGTAAACACAGGGTTTAAATGCGTGTTGTAAACATAGGGTTTACATGCGTGTTGTCAACACAGGGTTTAAATGTGTGTTGTCAACACAGTGTTTACATGCATGTTGTAAACACAGGGTTTACATGTGTGCTGTAAACACAGGGTTTACATGCGTGTTGTAAACACAGGGTTTACATGCGTGTTGTAAACACAGGGTTTACATGTGTGTTGTAAACACAGGGTTTTCATGCGTGTTGTAAACACAGGGTTTACATATGTGTTGTAAACACAGGGTTTACATGTGTGTTGTAAACACAGGGTTTACATGCGTGTTGTAAAGATAGGGTTTACATGTGTGTTGTAAACACAGGGTTTACATGTGTGTTGTAAACACAGGGTTTACATGCGTGTTGTAAACACAGGGTTTACATATGTGTTGTAAACACAGGGTTTACATGTGTGTTGTAAACACAGGGTTTACATGCGTGTTGTAAACACAGGGTTTACATGTGTGTTGTAAACACAGGGTTTACATGTGTGTTGTAAACACAGGGTTTTCATGCGTGTTGTAAACACAGGGTTTACATGCGTGTTGTAAACACAGGGTTTACATGTGTGTTGTAAACACAGGGTTTACATGCGTGTTGTAAACACAGGGTTTACATGTGTGTTGTAAACACAGGGTTTACATGCGTGTTGTAAACACAGGGTTTACATGTGTGTTGTAATGCTGCAAGATGTTCAGTAACAGTCAACATGTGGACTTTAATCCTTTAGGAAAAATGCAACAACATCACTGCCACATCATTCAGCACAAGATTTCTCAAAATTTCGAGACAGTGTGTATGTTTAACTGGATTTTTCAGCTGTATTGTTCAGATACAAGTGGTATCTGGCCTAAATTCAGCCTAAATTCCAACGATCTCCAATGAAAAACAAACAGAAAATGAGAGCACTTCATGATTTATTGGAAACGTCTAACTTCAGTTTATGTGTTTGAAATTATAAGCAAAAGAACAAATGTTTTTCAATATAAAGGATAATGAAATATAAATGTTTATATTCCTTTTTAGAATGTGTTTATCTCATTTGCTACTGTTGATCTCTTGTTTCACCATTTTTGATCTGTGTGTTTACATATAGATGAGCTTTATGCTCAAAAGCTCAAGTACAAGGCCATCAGTGAAGAACTGGACCACGCTTTAAATGACATGACATCGATGTAAGAAGCAGTACTCGTCATATTTAAGTTTACACTCATCTAGCCTGCCAAGTTTAATTTTCTTTGGTGTATATCAAAATAACTTTATTAGTCTGTAAGGTGGCTTTACCAATTTTTATTTATCAGCCTATGAAAATGTGTAAAGCTGAAACTATTAGAAAGGTAGATGAAACTTATTATAAAATATGACTTTCCATTTCATGTTTACCAAACTATATGATGCTAATGTTGGACTAGGTGTGAGATACTAGGATGCATGGCCTTTTTGTAATCTTTTCTCTATTTTCAGCTGATTGTCCTGAAGCTTCACCATGGCTAGCGATGGCTCCGTTCCTCCATCCTCCAGCTCTTCATGCCTCCCAGCAACACCTGATAGGATCCAGTCTCATCCAGACAAGAGAAAACCATTATCTGTGCTGATTATTGAACTCTTGGAACTTGTAAATTATTTATCCATCGATTCTTCAATTCTTCAAATCATTTTTAAATATTTTAAGGGCTGTGAGAAAAGAATAAAAAAGTTTTTATGAATTGCTGAACATCTGGGTTTTATGTTTCCAAATTTGAATTTATGAACATAAAATTTCCCAAAGATGAGAATTATTTAAATTACCATTAAATTTTATTTTGAGGTATTGGGATAACAAACTGTCAGAGGTGGTTGACAGTTACGTGAGAGATTAATATATTCTCTGTTTGAGGAGTTCAAACAGGTTTTTGGTGGATTAAAACAGTAACTGTGACATACATGGAGCAATGGGGAGGATATTCTTAAAAAATTCCAAACATAAAATATGTCAGGGCTGGGATTAATATTTGAACTGAGTTTTAAGGACGAATTTGAGATTGACACACACACACACACACACACACACACACACACACACACATACACACACACATACATCACGGGACAGTAGCTTTGGTTTCCGAGGGGAGGACTTTATATGAATAAACATGCAACAAAAAGGCAGAAGTCAGTTTGTCCACACATATTTATTTCAGGACTTTAAAGACTAAAAGTGTTTCTAGGACTGAGTTTATGAGTTGTAAACTAAAAACCCTCCAGTGGCGTCTTTCAGTGATGTGGCTCCCATTCCTCCTCCTGACGCAGGGACCAGAGGGAGGAGCATGTCTGGAGGAGGTGCTCATCTGTCTGGGATGGGGGGGCATTTAGCCTGGGGGGGGGACAGGCCGTGGACTCAACAGGCCTGAGACAGGTGGAAACTTTGCCTAGTCAGGGTTACTAAAACCACCACAGCAAATCTAAAAGGAAAGAACCTGCTAGAACCACGCAGAACCGAACCTGCTAGAACCACGCAGAACCGAACCTGCTAGAACCACGCAGAACCGAACCTGCTAGAACCACGCAGAACCGAACCTGCTAGAACCACGCAGAACCGAACCTGCTAGAACCACGCAGAACCGAACCTGCTAGAACCACGCAGAACCGAACCTGCTAGAACCACGCAGAACCGAACCTGCTAGAACCACGCAGAACCGAGCCCTGCGGTCACGTGACCACTCCAGCAAACAACACGGAGGGAGGGGGATAGCTGTCTCCCCCACTGCTCCATATCCCTCCCCCCCCCCCACGTCTTCCCTGTCTCCCCCACTGCTCCATATCCCTCCTCACCCCCCACGTCTTCCCTGTCTCCCCCACTGCTCCATATCCCTCCTCACCCCCCACGTCTTCCCTGTCTCCCCCACTGCTCCATATCCCTCCTCACCCCCACGTCTTCCCTGTCTCCCCCACTGCTCCATATCCCTCCTCACCCCCCACGTCTTCCCTGTCTCCCCCACTGCTCCATATCCCTCCTCACCCCCCACGTCTTCCCTGTCTCCCCCACTGCTCCATATCCCTCCTCACCCCCCACGTCTTCCCTGTCTCCCCCACTGCTCCATATCCCTCCTCACCCCCACGTCTTCCCTGTCTCCCCCACTGCTCCATATCCCTCCTCACCCCACGTCTTCCCTGTCTCCCCCACTGCTCCATATCCCTCCTCACCCCCCACGTCTTCCCTGTCTCCCCCACTGCTCCATATCCCTCCTCACCCCCCACGTCTTCCCTGTCTCCCCCACTGCTCCATATCCCTCCTCACCCCCCACGTCTTCCCTGTCTCCCCCACTGCTCCATATCCCTCCTCACCCCCCACGTCTTCCCTGTCTCCCCCACTGCTCCATATCCCTCCTCACCCCCCACGTCTTCCCTGTCTCCCCCACTGCTCCATATCCCTCCTCACCCCCACGTCTTCCCTGTCTCCCCCACTGCTCCATATCCCTCCTCACCCCCACGTCTTCCCTGTCTCCCCCACTGCTCCATATCCCTCCTCACCCCCCACGTCTTCCCTGTCTCCCCCACTGCTCCATATCCCTCCTCCCCCACACGTCTTCCCTGTCTCCCCCACTGCTCCATATCCCTCCTCACCCCCACACGTCTTCCCTGTCTCCCCCACTGCTCCATATCCCTCCTCCCCCACACGTCTTCCCTGTCTCCCCCACTGCTCCATATCCCTCCTCCCCCCCACGTCTTCCCTGTCTCCCCCACTGCACCATATCCCTCCTCACCCCCCACGTCTTCCCTGTCTCCCCCACTGCTCCATATCCCTCCCCCCCCCCCCACGTCTTCCCTGTCTCCCCCACTGCTCCATATCCCTCCTCACCCCCCACGTCTTCCCTGTCTCCCCCACTGCACCATATCCCTCCTCACCCCCCACGTCTTCCCTGTCTCCCCCACTGCTCCATATCCCTCCTCACCCCCCACGTCTTCCCTGTCTCCCCCACTGCACCATATCCCTCCTCACCCCCCACGTCTTCCCTGTCTCCCCCACTGCTCCATATCCCTCCTCCCCCCCACGTCTTCCCTGTCTCCCCCACTGCTCCATATCCCTCCTCACCCCCCACGTCTTCCCTGTCTCCCCCACTGCTCCATATCCCTCCTCACCCCCCACGTCTTCCCTGTCTCCCCCACTGCTCCATATCCCTCCTCACCCCCACGTCTTCCCTGTCTCCCCCACTGCTCCATATCCCTCCTCCCCCCCACGTCTTCCCTGTCTCCCCCACTGCTCCATATCCCTCCTCACCCCCACGTCTTCCCTGTCTCCCCCACTGCTCCATATCCCTCCTCCCCCCCACGTCTTCCCTGTCTCCCCCACTGCTCCATATCCCTCCTCCCCCCCACGTCTTCCCTGTCTCCCCCACTGCTCCATATCCCTCCTCCCCCCCACGTCTTCCCTGTCTCCCCCACTGCTCCATATCCCTCCTCCCCCCCACGTCTTCCCTGTCTCCCCCACTGCTCCATATCCCTCCTCACCCCCCACGTCTTCCCTGTCTCCCCCACTGCACCATATCCCTCCTCACCCCCCACGTCTTCCCTGTCTCCCCCACTGCTCCATATCCCTCCTCACCCCACGTCTTCCCTGTCTCCCCCACTGCTCCATATCCCTCCTCCCCCCCACGTCTTCCCTGTCTCCCCCACTGCTCCATATCCCTCCCCCCCCCCCCACGTCTTCCCTGTCTCCCCCACTGCTCCATATCCCTCCTCACCCCCCACGTCTTCCCTGTCTCCCCCACTGCACCATATCCCTCCTCACCCCCCACGTCTTCCCTGTCTCCCCCACTGCTCCATATCCCTCCTCACCCCCCACGTCTTCCCTGTCTCCCCCACTGCACCATATCCCTCCTCACCCCCCACGTCTTCCCTGTCTCCCCCACTGCTCCATATCCCTCCCCCCCCCCCCACGTCTTCCCTGTCTCCCCCACTGCTCCATATCCCTCCTCACCCCCCACGTCTTCCCTGTCTCCCCCACTGCACCATATCCCTCCTCACCCCCCACGTCTTCCCTGTCTCCCCCACTGCACCATATCCCTCCTCACCCCCCACGTCTTCCCTGTCTCCCCCACTGCTCCATATCCCTCCTCCCCCCCACGTCTTCCCTGTCTCCCCCACTGCTCCATATCCCTCCTCACCCCCACGTCTTCCCTGTCTCCCCCACTGCTCCATATCCCTCCTCACCCCCCACGTCTTCCCTGTCTCCCCCACTGCTCCATATCCCTCCTCACCCCCCACGTCTTCCCTGTCTCCCCCACTGCTCCATATCCCTCCTCACCCCCCACGTCTTCCCTGTCTCCCCCACTGCTCCATATCCCTCCTCCCCCCCACGTCTTCCCTGTCTCCCCCACTGCTCCATATCCCTCCTCACCCCCACGTCTTCCCTGTCTCCCCCACTGCTCCATATCCCTCCTCCCCCCCACGTCTTCCCTGTCTCCCCCACTGCTCCATATCCCTCCTCCCCCCCCACGTCTTCCCTGTCTCCCCCACTGCTCCATATCCCTCCTCACCCCCCACGTCTTCCCTGTCTCCCCCACTGCTCCATATCCCTCCTCACCCCACGTCTTCCCTGTCTCCCCCACTGCTCCATATCCCTCCTCCCCCCCACGTCTTCCCTGTCTCCCCCACTGCTCCATATCCCTCCTCACCCCCCACGTCTTCCCTGTCTCCCCCACTGCTCCATATCCCTCCTCACCCCCCACGTCTTCCCTGTCTCCCCCACTGCACCATATCCCTCCTCACCCCCCACGTCTTCCCTGTCTCCCCCACTGCTCCATATCCCTCCTCACCCCCCACGTCTTCCCTGTCTCCCCCACTGCACCATATCCCTCCTCACCCCCCACGTCTTCCCTGTCTCCCCCACTGCTCCATATCCCTCCTCCCCCCCACGTCTTCCCTGTCTCCCCCACTGCTCCATATCCCTCCTCACCCCCACGTCTTCCCTGTCTCCCCCACTGCTCCATATCCCTCCTCACCCCCCACGTCTTCCCTGTCTCCCCCACTGCTCCATATCCCTCCTCACCCCCCACGTCTTCCCTGTCTCCCCCACTGCTCCATATCCCTCCTCACCCCCCACGTCTTCCCTGTCTCCCCCACTGCTCCATATCCCTCCTCCCCCCCACGTCTTCCCTGTCTCCCCCACTGCTCCATATCCCTCCTCACCCCCACGTCTTCCCTGTCTCCCCCACTGCTCCATATCCCTCCTCCCCCCCACGTCTTCCCTGTCTCCCCCACTGCTCCATATCCCTCCTCCCCCCCCACGTCTTCCCTGTCTCCCCCACTGCTCCATATCCCTCCTCACCCCCCACGTCTTCCCTGTCTCCCCCACTGCTCCATATCCCTCCTCACCCCCCACGTCTTCCCTGTCTCCCCCACTGCTCCATATCCCTCCTCACCCCCACGTCTTCCCTGTCTCCCCCACCTGTGCCTGATTATCCCTGATATGGGACAGGGTTGCAGCCACACCCACGTTGTCATTTCCACACACTCCGACACCTCGTGACACACACACACACACACACACACACACAGTTTGCATGTTTAGGTTCAGCTTGGTGGGAGACATTAGATAACAACATCACACTTCATTTCAAAGTAAAACCAAACCCTGCAAGTCTGTTGCCTGCAGTATAAACCGCTGACTTTGAGCCCAGTTAAACCAGAAGCAGTGGAAACACTGGGAGTGTGGAACATTACGACACCTCTCAGCTCCTCCTTCTGGCTCCTCTCCTGCTGAGGGAGGATCCAGGAAAAGGAGCCTGATCTGTGGAAGACCCGACGCCCAACTGACTCCACAAAGACAGGAAGAAAAGTTTGTTCAGTCGACATGTCTCAGGTAAGACCAAAGAAAAGTTCAGCTGATCTTAAAGTTTTTAATCCGGTTCGGTTTCATCAGTAAATCCGGTTAGATCCAGTTCCCACCAGCCAGCAGATGGTCGCTGGGGACATTAGACAAGTTTGGACCCTGATCCTGTTCCTGGACGAACTGTAGCCCCACATTCCTCCCCGGAGGAGTTTCAGGAGAAACTTTCCAGATGCGGATGAGCTGCTCCACCCTGAAGCGGCGCAAACTGCGCCAGTTTGGGAAGAGCTGCTTTCCGACAGAAGCGCCACATGAGGCCTGCTCTGACTCACCAGCAGGCTTCCACCAAACCTTTCTCTTCATTCTGCGACCTGAAACGGCCTTTAAAAGTGGAAAATGATAATAATCCAGGCCAGTAAGAGTGTGGAAGTCGGATGTTTGGAGCAGATGTTCTGCATCCTGCTTTGCGGCTGGAAATCGTGGTTTCCTCCCTGCAGCATAGAAGAGACGTAAACCAGAGATTTCTGTTTGACACTAAAACTTCACCAAGACACGTTTAAACTGCTTTCATATCCAGAACTTTCCCCAACTCTGACCTCACATGACTGTTTCAGACCAGAGTTCAACTTGGTCTGGGTGTCGTCATGAATATGAAGATGTCTTTTCCTTTTTGTTGTTTCATGTCTCTCTGTAAACGTAGGAAGATAATTTACATGTTTGAGTTGCTCTTTTTTCTCTCCGCTCTTTCAGACAAAGTTGAACCGAAAAGTTACAGCTTCAAATGACCATTCTGTCTTCTTCATGAGGTGTAATTTTCCTCTCCTTTCTTTTCCAGTACTCTGACCTGGAGAAGGCCATCAATACACTGGTCACCCAGTTCCACGCTGCCTCGGCTGACAAAGCTCCAACACTAAAATCAGATGAATTCAAAGGTCTTTTGTCCTCCCAGCTCCCCAACCTGGTCAAGGTAAAACTGTATTCCTCCTCTTCCTCGACTGCATCAGATTTCCCGTTGACTTCAACACCTGGGTGTGGCAGTCTGTGTCACCTACCGACACAGCTCATACACACAGTTTGACGAGGCTTCTCTACACGTACACACATGCAGGAGCAGATTTAGGACTTCCAGGAAGATCTGGGGCTTCGCTCAGAAGAATGATGGATTCCTAACCATGCACAAAAATTGGTTTTAGATTTGCTGTGGTGGCTGTATTTCTCTTCCAGAGTACTGGAAAAGAAATGCAGCAACTCGTAGCAATATATTCTCTGGAATATATTGCTACGAAACCAGACAAGTTTGGGATCAAATTTTGGGTGGCTTGTGACCTGAAACTAATTTGTTTCATATTAATGTTACTTACCAGAAGTCCTCCATGTCCCCAGAGATAGATGCCAGACTTGATGCTCACTTTGTCTTTAGTCTCTGAAGGATCTGAAACTTCGCTAAATGTAGCGCGGCTAAGTTATTAGCGGAGGTCTGTCTCTTCCTCCTCTCCACGGGGTGTTTTCTGTGTTTTCTCTTCTTTTTTGGTTCACTTTCTGCCCTACTTCTATCCTCTCCAGTCCAGCCCTGCAGTAGTATGCTAAGAATCCAGAATATCAAGGGGATGATTATATCTGTAAAGTAAACTTGCAGAACAGCATCCAGACCATCATTCTGCTTGCTTAAATGCTGGAGAAGACCAAAAACAAAAGAAGCTGCGTTGTTTTTTAGCGAGTCGTCTTCAGCTTTCCGATGAGAAAACTGAGTTATGTTTCTACTGACAATATAATCTCACACAGAACATAATATTCAGAGTAAAGGATGTTTTCACAGCACAGAAATGATTCACTTAATATGCTTCCAGTGGTATGAAGAACAAAATAATTATGAAACTATGGCATTTACTTTAACACCTGTTTTCGTGATGACACTTCTGCAGTAAACATTTTTTTACTGCAGAGAAAATGACAGCTCTCGTCTTGCTCTTTTTCTGCCATTTCCTCTTTTTGATCACACACTCGCTTCCTACGTTCCTCAGGAACACACACATAGCCAGGCCGTGAACGCCTCGCTAGAATAAGCCTTGATTAGATGAAGCTGAATGGTTTGTGGAATGACTTGAGCCTTAATTCAGAGCCAGACTTTGCCTGGTTTTCTTTAGCTGTCTTAGACAAACACACACACAGTTGGACAGCTCTTATCCACACACACCATTAGACTGTGTTAAACAGGTCTAACTGTCTAGTTGTGTGTGTGTGTGTGTGTGTGTGTAAAAAGAGGAGGGGTTATGTGCGTTGAACAATTGACCCTTTATTTAATTTGCAAAGTGAAGCTGTGTGGCGGGGCGGGGTTATGCATGCAGCGGGACCGTGTCTTGTCGGATGGATTCTTGCACTTTTTCCCGCACCTCCATTAGCTGTTAATTAAAATGAGAGTTCATCAGCAGAAGTGCTGAAGCGACAAGTTTCCGCTTCATGCTTTGCAGAAAATCTCCAACTCGTTACAAAACTTCTTGGAACTCCACAAGAACAACGTTCTGCTTGGCTGATGGGTCGGTCAGAACTAGCCACAGGATGTCTCCAACCACAAATGTTGTACAAAATGACATCATTTAGTTGTTGTGGCGTCGGGAACAAGAAAAACGTTCCCACCTCTCACGGAGCATGTAACCGGTTTCAGACCTCTGCCTCCTGAGTCGGCCATTGTGACACAGTTGTGTCAGTGTTCTCTGGGTTGATAGGCTCTCATGAGCGTGATTCTGTGCCCACAAATACCTTGGAATTCTGTTACAGTGCAGAAATGCCTCTTTGCAATTTATGTTTAGCCTAGTAAATATCTCAAGCGCTGTTTTCCTGTGTTGCTGCCATAACTCACGTCTCTTTTACAAATTAAGTGAGAAGCTGTTGTCCTCTACTTTTATTCGTCCCCTTTTCTGGCATCCACACTTCACTTTCTTCAGGAAATACATAATTTACTTCTCTGGCTGATCCAAGTGTTTCTTGCAGAAAGCTTTGGGGGCAAAAAGCCAAAATGAATGAATGAATGAATGAATGAATGAGGGCCACTCAGTAGTTTTTCATTTTGTTTGGCAAATTTGCACAACGGAGTGTGATAAAAAGAAACGGCAGCTTATTGTTGTTGTTGTTGTTCTATGTTGTTTAGAAACATAAATAATCAATATTTATGGGACATCTAGGTGTACCCATATCTTAAGGATTTTCTTTAGATTATTACACATTTATATCCAATCATGACACTTACCTGTTCCCAATGAACCAGCTCACCTGTAGAATGTTCCAAACAGGTGTTTTCTGCTTTATTTCTGCTCTGTTTTATTGGCACCATTTCCAAAAATCCACTGCGTTCTGATTGTTATGTATCTACCTTAAACTAGAGGAAGAGTCTCTGCCAGCCATAGTTTTTTTTCTTTACACCAGAACTTTCACTGATGTTCTTGTCTTGTTTTACCACAGGGGATTGGCTCTGACCAGGGAATGGGCGAGATTCTGCAGAAGATGGGTGTTGGTGATGGAGAAGGGATATCTTTCAAACATTTCTGGAACTTAATCCAGTCCCTGGCCTCCTCGCAGTACAGCAACCTCAGCAGCCAGATAGGCTCCTCTTGCAAATGCATCCTCCTATGAAGCACTAGCTCCCCCACTGGAACAAGTTTGAAGTTTCCCACTGTGGTTATGCACTCTGCTAATTACACATCAGAAAAAGTGTAAAAGCTTTTACTTTTTCAAACTTTACTGTTTTTGTATTTTGTTATTTTCTGTTCTTCCATCTCTTTCTGAGGAAATGACAATTTTATCAATAAAAGAATTCCAAAACAGATCATTTTATTCTCTCACTTAAAATGACACAAACCAGTGTACAATAATGAGGGATTAACATACCCAGGATATCTCGATGTTATCATGGGTGACTTTTCTACATATTTACAATCCTGATATTAGGGTATTAGAAAACTTTTTAATGACTGTGATTCAACCCGGTGCCTTCTACTGTTTAGTTCACGCTCAGATAAAATAGATGGTTCTTTCTTGAACAGGGATGACCTCTCTTCCGCTTCAGACTTTTACCAGTTTTGCACAAGCTTTCTGCAATATGCTCAAATAAAGCCTAATCTGTTCCAGTCTCTTGTAGAGTAGCCAGCCAGTCACAATGGTCATGTTGATAAAGTGGGACATCAGCTGATGGGACCACTTCTTCAACCTGATTCTCTTGCAGTGCAGTGCAATTAGAGATTCCAGCAGATCCACTCCAGCCATCTTCTTTTAGTACTTTCTCACCACAGCAGAAATGGAAGCTTTGATATTTTTTGCTTGCCATCCCACCTTGGGGATCAGGTGTGCTCTGTGATGACTGAGAGGACTGACTGGTTATCATACCACTTCACAGCTTGCAAGGTGGTTTCTCCAACCATGGCTGTCCTCTGTTCAAAAGATCCATGTATAGTTCTCTTCAACTCACACATCAAGTTAACGCCTGGCGGTCTGTTGTTATGAACAGCACAGTGAATTCCCTGCTGAGCAAGTGTGTATATGAGACGGGGGCGGATTTATCATTAGGCAGAGCTAGGCGGTCGCTAAGGCCCCAGAAAACTTTTCATACACTTATGAGGAGGCGTCCTGACCAGATGCCCGAGCCACCTCAACTGGGAGGAGCACCCTCCAGCACTCCCTCCAAGGACCCCAGAAAGGGTGGGTACTCTGAACTGCTGTTCGGTGCATAAGCACAGACAACAGTCAGGACCCGTCCCCCCACCCGGAGGCGGAGGGAAACTACCCTTTCATCCACCGGGGTAAACCCCAACGTGCAGGCACCAAGCTGGGGGCTGATGAGAATGCCCACACCTGCTCGGCGCCTCTCACCATGAGCAACTCCAGAGTGGAAGAAGGTCCAGCCCCTCTCGAGGGTTCTGGTTCCAGAGCCCAAGCCATGCGTCGAGGTGAGTCCAACTATATCTAGCCGGAACCGCTCAACCTCGCGCACAAGCTCAGGCTCCTTCCCCACCAGAGAGGTGACGTTCCACGTCCCTAGAGCCAGCTTCTGCAGCCGGGGATCGGACCGCCAGGGTCCCCGCCTCTTGCTCACACTGCACCCGACCCCTACGGCTCCTCCCGCAGATGGTGAGCCCACGGGAGGTGGGGCCCATGTAACCCTTTCGGGCTGAGCCCGACCGGGCCCCATGGGCGAAGGCCCGGCCACCAGACGCTCGCTCTCGTACGCCACCCCCAGGCCTGGCTCCAGAGGGGGGTCCCGGTAACCCGTGTCAGGGCAAGGGAACATTTCTGCCTGAGTTTGTATACATCATAGGGGTCTTGTGAGCCGTGCTTGGTCTGGTCCCTCCCCTAGACACCTGTTTGCCATGGGTGACCCTACCAGGGGCATAAAGCCCCCGACAACATAGCTGCTAGGATCTTCGGGACGCACAAACCCCTCCACCACGATAAGGTGACGGCTCAGGGAGGTGTATTTATTTATTTATTTCATCCAATATGTTGTGGTTATGTGGTGTTCTAAATTTTGATTTATTAAAGAAAGTATTTTTCCCCTCTGTCTTGTAAAATAGTCTCAACGAGTGGCCCCTAAGAAGCATCAGTCCATTCCACGACTAGAGCTTTGTGCCGCTTTAACAGGAGCTCAGGTGGTCAAACTGCTCAAAACTGAGTTAACTCTTCCCATTCAGCACGTCACATTATGTCACCACTGTACTCCCCTGGCTGAAGTCAGAATCGTGGCGCTTTAAAGTGTTTGTAGAGACCAGAGTGGCAGAAATCCAGATCTCACTGCTGGGGATACCTGGCGTTATGTGGAGTCTGCTGTTAATCCCGCGGATAACATCATCGTGGGAAGCCACTCTCTGCTTTGACTACTGACAGCTGCTGGAGTTGCGGACCAACATTCTTAACAGCAAGCCAAACCCAGTGGCCAAAACCCCTGCATTTCAAGCACTGTCATCTCAAGGTGAGGAAATGAGAAAGCCAATGTTCTCAACACCACTCATGTCTGATGCCACCCGGTTCATTACCTTCAGCGACCTTCTTACCGCCACTGCTCAGTCCTTAAACGGGGCGGCCAAAGACAAACCGACAGCAGAGGATCATGGTAAGACCCATACTGTACTCCCGTGCCAGCAGTGAGCTGTCGTCTTCTTACTCTTGCTCCAGAATTTGATGGAAATGATGAGTCGGAGGTTGCTTACGTCATAGTGCTCAGCTTGAAACAGATGCCACACATCCAGTCACAAAGCTGATCATCCAAGACTTTGATGCAAAACTACATCATTCAGGACCTGAGAAAGTCTTCTTTGAGATTCGCCGTTTCCACGTGGCAGGCAAGTCATCCGTCATCACCAACACAACTGTGAGAAATGGCGCGGTAAACCATCTGTTCCCAAAATGGCTGACTTACCCCCAGTACGACTACGCCTCCACAAACCAGAGTTCTACTCCACAGGTGTTGACTGTTTTGGTCCCTATCTGGTCAAAACTGGGAGAAGCAGTGAGAAACGCTGGGGCATATTATTCAAATGCATGACCACAGGAGCGGTGCATATGGATCTTCTGTCCAGCCTCAGCAGTGATGTCTTCATGATGGCCTGAAGGCGCTTCACAGCAAGGAGAGGAAAACCATTTAAACTTCTCTCAGATCAATCTTTAGCAATAGACGGGCCTTTTTTGGGTTTATTCAGATTTCCTGTAGTAATCTGGGGGCGGCTGTTGAAAAGGCCCTTTAGTGATCAGACTGTGAAGGCAGCCTAACACTCTCTCTCCACGTGCGCTGCACCCACCAGCCAGCCAATCAGAGCATGCCTGCATTATGCCTCTTGATAAGTGCATCATTCTGCACTGTGACAAGTTGCTTTTTTCTGGAGTGTCGCTGTTTTCCGAAGCTTTACTTTTTCACCACAGCTGTCATCTGGTGGAAGTGCGTCTAGTGCAAGTGAGTGAGAGACTGTTCCTTACCTTTAGAGTGTGTATTATTTTGTTTGAGCTGAGTGGTTGTTAAGCTAATTAAGCCTGTTTCTGGTGAACTTTTGTATAGCAGCTAAACTTATTACTGTTCTGGTTTGTTTGTATCTTTCCAACATTTATGTTGTGTCCTACATTCTCGCAATGGTAACATAACCAAGGTTTTGGTAGACAAGTCATGTAAAGCTGAAATGAGTATGATTGGTAAGCAAAATAGACATCATGCATGCACCTTGTGAGCAGTAGATGGCAGTGTTGCCTCATTAATAATGCTGAAACCAGAATTCTTTGTTTATTTAGCCTGTAAATAAACCTGTAAACCTCCTAAATAATGCCTCTAATCTTAGTTGCAGTAATTTTATCGCTCTGTCAGTAATTATTTTAAGCTTAGATTAATTTCAGGTTAACATAGTAGTCATGTTAGCCTATATAGTTTAGACTTTGTATGTTTATAACTTTAGTTCTTATTATCTGTGGGTTCATTTCATTCATTCAGAACCACTGAGTCACCAGACGGCTGTACCAGTGGATGTTAACTGTGCCTCAAATAAAGACATCGACCAAGACGTCTGTGTGATTCTGATCACGCAGATGATCCATTCAATGATCCAGGATAGTTATAGTCAGGGAAGCAGCTAATTACCCACAATCAGTATCGAGTTTTAAGTTTTAGTATTATGACAACCCTACTGGACAGAGCTAATAATCTGAACATCTTTTTTCAACAAGTGTAGAAATTTAAAGCCTTCATGTACAACTCTGACCACTCTTTACACTTCGCCAAATACAGACAGAACTCAGGAGAGTGATGGAAGGAGGATTGGCAACAATTTTAATCTAACTTTGATTACATTATTTACACAATCACTTAATATTGCCATTGTACAGTTTCCACAGTGAATATTAAGAAACTGAACATTAAAACAAGGAAAAGCAAACTGTGCAGAAAACCTGGAGCATCAACAAAGTCTTCTTTCAGCCTCCATGTGAACACATAACTAGTGATGTTCATCACACTTTTTTTCTCCTGACTGGCAGAGCTTTGACTTTAAAATGTAATATCTGATCAGATTTATTTGGTTTAACTATCCGTCAGAGAACAATATGTGATATTTGTTTAAACATTCACATTTCTTTATTTGTGTGCCTGTTTGTATCCTCAGTGGTTGTTAGCTTTGGCTATTAGCACATTTGTAGTGTTTCAATTTTCAGTCCAAATTGCCAGAACTATCAGAAACAAGTTTCTCTTCTATTCCATTAATTAATAATACAACACTACAGGAAATAAATTCTGACTCCAGCAGCTTATATCGGCTCCACCTGAGGTTCAGTGGGTGGGGTGGCGATGTCCTCTATCTTCTCTGAATCCGGTTCGGTCACAACTACAGCAACCTGCAGACACAAAGACAGGGAGAAAAGTCTCAGCAAGTTAAAACTGCTAAAACTGGAGACATAAACTCTTTCCTGAACAGTTTGTTCTTTTCTGGACGCCTTTGATCTTTTTCCAGACTATTGTGATCAGGGATCCTCAAGGGCCAGTGTCCCGCAAGTTTAAGGAATTTATCTGCTGCAACACACTTCAATCAAATCAGTGGGTGATGAACAGACCTGTGCAGCTCTTCACATTCAGTTCAACTCAGTTTTATTTATGTGACTCCAATATTAACATTAATGGAAATTATGATAGTTGATGGAACTGATTGAGAATAATTCCATTTTCAAGAAATACAATTCAGAATAATGAATGTCGTGACCTCCGGGGCAAGTCAGTGGCTTTAGGGATGAACTGTCATCCCAGACAGGACTGCCTTCTCCTCTGGGATGATTGCACGATTATAGACAAGAAACACTGAGATTATAGAATAATATAAACTGTTTTCAGAAAAACATCTCCAGAGATTTTTTTTAAACTAGAGGAAACAAATCCACACATTGCAGACAAGGCCGTAGCTACGTTTGTGGAGACCAAGGTCTGGACCTCAGTATTTTCTGCTGCGTGCATTTTAAAATGAAAGGTTTTTGAACTGTGTGGTTATTTGAGAAAACAAATTTGTTGTGATGTGCTGATTGCTAATTATATATTGATTTTCCCCATATCAATATTCCAGAACTGATTCTCAAAATGTTTCTCAAACCAAATTTCCTTCACATTAATAGTTATCATGAACACAAACACAGTGGGCAGTAACTAAACTCTTAGCACAGATACAAACTACTTCAGGCTGCTCTCTTACATTAGTGAATAATCAGTCCAAGTTCTGTCAAGTATGGAGACATTTCAGGTTCACAAACAGCAGTTATGCACACCATGGTGTGTGGGAAGGTCACAAACATCTTTTCACATCTGAGAGCCAACCAAAACACAGAAGCAAAGGTTATGAGAAGATGATCTTAATGAGAGGACAGCCTATCTGGTCATTGTTGCTAAGCACACACATGTACTCCAGGTCCTTCTCTTCATTGACCAACAAATGCAAATGCTTCCAGTGTAGGGCAAACATGGCAGCATGCACCATGGTGTGGGCCTGCAACATAGCATAGTAGTCCCTTCCCATGATGATTTTGTTTACTGTTCAGTAGAAACAGACATCAGCTTCGATCATTCAATTCCAGTGGACTGTATCACCTTCCCAGTGACTGCAATGACATTCTGAGCAACCTGGAAGCCGCCCATGAGCAAGTTAAGTTTGCTGTACTTCTCTTTATTCTTCTTTGCAGACTCAGATCCACTTCTTTGATTGCTTGTTTATATGTGATGATTTCATCCTCTTGACCAGGTTTTCTCAAACCATCCATTCAGTCCTGAACAGACTGATCAACCACACACAGGTATGCTAGATGGTTGGGGAAGAAGGGACCATCGCCAATCACAGTTGCAGGGGTAGTATCTGGGATGAGAAATGCTTGGAAGAAACTCCATGTTGGAGCAGTATTGTTTTCTATTGAGGTTCTATGTTTTTTGTTTTTTTTTATTTTACATTTTTCTGAGAAAAAAATTATAGGTTGCAATCTCTAAAATGGCCACATTTTTTCAAAATATTTCCAGCAGAGCAGACCGGCCAATTATTTGGTCAATATCAAACGAAAAACACAAAAAGTATTTGAGACAATGTCAGATCCAGCCCATTTTTGACAGTTTGGCTCCCTGACTATTTCAGAGATTGAGAGACAGAAAGAAGACAGACAAAGTCTATCACACAAACCTGACATGTGGTACGTCCCTGTGAACAACAGATCTTTATGAGTCATATTTTAAAGCAAAAGTGATTTTATGTATTCTGTAAACTCATGTAGGACAATCTGGACAAAAAATGAAGGTACCCCCAGAAAAGACTGATAACAATGTTACCAAAAGGACATGTTAATCTATGTGTCCTCTAATTAGACATGGTGTCAACCACACTCAACATGCACCAAAGGAAGGAAGGAGTTGTCTCAGGAGATTAGAAAGAAAATATTAACCCTTTCACGCACGACGGCACTGCAGTGGACACATCTTCAAATGTCCTTTTCTCTAATTAAAATCAGGTTTTGATGCCACAGTTGCATGTCAGCCCCTACAAGTGCCATCCATCCATCCATCCATCTTCTGCCGCTTATCCGGGGTCGGGTCGCGGGGGCAGCAGCCTAAGCAGGGAAGCCCAGACTTCCCTCTCCCCAGTCACATTTGCCAACTCTGCGGGGGGGATCCCGAGGCGTTCCCAGGCCAGCCGAGAGATATAATCCCTCCAGCGTGTCCTGGGTCTTCCCCGGGGTCTCCTCCCAGAGGGACGTGCCTGGAACACCTCACCAGGGAGGCGTCCAGGAGGCATCCTGACCAGATGCCCGAGCCACCTCAACTGGTTCCTCTCGATGCGAAGGAGCAGCGGCTCTACTCTGATCTCCTCCCGGATGACTGAGCTCCTCACCCTATCTCTAAGGGAGAGCCCGGCCACCCTGCGGAGGAAACTCATTTCAGCCGCCTGTATACGAGATCTTGTTCTTTCGGTCACCACTCACAGCTCATGACCATAGGTGAGGGTAGGAACGTAGATCGACTGATAAATCGAGAGCTTCGCCTTCTGGCTCAGCTCCTTCTTCACCACGAAAGACCGGCGCAGAGTCCGCATTACTGCAGACGCCGCACCGATCCGTCTGTCGATCTCGCACTCCATCCTTCCCTCACTCGTGAACAAGACCCCGAGATATTTAAACTCCTCCACTTGAGGCAGGACCTGACTCCCGACCCGGAGAGGGCAATCCACCCTATTCCGGCTGAGGACCATGGTCTCAGATTTTGAGGTGCTGATTCTCATCCCAGCCGCTTCACACTCGGCCGCGAATCGCTCAAGCGAGAGCTGGAGATCACGACCAGATGAAGCCAACAGGACCACGTCATCCGCAAAAAGCAGGGACCCAATCCTGAGGCCACCAAGTCGGATCCCCTCAACCCCTCGGCTGCACCTAGAAATTCTGTCCATATAAGTTATGAACAGAATCGGTGATAAAGGGCAGCCTTGGCGGAGTCCAACCCTCACCGGAAACGAATCCGACTTACTACCGGCAATGCGGACCAAGCTCTGACACCTGTCGTACAGGGACCGGACAGCCCTTACAAGGGGGTCCGGTACCCCATACTCCCGGAGTACCCCCCACAGGAGCCCCCAGGGGACACGGTCGAACGCCTTCTCCAGGTCCACAAAACACATGTAGACTGGTTGGGCAAACTCCCATGCCCCCTCCAGGACCCCAGAGAGGGTATAGAGCTGGTCCACTGTTCCGCGACCAGGACGAAAACCACACTGCTCCTCCTCAATCCGGGATTCGACTATCCGGCGGACCCTCCTCTCCAGGACCCCTGAATAGACCTTACCAGGGAGGCTGAGGAGTGTGATTCCCCTGTAATTGGAACACACCCTCCGGTCCCCCTTCTTAAAAAGGGGGACCACCACCCCAGTCTGCCAATCCAGCGGCACTGTCCCCGATGTCCACACGATGCTGCAGAGGCGTGTCAGCCAGGACAGCCCCATAGCATCCAGAGCCTTAAGGAACTCCGGGCGGATCTCATCCACCCCCGGGGCCTTGCCGCTAAAGGAGCTTTTTGACCACCTCAGCGACTTCAGCCCCAGAGATAGGAGAGTCCACCCCTCAGTCCACCAGCTCTGCTCCCTCATGGGAAGACGTGTTGGTAGGATTGAGGAGGTCTTCGAAGTATTCCCTCCACCGACCCACAACGTCCCGAGTTGAGGTCAGCAGCACCCCATCTCCACTGTACACAGTATTGATGGAGCACTGCTTCCCCCCCCTGAGCCACCGGATGGTGGACCAGAATCTCCTCGAAGCTGTCCGGAAGTCTTTCTCCATGGCCTCGCCGAACTCCTCCCATGCCCGAGTTTTTGCCTCGGCAACGGCCGAAGCCGCATGCCGCTTAGCCCGTCGGTACCCATCAGCTGCCTCCAGAGTCCCACAGGCCAAGAAGGCCCGATAGGACTCCTTCTTCAGCTTGACGGCATCCCTCACTGCTGGTGTCCACCAACGAGTCCTGGGATTACCGCCACGACAGGCACCAACAACCTTGCAGCCACAGCTCCGGCTGGCCGCCTCAGCAATAGAGGCACGGAACACAGCCCATTCGGACTCAATGTCCCCCGCCTCACCCGGGACATGGTTGAAGCTCTGCTGAAGGTGGGAGTTGAAGCTCGCTCTGCCAGGGGACTCAGCCAGACGTTCCCAGCAGACCCTCACAACATGTTTGGGCCTGCCAGCTCTGACCGGCCTCCTCCCCCACCACCTGAGCCAACTCACCACCAGGTGGTGATCAGTTGACAGCTCCGCCCCCTCTTCACCCGAGTGTCCAAGGCATGTGGCCGCAGGTCCGACGATACGACTACAAAATCGATCATCAAACTGCGGCCCAGGGAATCCTGATGCCAGGTGTACATATGGACACTCTTATGTTGGAACATGGTGTTCGTTATAGACAATCCATGACGAACACAGAAGTCCAATAACAAAACACCATTTTGATTCAGAAGGGGGGGACCATGCCTCCCAATCACTCCTCTCCAGGTCTCAGTGTCATTGCCCACGTGAGCATTGAAGTCCCCCAGCAGAACAATGGAGTCCCCAGAAGGAGCACCCTCCAGCACTCCCTCCAAGGACTCCAGAAAGGGTGGGTACTCTGAACTGCTGTTCGGTGCATAAGCACAGACAACAGTCAGGACCCGTCCCCCCACCCGGAGGCGGAGGGAAACTACCCTTTTGTCCACCGGGGTAAACCCCAACGTGCAGGCACCAAGCTGCGGGCTGATGAGAATGCCCACACCTGCTCGGCGCCTCTCACCATGAGCAACTCCAGAGTGGAAGAAGGTCCAGCCCCTCTCGAGGGTTCTGGTTCCAGAGCCCAAGCCATGCGTCGAGGTGAGTTCAACTATATCTCGTCGGAACCGCTCAACCTCGCGCACAAGCTCAGGCTCCTTCCCCACCAGAGAGGTGACGTTCCACGTCCCTAGAGCCAGCTTCTGCAGCCGGGGATCGGACCGCCAGGGTCCCCGCCCCTTGCTGCTGCCCAGCTCACATTGCACCCGACCCCTACGGCTCCTCCCGCATATGGTGAGCCCACGGGAGGTGGGGCCCATGTAACCCTTTCGGGCTGAGCCCGACCGGGCCCCATGGGCGAAGGCCCGGCCACCAGTGGACCCTAGCAAACACTGCTATTCTGTGGTCATGAGTTGCAACTGCACAGAAAAATTGTTAACATCCCAAGACTGCTGCTAGCAGACCCAACAAGCCTTTAACCTCTGGGATTTTAACTGCTAGCTTCTATAGCAGCAGAGCACTGCAGATTAAAGGAATATTTTGAGATAAAGTATTGATATAGCTACAAAAAATTCCAGGTATGACTTTGATGCTCTGAGGAAATTGTAATTTTCCTTCTGTCCATCCATGTGGACAACATGCATCAAAAGTTCTGTTAATGCTACAGTTCACTCAGTTTAACTTCTTATCTCTTAAACATGATTTATTTAGAGTTTAATTTTTGGGTAAAAACCAATCTTTTTATATTTTTAAAAGGCCAACATGCAGAGAAGGACAGGAGTTTTTACTTTATCGCAGAGGAACTAACAGTGTCCAACGATGATGATTGTGTAAGTGATGAAGATTGGCTGCCACCAGGAAAACAATCAAAGAAAATAATACAGGAAAGGAGAACCTGGCATTGACAAGCGCAGAGCTAAAAACATTTCTTGGAATTAATCTGGCAATGTCATACATCCAATACCCGAAAACCAGAATGTACTGGTCCTCTGAGCAAGGACAGTGTTGTTAGATCGCCAATGCCACGTCTGTTAATACCTTTGGGCAAATCCTGAGGTATGTTCATTTTGCCGATAATGCCACACAACAGGCAGGAGAAGACAAGCTGGTCAGATTTAGACCTGTATTGATACTCTGTAGAGGACCTTCCTTTCTGTATTCTGTCTGTCGGCCTTAAGCTGAATAAAACACATAGTGAAAAATTTTTGACTGAAGATATAATTCATGCATGAAAGGGATAATGGTACCATCATTTTTGTCCAGGCCTGTTTCATAAGTTTTTTTTATATATATAATTCCATCGACACATGGTTGAAAAGCATTGTCTGACTTTCATTGGTTAAATTTCATATTTTTATTTCTTATTACTTTTGTCACTTTCAAGTTATTTCTGTGACAATTTTGAGTTTTTCTTCCATTGACCAAAGGGTACCAACAATTTGTCCACGTGTTTAATTGAGAAAACTACAGGACGGAATTTGCATTTATTAATGATTTAGATTTTTGATTTCTAATTTACTAAGTGATTGTCTAAATAGCAGCAGGTGCAAATGTGTTGGAGACACCCTATTTAAATGAGGGTTTTGCATGTTTTGTAGTTTGCAACATGGTAGTTTTGGATGCAAGCAGTGGATGAAGTACAAAGACATTAAATGGGAAACAAAAGAAAAATCAGCATATAATAAAACATCTGAAAATAAAACAGGTGAAAAGGTAGGACAGAGGTGTTCAGTTTGGTCATACGAGGGCCACAATCCAGCAGAGTTTCCATGTTTTCCTGCTTCAACAGACCTGAATCTGTATTAATGGATCTAACTTATGAGGCTCCAGAAAAAGACTCATTAATTTGAGTCAGCTGTGTTGGAGCAAGGATACATGGAAAACCTGCTGGACTGGCCCTGCGATGGACTGGCGAGCTGTCCAGGGTGTACCCTGCCTTTTCCCCAAAGACTGCTGGGATAGGCTCCAGCTTCCAGCGACCCTTCATTGGACAAAACGGTTAGGATAATGAATGAATGAATTAATGAATGAATAACATGCTGGATTGGGGACTGAATTGAGTACCCCTGGCAAAGGGTTTAGGGGTCACCTTAAAAAAAAGAAAGCAAACATCCATTTTTTTGACACAGGTTCTTTTTTTAATGGGTCCAGAAAAAGAAGGACTCATCTACAAGCCATCGGTCTAAAACTCACCAGCTCACGACTTGAAGAACAGAAAACTGCTTTTTTTAAAAAAATAAATGAAGGATGCACTGACCTGAGATATTTTGCCAGAATGTTGGTAATTATGCTTTTGGCTTTATTAAGGTAATTCTGGTAATTAATGATTAGAGAATGAGTCGAAACTTCATAACTTCGGCCATTTGGCGACACATGGTATCCCACATAAAAAATGGGATTGGGGATCCCAGCTGTGCAGCTACCATACGCTGGAATGACTCATGCAAAATAAAGCAGACTTGTATGCAGTTTTGTCATTGCACGTATTGTTTGACTCCTCCTCATGGCTACAAATCCATTCCTCCAAAATAGCAATGCTAGACAAGGCACATTTTTTGATGATTGTGTTGTCGTTCATCCCAAAAATATTTACACAAGTGTGAAAATGCATTTTCTGCATCTCTTTTCTTCATTTCGATGTCTTCTTCTTGCTACAATAACCGTAGCCATGTGGGTACTATTATGCAAACAAACATCCTTTAGAAACGTGTTAAATATAGGTGCAGTTTTGTCTGGAAAAATTCAACATTCAGGTTTACTGGATCTTTGCGGGAGCTAAAATAATATATTTACATTTTCTCCTACGGACATAGGCAAAATTGTGTGTCAACACCCCATATTACAGATTCATTGCGACAGCGGTACGAACTGAATGCAGACAAGCTATGTTGCACCTTTGAAAGACGCAACCCTCACTGATCTGAAACACTGTTTTACATCAGTGTTCCAGATCAGTGTTCTAGATCAGTGTTCTAGATCAGTGTCTCAGATCAGTGTTCCAGATCAGTGTTCCAGATCAGTGTTCTAGATCAGTGTTCTAGATCAGTGTCTCAGATCAGTGTTCCAGATCAGTGTTCCAGATCAGTGTCTCAGATCAGTGTTCTAGATCAGTGTTCTAGATCAGTGTCTCAGATCAGTGTTCCAGATCAGTGTCTCAGATCAGTGTTCCAGATCAGTGTTTCAGATCAGTGTTCTAGATCAGTGTCAGATCAGTGTTCTAGATCAGTGTCTCAGATCAGTGTTCCAGATCAGTGTTCCAGATCAGTGTCTCAGATCAGTGTTCCAGATCAGTGTTCCAGATCAGTGTTCTAGATCAGTGTCTCAGATCAGTGTTCTAGATCAGTGTCTCAGATCAGTGTTCTAGATCAGTGTCTCAGATCAGTGTTCTAGATCAGTGTCTCAGATCAGTGTTCTAGATCAGTGTCTCAGATCAGTGTTCCAGATCAGTGTTCCAGATCAGTGTTCCAGATCAGTGTCTCAGATCAGTGTTCCAGATCAGTGTTCCAGATCAGTGTTCTAGATCAGTGTCTCAGATCAGTGTTCCAGATCAGTGTTCCAGATCAGTGTCTCAGATCAGTGTTCCAGATCAGTGTTCCAGATCAGTGTTCTAGATCAGTGTCTCAGATCAGTGTTCCAGATCAGTGTTCCAGATCAGTGTCTCAGATCAGTGTTCCAGATCAGTGTTCCAGATCAGTGTTCCAGATCAGTGTTTCAGATCAGTGTTCTAGATCAGTGTCAGATCAGTGTTCTAGATCAGTGTCTCAGATCAGTGTTCCAGATCAGTGTCTCAGATCAGTGTTCCAGATCAGTGTTCCAGATCAGTGTTCTAGATCAGTGTCTCAGATCAGTGTTCTAGATCAGTGTTCTAGATCAGTGTCTCAGATCAGTGTTCCAGATCAGTGTTCCAGATCAGTGTTCCAGATCAGTGTTCTAGATCAGTGTCTCAGATCAGTGTTCCAGATCAGTGTTCCAGATCAGTGTTCTAGATCAGTGTTCTAGATCAGTGTCTCAGATCAGTGTTCCAGATCAGTGTTCCAGATCAGTGTCTCAGATCAGTGTTCCAGATCAGTGTTCCAGATCAGTGTCTCAGATCAGTGTTCCAGATCAGTGTTCCAGATCAGTGTCTCAGATCAGTGTTCTAGATCAGTGTCTCAGATCAGTGTTCCAGATCAGTGTTCCAGATCAGTGTCTCAGATCAGTGTTCTAGATCAGTGTCTCAGATCAGTGTTCCAGATCAGTGTTCTAGATCAGTGTTCTAGATCAGTGTCTCAGATCAGTGTTCCAGATCAGTGTTCCAGATCAGTGTTCCAGATCAGTGTTCTAGATCAGTGTCTCAGATCAGTGTTCCAGATCAGTGTTCCAGATCAGTGTTCCAGATCAGTGTTCTAGATTAGTGTCTCAGATCAGTGTTCCAGATCAGTGTTCCAGATCAGTGTTCTAGATCAGTGTTCTAGATCAGTGTCTCAGATCAGTGTTCCAGATCAGTGTTCTAGATCAGTGTCTCAGATCAGTGTTCCAGATCAGTGTTCTAGATCAGTGTCTCAGATCAGTGTTCCAGATCAGTGTTCCAGATCAGTGTCTCAGATCAGTGTTCCAGATCAGTGTTTTAGATCAGTGTCTCAGATCAGTGTTCCAGATCAGTGTTCCAGATCAGTGTTTTAGATCAGTGTCTCAGATCAGTGTTCCAGATCAGTGTTCCAGATCAGTGTTCTAGATCAGTGTCTCAGATCAGTGTTCCAGATCAGTGTTCCAGATCAGTGTTCTAGATCAGTGTCTCAGATCAGTGTTCCAGATCAGTGTCTCAGATCAGTGTCTCAGATCAGTGTTCCAGATCAGTGTTCCAGATCAGTGTTTTAGATCAGTGTCTCAGATCAGTGTTCCAGATCAGTGTTCCAGATCAGTGTCTCAGATCAGTGTTCCAGATCAGTGTTCCAGATCAGTGTTCTAGATCAGTGTCTCAGATCAGTGTTCCAGATCAGTGTTCCAGATCAGTGTCTCAGATCAGTGTCTCAGATCAGTGTCTCAGATCAGTGTTCCAGATCAGTGTTCTAGATCAGTGTCTCAGATCAGTGTTCCAGATCAGTGTTCCAGATCAGTGTCTCAGATCAGTGTCTCAGATCAGTGTTCCAGATCAGTGTTCCAGATCAGTGTCTCAGATCAGTGTTCCAGATCAGTGTTCCAGATCAGTGTCTCAGATCAGTGTTCCAGATCAGTGTCTCAGATCAGTGTCTCAGATCAGTGTTCCAGATCAGTGTTCCAGATCAGGTTCAATCAATCAAACATGACATACCTGATGTGGTTCAGCTTCTACCTGGGGGGTCTGAACAGCCGGCATTACTGGGGCAGGGGGGGGGCGAGTCTGTGGATACAGAGGTCTCTGGGTTGATGTCTGCAGGTCACAAACACAAACAGCATGTAAATAGCTCTTAGTTTCAGCTCAACATTTCAAGTTGGACAGAGATCTACTATGATTACTTTCTTTCTGTGTATTTTAATGTGAAAAAAAAATCTGATAAATTGGCTGGTCTACAGACAGATCTAAAATAGGATATAGACTTGCAACAAGGATCAGTTTTCACTATTTACAGAGTTTGAGAGTGATTTTTCCAGAATTATGTACAACAGTCATCAGTGGCAGCCCAGTAGTTCTCATAAAGCCACTGAACCAAGGCTCATTTCAACTGGTCTTTAAAACCATAGAAAAGTTCAGAAGGGATTTGAGAGGAGAGGGACCATCAAGAACTGAAACGTCTGGAATATCGGATCAACATTTCTGTCTTAAAACTCCAGAAACTGGTCTGCTTCACAAATATCTTGAGATTGTTCTTATAGGAAGAGGGGGTACTACATAATAAAATATGAGTTGCATGAGATTTGGAAACAGACGTGTAACAACTAAATTTGACAACGATTCAGTTTATATGATAATTTGTGGAAAATATTGTTCATTTAGAAAGATAGAATCTGAAATGATTCAATGACTTGAAATCAATTAATCTTCAGCCAAAAATTCATCTGGATGAAATACATTGAACTGTATATATGTATATGTATGTGTATGTATGTGTATATATATATATATATATATATATATATATATATATATATATATATATATATATATATATATATATATACATAAATATATATATATGTGTGTGTGTGTGTGTACATGTATGTATGCATGTATGTATGTATCTATCTATCTATCTATCTATCTATATGTATATATATATATATATATATATATATATATATATATATATATATATATATATATATATATATATATATATATATATGTATATATATATATATGTGTGTGTGTGTGTGTGTGTGTGTGCGCAAGTGTATATACATATATATGTAGGTGGGTATGTATGTGCATATACGTGTATGCATTGATCTCTTTCTCTTGTTTTCTTTGTTCTCTTTTCTGTTCTCTTTCTGTCCCTCTTCTGTCCTTTCCGGTCGGGTCCAGCAGCATAAACTCTGTAATACAAACTATTATCCAAAACAAATAGGAAAATAAAATAAGAATCCAGAAATACAAGGGGATCATTACATCTATAAAAGTTCCCCTTGGCAAAATAAATGAGCTCAGCAGAACAAAATACACTGAACAAAAATATAAACGCAACACCTTTGCATTTCTCCTTTACCGATATAATCCATCCCACCTCACATGTGTAGCATACCAAGATGCTGATCAGACAGCACACGTTTGCAGGCTGGCAACAATAAAAGGCCAAAATGTGCAGTCTTGCTTTATTGGGGGAGTCTGGGGGGTCAGAACATCCTCAATGGGTGACATGTCTGGTGAATATGCTGGCCACGGAAGAACTGGGATGTTTTCAGCTTCCAGGAAATGTGTACTTGCAACATGGGGCCATGTCTTATGCTGCAACATGAAGTGGTGGTTGTGGATGAACGGCACAACCATGGGTTGAACTTTAGAATCAATTTGGTCTCCTCGATGAGCTGGTTGGCAGCCTCCTGCTTTCTAAAGCTTGTTCCATCCTCCACGAGAAGCGAGAACTTGTGTGGAGCGAATTTTATCAGCTTAATGTTGCATTCCCCGCTTGTTGTGAGTATCAGGAGAAGAGTTTGCAGTTCATTTCCTTTGTATCCTTAAAATACCTCAGCTGGGTGAAAGCGTTCAGCCACTATAGGATGTTTCTGTGTCAGAGTAACTGTCAGCATTTTTCTCCTCCTGAGCTCGAGGTTTTCAGGGGAGAAAGCACTGATAATCCTGATCGCCATCACTGACCATAACTGTGTTCAGAGAAACAGAGCAGCAACTTCCTGCTGTTTAAAGCGCAGTCAGTGTAGAAGTTCCAACTTCACATGCTTACAGCCTGCTACAAAAATATGTTTTAGGTGTAGGAGGTCAGGTTTACCTTCATGACAACTGTGCAAGGATTGAATTTTTTTTTTCCGTGGTTGTGCTACACTCTGCCTTCTTTACCTGCCAATCAGGAGGACACACCCCTAATCATGTTGAATTTGGAGATTGAATAACATCTAAGTTATTTTACACAGTTGTCATGAAAGTAAATCTTACCTGTTATACCTAAAATGTTTTTTTTAGAACATATTTATTTCTGCTGTGAAGAAATAAATATGGAAGTCTATGGAAATTGACTCTTTTTGCTGCCCCTGGTGGATAAGTGGGGAACTGAAATTTTTGGTACTTCAACATTGGCTTTTTTTTTTAACCGCTTGATCGTATCACATGTCACTGGAAATAAACTTGCCAGTTGCTACAATGAGCCTTGTCTTTACTGGCGAGGCCCTGTCTGCAGACAGGACTTACTCTGCTGCAGCGGGTGCAAGATGGTCAGCGTTGTGAGAAATGCCAACACACCAAAGGAGGTGGTTGGAGAGATTAGCCGTTGCGTTTTACTTGACCTTTACATGCCCTGAAAACAGCAAGTAACTTATTTGAAACTTCTCTGTCTTTGCAAAAGCCGAAGTGTTTCCACACACACTTGATAATTTCATGCTCTGTGGCTTTTCCTCTTCCATCATCCTTACTTTTTATTGTCTGCTGTGCTGGCGCTTGGTCATGATGACAATCTGCTTGGTCATGATTTTAATGACAGGCAGATTGAATTAAGTAATCTTTATCAATAAAAGTACAAAAAAACCCACATCTAAATAAAGTTTACTGTGTTATTTCCTAATTTAAAAGACTCGATTACCTTTTAAAATGATGTAAGATTTATATTTACCATTTCATTAATAACTTGTACCGATGGAAATGGTTGGATCAACTGATAGATCGATAGATAAATTGTTACACCCCTAGAAATCATTACATTCTTTTATTGACATTTTACACAGAAACCCAACCTATTCGGAGCTGAGGTTGTAAACTGTAGATCCTGGATGCCAAATTCCAGTCCTCGAGGACTGGGCTACCAAACAACCTTTGGTAAAAGGAACCATAGCTGTATAAATGATACATGACACACATCTAAAAGGGTAGAATTAAAAGCACTGTAAACATTTCTTTGTTGTTTCAGAAGATAATCTTAACATTTTGAAAAACTTTGAAGATTTCCGTTTGGCCTGGCACATAATCTCAATGGAGAAAATACAGAACTGCTACTTTATATGCATAATGTTTACTCTGTGTGAAGGCCAGTAAGTGATTTGATGAAGACTTTACCTGATTTCCACCAGCTGCTAGGACACTTAGTCCAAAAAGTATGGCAGTGATACAGATCAGCAGCTCCAGCACGAGGAAGATCACCAGTGTTCCCAGTATCCCGTCGATCAACAGCTACCATGTAAATCCAATAGATTGCATGATAAAAAAACAAACCAAAGTGAAAGAAAAAGAAAACAAACAAACAAACAAAAAAGTAAACAATGTAAAATCTTTCTTCTTCACTTATTTAAAAGGAATGATGCATATTAATGGACTTATAAAGGTAAATATGCCAGAATTAGCCAGTGGCTACTTTTCATCTGGCGGATCAAGAAAATTAAACAATTTACAAAAATAATGAGTAAAACACAAAAGTTTTTCACACAATCCAACACTTCAGACATGAGAAATAGTTGAGAGAAAAATCATAAGTGGTTACATGCATGGCTCCTCTTCAGCCAACATTTGAGAATTGTTTTAAACATTTCTAATGTGGTAGTCTTTCCTCATGTTGCAGATGATTTTTCAGAAATAAAGACATATCAGTGTCAGAAATGATCCAGGAAGGCCAAAAAACAACCTGTGTGAATAAAGTATTAATTATAACAACAGTCACTTACTTTACACTTTTGCTCGATCAGCCCGGTGCATTTTCTGAAACAATGTTGCTGCAGGACAGTAAAGACATGTAGTGTCAATCATTAATTTCTTGTCAATTTATTATCTGTATCAAAGGAAATATGATGGCTCTGTGTATGTCTTCTCCTTTAATATAGAAATACACCAATAAAATTTTTCTCTGAGTACATTTCACGTTAAATGTTTTTCACCTTTGAGCATGTTTTCACAGCAGAGTTAGTCTTCTATACATGGGGGAGGGGGGGCAAAAATTATTTGTATACACACATATACACTACTCACAAAAAGTTAGTGATATTTGGCTTTCAGGTGAAATTTATGGAAAATGCAATATGTTCATGCTACAGTGATATAATATCATAAAAGTAAGACATTTAAGTAGAAGGATGCACTACTGATTTCCTCATCTCAAAAAATTCATTCAACACAAAAGGTAACAACAATGGTAGTTACACCACAACAAAAAATTTGTCTCAATATCTGGTCATGTGCCCTTGAGCATCAATTACAGCTTGACGACGACGTCTCATGCTGTTCACAAGGCAACTTATTGCCTGCTGAGGCATGGCATCCCACTCTTCTTGAAGGGCAGCCCTCAGGTCATTGAGGTTCTGGGGTGCAGGGTCTCGGGCCTCTACACGACGGCTCAGCTGATCCCACAGGTTTTCAATGGGATCCAGGTCTGGAGAGAGTGCAGGCCATTCCATTTGAGGTCCACCAGTCTCCAACAGCCGTTCCCTGATGATGCGGCCTCGATGAGCAGGAGCATTGTCGTCCATGAAGATGAAATTAGGCCTGTGCTGTTCATGTAGGGGCACAAGGGACTGTTGTTCCATTGTTAGGTGTCGTCTTGGTCTCATGATGTCAAAATGTGAACAGCATGATGAGGACAACTGTTTAAACACCAGCTCTAATTGAACCAGGACATTTATTGGTCAATTCAAGGATCACACACCTGCCGTGATTTTTGCCGTTAAGCTCCTTGTTAGAGAACAGCAACTTGTGCAAACTTTATTGAAACATTTAACAGTTGGCCCCTCCCTGAGCTGTCACCTTATCGTGGTGGAGGGGTTTGTGCGTCCCGAAGATCCTAGCAGCTATGTTCTCAGGGGCTTTATGCCCCTGGTAGGGTCACCCATGGCAAACAGGTGTCTAGGGGAGGGACCAGACCAAGCACCGCTCATCGACCTCTATGATGACGACCAACCTGTGCATGAATGTTCCCTTGCCCGGACGCGGGTTACTGGGACCCCCCTCTGGAGCCAGGCCTGGAGGTGGGGTACGAGAGCGAGCGTCTGGTGGCCGGGCCTTCGCCCATGGGGCCTGGTCGGGCTTAGCCCGAAAGCGTTACATGGGCCCCACCTCCCGTGGGCTCACCATCTGCGGGAGGAGCCGTACGGGTCGGGTGTGTTGTGGTTCCTGCTCTGACCTGTGCTGCAGTGGGTGTGCCTGTTTCCCTGGCAATCAAGTCCACACCAGGTTCTCATCGGGAAATCAGCAGCAGCAAGATAAAAGGCCAGCTCAGTTCACCAGTCATCGCCTGATTGTTGTTTCATCTGTGGTAACAGCTCTCGGCCATTGCAGCATTTCTGCTTAAGAATTTAAACTGCTTGTTTCACAACTGTCTGTTCTGTCACCAGTGCATGATTCTTGCCTGCCTGCCCGTCAACCTGCCTGCCTGCCCGTCAACCTGCCTGCCTGCCCGTCAACCTGCCTGCCTGCCCGCCAACCAGCCTGCCTGCCCGCCAACCTGCCTGCCTGCCCGGCAACCTGCCTGCCTGCCCGCCAACCAGCCTGCCTGCCCGCCAACCTGCCTGCCTGGCCACCTACCATTCTGCCCAGGAGAACAATAAACCTGTCCTAGTATCCACATCCAATCTGCACTTGGGTCCTTGTTTGTCCTACACTACAACAGAACAATCAGGCCATCAGGTATGGATCCAGCAGATTCTAACCCAGAAGGCGCCGCCGGACAACTTCAGCAAGCCCTATCTGGTCAGAATGCTCACTTAGCTCGACATGAGCAGATGCTTCTAACTTTGGACCAGAATTACCACACCATCCTTACGCAGTTGTCTCAACTCACCAGTCATGTGGCTGGTCTGGTACAGCCTGCTCCCGATCAGCAACAGGTTCCGGACTCATCCAGGCATCCTACCGCTTCTGCCACCCCGGTAAGAGAGACACACATCCTGGACCCCAAACCTTATGCCGGGGATCTGGGTAAATGTAGAGGGTTCTTACTCCAATGCTCACTTGTGTTCGACCAGAAGCCCATCACTTATGCCAGTGACAAATCCAAGATCTCCTACGTCATCGGACTTCTGGAGGGCAAGGCTTTGTCATGGGCAGAAGCAGCGTTTGAACGGCAGGGTTTCAGGCACATGTCTTATCCAGCTTTTATGGATGAGATGAAGAAGGTGTTTGACCATCCAGTGAGAGGGGGCGATGCCGTTAAGCGGCTGATTAATCTCCGACAAGGAAAGATGAGTGTTGCTGAGTTTGCTGTGGATTTCAGGACTGCGGCTGCGGATTCGGGCTGGAATGATCAGGCTCTTTGTGGAATCTTCACAAATGGTTTAAGCAGGATGAGCTTGCCACCCGTGATGCATCAGATTCCCTAGACGACCTGGTTTCCCTCTCAATAAGGCTGGACAACCGCTTACGGGAGAGAGACCGAGAGCGGCAGACTCGTTCTGAGCTGTATTTTCCCGGCTCCACCATCGGAGCGGTCCGCCCTTCCCTTCCTAGCACAACACAGTCCGAGGAGCCCATGCAGCTGGGCCGAGCTCATCTGTCCACGGAGGAACGACAGAGGAGGAGGGAAACCGGCGTTTGTTTTTATTGTGGAAGACCGGGACACCAGAGAGCTGTCTGCACAGAACGGCCAAAAGATCTGGGTCGTCAGTAGCTGTGGGAGTACTGACGACCACCACTCCAAAGGTAATTCCCCACACAAAGACACTCATTCCAGTGGTGCTATATGTCAAGGGTTTCTCTCATCCAGTACAGGCTTTAGTGGATTCTGGAGCTGAAGCAAACTTTATTGACAAGGAATGGGCTGCAAGGATTAATCTAGACCTAGAATCTCTCTTCCCTCCTGTTTCTGCCCGGGCTCTGGATGGTAGCATTCTTTACTCCATCACCCAAGAGTCTGTTCCGGTTAAACAAATTGTTTCGGGAAATCACCAGGAGTTTATTAGTTTCTTTGTTGTAAACTCACCAAATTCACCCCTGGTTTTAGGACACCCTTGGTTATCGTTACACAATCCCCATCTGGATTGGACTACTGGGAGGATTATTAACTGGAGTTCTTATTGTCATGCAACTTGTCTTCACTCTGCCGTCCCATCTGGTATAACCACTACCAGTCATTGTCCCACTTCTAAGGATTTGTCAGACATTCCTCTAGCCTACCATGACCTCGCTGAGGTGTTCAGTAAAGAGAGGGCCCTTTCTCTTCCTCCTCACCGACCATATGACTGCGCCATAGACTTGTTACCTGGGGCTCCGTTGCCAGCCAGTCGTCTGTACAATCTTTCTAAGCCAGAGACTGAGGCCATGGAGAAATATATTTCGGATTCGCTGGCTGCTGGTTTAATTAGACCTTCTTCTTCCCCTGTTGGCGCAGGTTTTTTCTTTGTATCTAAGAAGGATGGTTCTCTTCGGCCTTGTATTGACTACCGGAGATTAAATGCTATAACCATAAAGAATAAGTATCCTCTGCCACTTCTTGAGTCTGCCTTCAACTCTCTCCATGGCTCAACAATCTTCACAAAGCTAGATCTCCGCAACGCATATCATCTGGTCAGGATAAAAGAGGGAGATGAGTGGAAGACAGCCTTCAAGACCCCACTCGGCCATTTTGAGTATCGAGTCATGCCTTTTGGACTTTGTAATGCCCCTGCTGTTTTCCAAGCCTTAGTTAATGATGTGCTGAGAGACTTCCTGAACCGTTTTGTTTTCGTCTATTTAGACGATATCCTCATCTTTTCCCACAACCTCGCCGAACATATACAACATGTCCGACAAGTCCTGCAGAGACTTCTGGAGAATCGCCTATTCGTTAAGGCCGAGAAGTGTGATTTTCATAATAACACTGTTTCTTTTCTTGGATACATTTTTGAGAGTGGGCAGGTCTGAGCAGATCCTGAGAAGGTCAAAGCTGTTACCGAATGGCCAGTCCCAACTTCTGTCAAGCAGCTGCAACGTTTCTTGGGTTTTGCTAATTTTTATCGCAGATTCATTCGCAATTATAGCCGCATCGCAGCTCCCCTGACAAAACTTACATCGCCTACAGTCCCATTTGTCTGGTCTGAGCCGGCGGCTCAGGCTTTTGTCAAGTTAAAGGATCTATTCACCACTACTCCTGTCCTCCTCCACCCTGATCTCAACCATCAATTTGTGGTGGAGGTTGATGCTTCAGATGTCGGCGTTGGAGCTGTCTTGTCCCAACGATCCCCAGAGTCTCAGAAGTTACATCCTTGTGCCTTTTTCTCTCGACGTCTAACACCAGCTGAGCAGAACTACCATGTCGGTGATAGGGAACTCTTAGCCATCAAACTTGCCCTGGAGCAGTGGCGCCATTGGTTGGAGGGATCCAAAGTGCCATTCCTCATCTGGACTGACCATAAGAACCTGGAATACCTACAGTCTGCTAGACAAATGAATCCCCGACAGGCCCGTTGGTCTCTTTTCTTCAATCGATTCCACTTCACGCTGTCATACAGACCTGGGTCCAAAAACCAGAAACCGGACTCTCTCTCTCGCCAATTTCCACCCAAGACTGCAGTTTCACCTGATACCATCTTACCTGCAACCTGTGTTATAGCCGCTGTTTCCTGGGAGGTGGAGGACAGGGTTAGAGAGGCCCAACAGCAACAGCCTGACCCTGGCACAGGTCCCCGTAACCGCCTTTATGTCCCCAATTCTGTACGTTCCCAAGTCCTCCAGTGGGGACATTCCTCCCGCCTAGCATGCCACCCTGGTTCTGTGCGAACACTTTCTTTTCTGAGACGCAGATTCTGGTGGCCCACAATGGATAAAGGTGTCCGGGAGTTTGTTGCAGCCTGTACGACGTGTGCACGCAGTAAGTCATCGCATCAGCCACCTGCGGGATTCCTTCGTCCATTACCTGTTCCAAGCAGACCCTGGTCGCACATTGCTCTGGACTTCGTCACTGGTCTTCCAGCCTCAAGAGGTAACACCACCATCCTCACAGTTGTTGATCGCTTTTCCAAAGCTGTTCACTTTATTGCCCTTCCCAAACTTCCTACTGCCAAGGAGACAGCCAACTTACTTGTTCATCATGTCTTTCGGCTCCATGGTCTGCCGACAGACATAGTATCAGACAGAGGACCCCAATTTACATCCCAGGTATGGAAGTCGTTTTGTCACTCACTCGGGGCCACTGTGAGCCTGTCGTCTGGTTTCCATCCCCAGACCAATGGCCAGGCTGAGAGGTCTAATCAGGATCTGGAAACTGCCCTGAGATGTGTGGCTGAGTCCAACCCCTCCTCCTGGTGTGACCATCTGGACTGGGTAGAGTATGCTCACAACTCCCTTACCTCTTCTGCTTCAGGCTTATCACCTTTCGAATGCTCCCTGGGATATCAGCTGCCCCTGTTTCCAGCACAGGAGGAGGAGGTTTCTGTGCCGTCGGTCCAGCTACACATCCGCCGCCGCCGACGGATTTGGAGGAAGGCTCGAACTGCGCTCCTTCGTGCCTCCGTACGTACCCGCCGCATGGCGGATCGTCATCGGACTCCTGGACCCCATTACGCACCTGGCCAAAAGGTTTGGTTATCAGCAAAGAACATTCCATTGCGTACTGATGCCAAGAAGTTGGCCCCCCGCTTTTTGGGTCCTTTTGAGGTTGAGCGGATCATTAATCCCACCGTGGTCAAACTGAAACTCCCCAGTTCCATGAGAGTCCACCCTTCTTTCCATGTCTCCCAACTCAAGCCTGTTTCCTCTAGTCCTCTCATCCCTCCTTCCAGACCCCCTCCTCCTGCCCGGCTTGTGGCGGGTCGCCCTGCCTATTCTGTCCGGCGTCTCCTGGATGTGCGGCGTCGGGGTCGTGGCTTCCAGTTTCTGGTGGACTGGGAGGGGTATGGTCCTGAGGAGCGTGCCTGGGTTCCGCGCTCATTTATTCTGGATGCATCCCTGGTCCGGGATTTTCGTCATGCTCATCCGGAGAAGTTTCGGTCGCCCGGTGGCTCCCGTGGAGGGGGGGGGGGGGGGGGGGGGGGGGGGGGGTACTGTTGTGGTTCCTGCTCTGACCTGTGCTGCAGTGGGTGTGCCTGTTTCCCTGGCAATCAAGTCCACACCAGGTTCTCATCGGGAAATCAGCAGCAGCAAGATAAAAGGCCAGCTCAGTTCACCAGTCATCGCCTGATTGTTGTTTCATCTGTGGTAACAGCTCTCGGCCATTGCAGCATTTCTGCTTAAGAATTTAAACTGCTTGTTTCACAACTGTCTGTTCTGTCACCAGTGCATGATTCTTGCCTGCCCGTCAACCTGCCTGCCTGGCCACCTACCATTCTGCCCAGGAGAACAATAAACCTGTCCTAGTATCCACATCCAATCTGCACTTGGGTCCTTGTTTGTCCTACACTACAACAGGGTGCAATGTAAGCTGGGCGGCAGCAAGGGGCGGGGACCCTGGCGGTCCGATCCCCGGCTGCAGAAGCTGGCTCTAGGGACGTGGAACGTCACCTCTCTGGTGGGGAAGGAGCCTGAGCTTGTGCGCGAGGTTGAGCGGTTCCGGCTAGATACAGTTGGACTCACCTCGACGCATGGCTTGGGCTCTGGAACCAGTACCCTCGAAAGGGGCTGGACCTTCTTCCACTCTGGAGTTGCTCATGGTGAGAGGCGCCGAGCAGGTGTGGGCATTCTCATCAGCCCCCAGCTTGGTGCCTGCACGTTGGGGTTTACCCTGGTGGATGAAAGGGTAGTTTCCCTCCGCCTCCGGGTGGGGGGACGGGTCCTGACTGTTGTCTGTGCTTATGCACCGAACAGCAGTTCAGAGTACCCACCCTTTCTGGAGTCCTTGGAGGGAGTGCTGGAGGGTGCTCCTTCTGGGGACTCCATTGTTCTGCTGGGGGACTTCAATGCTCACGTGGGCAATGACAGTGAGACCTGGAGGGGAGTGATTGGGAGGCATGGTCCCCCCCCTCTGAACCCAAATGGTGTTTTGTTATTGGACTTCTGTGCTCGTCATGGATTGTCCATAACGAACACCATGTTCCAACATAAGAGTGTCCATATGTACACCTGGCATCAGGATTCCCTGGGCCGCAGTTCGATGATGGATTTTGTAGTCGTATCGTCGGACCTGCGGCCACATGCCTTGGACACTCGGGTGAAGAGGGGGGCGGAGCTTCAACAGATCACCGCCTGGTGGTGAGTTGGCTCAGGTGGTGGGGGAGGAGGCCGGTCAGATCTGGCAGACCCAAACGTGTTGTGAGGGTCTGCTGGGAACGTCTGGCTGAGTCCCCCGTCAGAGCGAGCTTCAACTCCCACCTTCAGCAGAGCTTCAACCATGTCCCGAGTGAGGCGGGGGACATTGAGTCCGAATGGGCTGTGTTCCGTGCCTCTATTGCTGAGGCGGCTGGCCGGAGCTATGGCTGTAAGGTCGTTGGTGCCTGTCGTGGCGGTAATCCCAGGACTCGTTGGTGGACACCAGCAGTGAGGGATGCCGTCAAGCTGAAGAAGGAGTCCTATCGGGCCTTCTTGGCCTGTGGGACTCTGGAGGCAGCTGATGGGTACCGGCGGGCTAAGCGGCATGCGGCTTTGGCTGTTGCCGAGGCAAAAACTCGGGCATGGGAGGAGTTCGGCGAGGCCATGGAGAAAGACTTCCGGACGGCTTCGAGGAGATTCTGGTCCACCATCTGGCGGCTCAGGAGGGGGAAGCAGTGCTCCATCAATACTGTGTACAGTGGAGGTGGGGAGCTGCTGACCTCAACTCGGGACGTTGTGGGTCGGTGGAGGGAATACTTCGAAGACCTCCTCAATCCTACCAACACGTCTTCCGATGAGGAAGCAGAGCTGATGGACTAAGGGGTGGACTCTCCTATCTCTGGGGCTGAAGTCGCTGAGGTGGTCAAACAGCTCCTTGGCGGCAAGGCCCCGGGGGTGGATGAGATCCACCCGGAGTTCCTTAAGGCTCTGGATGCTGTGGGGCTGTCCTGGCTGACACGCCTCTGCAGCATTGCGTCGACATCGGGGTCAGTACCGCTGGATTGACAGATCGGGGTGGTGGTCCCCCTTTTTAAGAAGGGGGACCGGAGGGTGTGTTCCAATTACAGGGGAATCACACTCCTCAGCCTCCCTGGTAAGGTCCATTCAGGGGTCCTGGAGAGGAGGGTCCGCCGGATAGTCGAATCCCGGATTGAGGAGGAGCAGTGTGGTTTTCGTCCTGGTCGCGGAACAGTGGACCAGCTCTATACCCTCTTTGGGGTCCTGGAGGGGGCATGGGAGTTTGCCCAACCAGTCTACATGTGTTTTGTGGACCTGGAGAAGGCATTCGACCGTGTCCCCCGGGGGCTCCTGTGGGGGGTACTCCGGGAATATGGGGTACCGGACCCCCTTGTACGGGCTGTCCGGTCCCTGTACGACAGGTGTCAGAGCTTGGTCCGCATTGCCGGTAGTAAGTCGGATTCGTTTCCGGTGAGGGTTGGACTCCGCCAAGGCTGCCCTTTATCACCGATTCTGTTCATAACTTATATGGACAGAATTTCTAGGCACAGCCGAGGTGTTGAAGGGATCCGACTTGGTGGCCTCAGGATTGGGTCCCTGCTTTTTGCAGATGACGTGGTCCTGTTGGCTTCATCTGGTCATTATCTCCAGTTCTCACTTGAGCAATTCGTGGCCGAGTGTGAAGCGGCTGGGATGAGAATCAGCACCTCCAAATCTGAGACCATGGTCCTCATCCGGAATAGAGTGGATTGCCTTCTCCGGGTCGGGAGTCAGGTCCTGCCTCAAGTGGAGGAGTTTAAATATCTCGGGGTCTTGTTCACGAGTGAGGGAAGGATGGAGCACGAGATCGACAGACGGATCGGTGCGGCGTCTGCAGTAATGCGGACTCTGCGCCGGTCTGTCGTGGTGAAGAAGGAGCTGAGCCAGAAGGCGAAGCTCTCGATTTACCAGTCGATCTACGTTCCTACCCTCACCTATGGTCATGAGCTGTGGGTCGTGACCAAAAGAAGGAGATCTCGTATACAGGCGGCTGAAATGGGTTTCCTCCGCAGGGTGGCCGGGCTCACCCTTAGAGATAGGGTGAGGAGCTTGGTCATCCGGGAGGAGATCAGAGTAGAGCCGCTGCTCCTCCGCATCGAGAGGAACCAGTTGAGGTGGCTCGGGCATCTGGTCAGGATGCCTCCTGGACCTCCCTGGTGAGGTGTTCCAGGCACGTCCCTGTGGGAGGAGACCCCGGGGAAGACCCAGGACACGCTGGAGGGATTATATCTCTCGGCTGGCCTGGGAACACCTCGGGATCCCCCCCGCAGAGTTGGCAAATGTGGCTGGGGAGAGGGAAGTCTGGGCTTCCCTGCTTAGGCTGCTGCCCCCGCGACCCGACCCCGGATAAGCGGCAGAAGATGGATGGATGGATGGATGGATGGATTTAACAGTTGGACATGTGCATTTAAAAGCTTAGAGAAGATCACATTAAGTTCACCTGTACAGGTTTGAATGCATTTTAGGCTTGTTGTGAAATTTCACCCAAAAGCTGAATATCCCTAACTTTTTGTGAATAGTGTGTACATATATATGTATATATATATATATATATATATATATATATATATATATATATATATATATATATATATATATATATATATATATATATATATATATTCCGTCCGGAATATAATGTATAATATTTTTTTTTGTTTGTTTGTTTTACTCTGACATGTTGATCAGGTTTCTGATGGTGTGACGGTTTTTCTTGTTCAGACAAACTTTTGTCCTGCAAACATTGTTTCAGTCTTGCACTAGAAAAGACCCAATTACATCAAAAGCAAATGGAGTGTAAAGCAAATCTCTGCACTTTCAGCCGGAAGTTGCATATCTAGCAGGTGTTCTGTTATATGGCTGAATGTTTATATGGAGTATTTTAATAAAGTGATGATCAACAGATGTTGGTCCTAACCGTGCTCTAACACAACCCATCACAGAGCCATTAAAACATGGAATTATTGTGAATAAAAGCTAATATATATTTATTATTCTTATTAATAATAATAATAATAATAATAATAATAATTATTATTATTATTATTATTATAAATAAAATACTACTACTACTACTACTACTACTACTACTACTACTACTACTAATAATAATAATAATAATACAAATAATAAAATAAGAATTATAATAAGAATAATTGTTATGATTATTAGTTATTATTATACTCAATAAAACTGTCATTAAGGTGACATCTTTCTCTTTTCCTTCTCTGTGTTGTTTTGAAGAGCATACCACAGCATGCAGCTCCAGCCTCCGGCAGTGTTCGCAGTGATAGGAGTCCTGGCGGTATGGCAGGTGTTTGGACATGAGACCCAAAGCTCCAGTGGTCAAAGCAGCACTGATCAAATGCAGCACCAGGACACATTTCACCTGCATGTAACAAGAATACTGTTCACACACAAACCAGGAGGTTAAAACAAAACAAAAAACTCTGGCAGGAAACACAGTGTACAATGCATCTACAGTGCTGCATATTGTACACAACAAATCATAATTATATGTTGTTATGTACCTCATCGCCTGACAGGACACTCCGGCTTGTGTTCCCATTTTTGCTTTGTGCTATTTTCTTGTTCGCTCTGTGTTATCTTTTATATATGGATTCTCTTTATAGCTATGTATGCTCCTTAAAGCAAACAAAAACATACAAAAATAAAAGAAAGAAACACATGACCCAGAAACAAAGCAGAATGGTGGAAGGAGTAGTTTGTCTTCTTTCTTCTCAGTATGTGACTTTTGAAAAAAAAAAGAGTCCACCATAAATAAACATGCAGTTGTCCCTGCTTTGTTGTAATGGTTATTTCTACTAATGAACAGAACTGTGTCAGGTTTAGGTTGGATTGGTAAGATTGGGACCAGACAGAAAGGTCCCTAAAACAGCAGAGATGAGACATTATTCTACCTTTTCCAGATAGAACCTGTAGAAACACAACACAATGTGTACTGACCTGTACCATGTAGACCCATAACATTAGTGGAAAATTCAGCAAATTATAACAAAGGAAGAAGTTCCTTTTGGACTGATGAACTCACCCAAAACAGACTGGGTTTCCTGCCACTATGGACCAGTACGGAACCAGACAGGGTCACCTGATGGAAAGAGAAGTTCGCATTTTTTCCAAAATCAATTAAATAAAATGAAATATACTTTAACAAGACTGATATGAAACAAAACAAAACAAAAAAGAACAAAAACAAATCCTAAACATTTAAAACTTTCCCATTGGTGACCTTTGACTGACCTGTACAACAACCACCAAGAAGAGGGCCACGTCTTCTGTGAAGTGGACCTCATGGATCTGGAGCACAGAGGCACTCAGACAAAGAATCAGTGCCCCAATAACAATTTGGATTGCCTGGTTTGGAGGGATGGGGGTGTAGAAGAAGAAAAGATGCAGGAAATGATCAGTTCTTTATTTATCCATTAATTAACTGATTATCAGGTGAATGTTATCTCTGCATCTTTGCAGACAGCGTAGCACCAGAAGTGGGTTTAGCTGTAAGAGATTAAATAACTGAACCCTTCTACATCCTTCAGATTTGTGTCTCACCTTTTACTCTTAGACATAAAACAATGCAAGACTAATTAATCCCTCAAAAATATAATATTGTAATTTTTTGTGCTAAACGTGCATAGAAAATATTTGTGGTGTTTCTCAAATTTAACAAAAAACACAAAAAGTAAATAATTTTCCATCCCAAATGTAAAATAAATTTGTGTGTGTGTGTGTGTGTGTGTGTGGGGGGGGGGGGGGGGTTTATTCTGTATAAATGTTAATTTTTTAGTCAACGGGACGTGCTAAAAATGAATTTTGTTGCAATTTTACTTTTTATGTGAAGCAGAATGATGTCATTCTTGCCATGGCTTTTAAAAAAACTAACTCTTCACATGTAACCAATAAAACTACTGTTTATTTATAAGTTCAGAAGTTAGAGCAGGTCTAGGTGTTTATTTATAGGTACAGAAGTTAGAGCAGGTCTAGGTGTTTATTTATAGGTACAGAAGTTAGAGCAGGTCTAGGTGTTTATTTATAAGTACAGAAGTTAGAGCAGGTTTAGGTGTTTATTTATAAGTACAGAAGTTAGAGCAGGTCTAGGTGTTTATTTATAAGTACAGAAGTTAGAGCAGGTCTAGGTGTTTATTTATAAGTACAGAAGTTAGAGCAGGTCTAGGTGTTTATTTATAAGTACAGAAGTTAGAGCAGGTTTAGGTGTTTATTTATAAGTACAGAAGTTAGAGCAGGTCTAGGTGTTTATTTATAAGTACAGAAGTTAGAGCAGGTCTAGGTGTTTATTTATAAGTACAGAAGTTAGAGCAGGTCTAGGTGTTTATTTATAGGTACAGAAGTTAGAGCAGGTTTAGGTGTTTATTTATAAGTACAGAAGTTAGAGCAGGTCTAGGTGTTTATTTATAAGTACAGAAGTTAGAGCAGGTCTAGGTGTTTATTTATAAGTACAGAAGTTAGAGCAGGTTTAGGTGTTTATTTATAAGTACAGAAGTTAGAGCAGGTCTAGGTGTTTATTTATAAGTACAGAAGTTAGAGCAGGTTTAGGTGTTTATTTATAAGTACAGAAGTTAGAGCAGGTCTAGGTGTTTATTTATAAGTACAGAAGTTAGAGCAGGTTTAGGTGTTTATTTATAAGTACAGAAGTTAGAACAGGTCTAGGTGTTTATTTATAAGTTCAGAAGTTAGAGCAGGTCTAGGTGTTTATTTATAAGTACAGAAGTTAGAGCAGGTCTAGGTGTTTATTTATAAGTACAGAAGTTAGAGCAGGTCTAGGTGTTTATTTATAAGTACAGAAGTTAGAGCAGGTCTAGGTGTTTATTTATAAGTACAGAAGTTAGAGCAGGTTTAGGTGTTTATTTATAAGTACAGAAGTTAGAGCAGGTCTAGGTGTTTATTTATAAGTACAGAAGTTAGAGCAGGTCTAGGTGTTTATTTATAAGTACAGAAGTTAGAGCAGGTCTAGGTGTTTATTTATAAGTACAGAAGTTAGAGCAGGTTTAGGTGTTTATTTATAAGTACAGAAGTTAGAGCAGGTTCAGGTGTTTATTTATAGGTACAGAAGTTAGAGCAGGTCTAGGTGTTTATTTATAAGTACAGAAGTTAGAGCAGGTTCAGGTGTTTATTTATAGGTACAGAAGTTAGAGCAGGTTTAGGTGTTTATTTATAAGTACAGAAGTTAGAGCAGGTTTAGGTGTTTATTTATAGGTACAGAAGTTAGAGCAGGTCTAGGTGTTTATTTATAAGTACAGAAGTTAGAGCAGGTCTAGGTGTTTATTTATAAGTACAGAAGTTAGAGCAGGTCTAGGTGTTTATTTATAAGTACAGAAGTTAGAGCAGGTCTAGGTGTTTATTTATAAGTACAGAAGTTAGAGCAGGTCTAGGTGTTTATTTATAAGTACAGAAGTTAGAGCAGGTCTAGGTGTTTATTTATAAGTACAGAAGTTAGAGCAGGTTTAGGTGTTTATTTATAGGTACAGAAGTTAGAGCAGGTCTAGGTGTTTATTTATAAGTACAGAAGTTAGAGCAGGTCTAGGTGTTTATTTATAAGTACAGAAGTTAGAGCAGGTCTAGGTGTTTATTTATAAGTACAGAAGTTAGAGCAGGTCTAGGTGTTTATTTATAAGTACAGAAGTTAGAGCAGGTCTAGGTGTTTATTTATAAGTACAGAAGTTAGAGCAGGTCTAGGTGTTTATTTATAAGTACAGAAGTTAGAGCAGGTCTAGGTGTTTATTTATAAGTACAGAAGTTAGAGCAGGTCTAGGTGTTTATTTATAAGTACAGAAGTTAGAGCAGGTCTAGGTGTTTATTTATAAGTTCAGAAGTTAGAGCAGGTCTAGGTGTTTATTTATAAGTACAGAAGTTAGAGCAGGTTTAGGTGTTTATTTATAAGTACAGAAGTTAGAGCAGGTCTAGGTGTTTATTTATAAGTACAGAAGTTAGAGCAGGTCTAGGTGTTTATTTATAAGTACAGAAGTTAGAGCAGGTCTAGGTGTTTATTTATAAGTACAGAAGTTAGAGCAGGTTTAGGTGTTTATTTATAAGTACAGAAGTTAGAGCAGGTCTAGGTGTTTATTTATAAGTACAGAAGTTAGAGCAGGTCTAGGTGTTTATTTATAAGTACAGAAGTTAGAGCAGGTTTAGGTGTTTATTTATAAGTACAGAAGTTAGAGCAGGTCTAGGTGTTTATTTATAAGTACAGAAGTTAGAGCAGGTCTAGGTGTTTATTTATAAGTACAGAAGTTAGAGCAGGTCTAGGTGTTTATTTATAAGTACAGAAGTTAGAGCAGGTCTAGGTGTTTATTTATAAGTACAGAAGTTAGAGCAGGTCTAGGTGTTTATTTATAAGTTCAGAAGTTAGAGCAGGTCTAGGTGTTTATTTATAAGTTCAGAAGTTAGAGCAGGTTTAGGTGTTTATTTATAAGTACAGAAGTTAGAGCAGGTCTAGGTGTTTATTTATAAGTACAGAAGTTAGAGCAGGTTTAGGTGTTTATTTATAAGTACAGAAGTTAGAGCAGGTCTAGGTGTTTATTTATAAGTACAGAAGTTAGAGCAGGTCTAGGTGTTTATTTATAAGTACAGAAGTTAGAGCAGGTCTAGGTGTTTATTTATAAGTACAGAAGTTAGAGCAGGTCTAGGTGTTTATTTATAAGTACAGAAGTTAGAGCAGGTCTAGGTGTTTATTTATAAGTACAGAAGTTAGCAGGTCTAGGTGTTTATTTATAAGTACAGAAGTTAGAGCAGGTCTAGGTGTTTATTTATAGGTACAGAAGTTAGAGCAGGTCTAGGTGTTTATTTATAAGTACAGAAGTTAGAGCAGGTTTAGGTGTTTATTTATAAGTACAGAAGTTAGAGCAGGTTTAGGTGTTTATTTATAAGTTCAGAAGTTAGAGCAGGTCTAGGTGTTTATTTATAAGTTCAGAAGTTAGAGCAGGTCTAGGTGTTTATTTATAAGTACAGAAGTTAGAGCAGGTCTAGGTGTTTATTTATAGGTACAGAAGTTAGAGCAGGTCTAGGTGTTTATTTATAAGTACAGAAGTTAGAGCAGGTTTAGGTGTTTATTTATAAGTACAGAAGTTAGAGCAGGTTTAGGTGTTTATTTATAAGTTCAGAAGTTAGAGCAGGTTTAGGTGTTTATTTATAAGTACAGAAGTTAGAGCAGGTCTAGGTGTTTATTTATAAGTTCAGAAGTTAGAGCAGGTCTAGGTGTTTATTTATAAGTACAGAAGTTAGAGCAGGTTTAGGTGTTTATTTATAAGTACAGAAGTTAGAGCAGGTTTAGGTGTTTATTTATAAGTACAGAAGTTAGAGCAGGTCTAGGTGTTTATTTATAAGTACAGAAGTTAGAGCAGGTTTAGGTGTTTATTTATAAGTACAGAAGTTAGAGCAGGTCTAGGTGTTTATTTATAAGTACAGAAGTTAGAGCAGGTCTAGGTGTTTATTTATAAGTACAGAAGTTAGAGCAGGTTTAGTTGTTGTGAAGTTATTGTCGTGGTTGGACCTACACCTTACAAATAAATGCATTGAAGGCGCATGGAGACCCATCCAAGATGGCGGCGCGAAGTGGCGTTAGCTCATATAGGCGGCGTGATACAATGCGGCATCTATGTATATGATGTCTATGATTGTATGTATGTGGCAAACTGTGGCAATAAAACATATTTTTGCTCTTTGTATGTGAATGAGGACTACATAATTGATTGGTAATTATGTTCAACTTGTGTTTATAACTTTTATGTGTTATTGTGTATAAATGTTACTTTTTCAGTCAACGGTACATGCTAAAAATGGCTAGTTAATAGCAAGCCTGTTTGCTTAGCAACTTCGAGGGAGTGGGAGACTAAAGAGGTAAAACTATGAGTGGCTCATAAACACATAAATATGTAACTTGAAAACAGATACATGGTTAAACTGATTATTTTGACAATGTTTGGACATAATTGACTGGCTGTGTGTTTTAGAGACAAGTTAGTATTGAATCTACAATGAAACTGGTTTTGAATTGTGTTAACAGACATGAATATTTGTGTTGATCTGTGTGTAGAAGTTCATCATTTTTCTGTCTTAGAATATCACATGTTCAGAGAATGAAAACACACAAGCATTGTATGCGTGTGGCAAACTGTGACATCAAAATATAGATTTAACTTTTTGCAGATCAAAATAAAAATAATCTGAAAATTAAATGTATTGTGGAGGACAGCTTCTCTCTGTACCACACTGCAAATACACAAAAGAAATCAAAGACTGATGAATTAAAATGCTTCAAACTCACCCCGAGAGTCTTGGGCTCCATTTTGAGGTGGGACTGCAGCTGGGTTTCAGAGAGGGTCCCTGCTGCAGGGGTCTGGTCTTTGTTATCATGAGACATCCTGAAGTTGGTAGAAAAAAAGTACATGTCAATTAAACACTATAATCACCATTAGCCACAAGACGACAAAAACTTACAAGATCTGGACACAACAGACGCTGCAAACAAATACATACATACAGTATATATCATTGCTCTATCTGTCTGTCTGTCTGTCCTTCCATCCATCCATCTATCCATCTATTTATTAAGGAGTTGGTATGATTGGAGCATTGGATTAATGAAAATAAGTTAATCTATTGGTGTCACTGCTCCCGTGGCTTGCTTATCTGGCTTCGACCTTTCCACCTGCCTCCAACCTGCCTCTCCTAAATGTTGCCTTACTTTGTTGTGATGAAAGTAAAGGTGATTACCAACCGTTCCTGTTTCTGAGTATACTGCATTCGGGGTTCAAATCACACCCATTTAAAATATAAAGATACATGGTTCAAGAATAATGTTAACCTATCCTGTAAATGTTTGAGTTGCTGTGTTGTAGCGCTCACAAACTGATGATGTAATAGAATGTAATATAACCATTGGTAACATTAACTGAGGAAATATCTAACAATTGGCAGCGTTTTAAAGTTTTATTATTGTTGATGACATTCATGAGAAGTTTCTTGGCCAAAGGTAACAAAGGTAACAAAGAGAAACCTAGTGGTCCAAAGAATGACAGGCGACATTCATCTATCCCAGCACCTTTGTCCCAGGAACCACTGGAACTCACCGGAACAAGAAGCCAAAGAACAGGTCATCACTCTTTGGATTTGATGTACTGACCTATCTGCTTGCCTGACTTGACCAGATTTCCCATCCACATACTACAGCGCGTGTGCGGAAGCAACATGGTATCAGCATTCAAAGTTAATGAACCAGAAGATACTGCTAGCTCTGAGGATGAATATACATCGAGCTGCGTGACAGTGAAGATCTGAAGTGGTTGGTGAAGACCAAAGGTAAATCATACCTGCTTAACATTTCCAGTATGTCAGTCATATTGAGGTTAAAGTCTCTTTTATTAATTGTTCATGGCAATTTTATTGAAAGTTGTATTTTTGCCTTAACTATTTTGGAACCATAGATGGGACACCCTGTATTGTACACACACTACACCTGAGGTGAACATGATCCAGAAAGACGCATCAGTTGACTGCTGGACAAAGTTCTTTCATCAGTAGCAGCTGAGCGACTCCTGCCGCTGTGCCAACTAACTCTAGATGGTCCAGCACATATCTAATGATATTGTGACTTTCCCAATTTAAAGGGGCTCTATGATGCAATTTCTAGTTTTCAGAGCTTTTCAGAACGTTATAGTGCTGAATATTCATCAGACATATGAGTGGCGCCATTTTTTATCACCTAAACACATGTTTGAGTTTTACAGCGCCTCGCTACGTTCGGTTTCAATGGCACGATTGTTAAACTGATGCACACTTTAAATAGCAGCCAGTGTGCTGGACCTAATGATGCTCATTCATCCATCATGAGACAGCTTTGGGAAGCTTTACAATCAACAGTTGAAGACGCGACCTTGCAGCCCACAGCCTTCTCATTAAACCACCAGACCACCAATGTTCCAAATCACATGCTGGCTTCTATAACTTAATTGTCTTCTATAACTTAATATCAGAAAAGGAGGGCTCAAACAAAGCTTGATATATCAAAATGATACAATTTAAGGAAGACAAAAGTCCTAGCTCACATCTATGTTCTGAGCAATACCGTTTGATGTATCACTGGAGACTGTAACCTAAAAGATGCCAAAGTTAAAAGCAACCAGCCGTTTTTCAGGCACCTGATTGAAGAGAGTTCAATTGTTCTGGAAACTGGTTCAAAACACGATGATGTGATAGTTTTAGGGTGATCTGGTGGTGATTTAAGGGACCACTTTTAATTTTATGGTGCAGTTTATTGAAATGATGGTGTAGAACTGTGATTTCTTTATGATATAACTGTTTTGATGTGTGAAAAGCAGACCATAATCTTACTAACACCACAATTGTATGGTGAATAAACAACCTTATTCATAAGGTATGTCTGGATGTGTGTCATTTAAACAGAGAAGGACACCCACAAGGAGACTTCCGAGACAGCGCTGTTTGTCAACGGTAAGCGTGTTTAACAGTGCCATCTTGTGGGGATTTAAGAAAGCACTGATCATTCTGTCTCACAGAGCGTCGACACAACTTTCTACAGTCATTTAGCAGATGCTTTTATCTAAAACGACTTACATCTGAGTGAGAACAACACAAGCATGAAATCAGACAGTAGAGGACATGGTAGGGAGGTGCTGGAGGACTGTCCAGTTGGACGCAGGTCCTTCCATGAAGCTTCTTTTATTTTCTTTTTTTTTTTGTATTCACCCTTCCCACCCCATTATATCACCGATGTTAAAATACAAAGAATTAATATCATAATGTTTGTTTGTTGTAAAGAACTGGGCTAAGTTCTCCAACTTTCCAACAAAACTAAGTGTAGAAGTTCTCCTTGAAGAGCTGAGTCTTCAGCTGGGTCTTAAAAGTAGACAGGGACTCTGCAGAGCGGACAGACGGCAGGTCGTTCCACCGTCGTGGAACAACAGAGGACAAGAGTCTGGCTGGTGATTTAGCCCCACGTTGTGGTGGTAACACGGGGCGTCTTTCACTGGTGGAACGTAGCTGTAGAGAGGGAGTGTAGGTCTGGATTAGGGAGTGAAGGTAGACGGGAGACGTTTGACTTATTGTTTTGTAAACCAGAAGCAAAGCTTTAAATTTGATGCGTGCTGCGACTGGAAGCCAGTGAAGAGCGATTAGCAGCGGAGTGACATGAGATCGTTTGGGTTGGTTGAAAACCAGACGCGCTGCGGCGTTCTGGATCAACTTAAAGAAGTAATGGTGTAAAACTAATTTGATAACAATGACTGTTTTGTGTTATTTATTCATTCATTATCCAATGAAGGGTCGCGGGGAAGCTGGAGCCTATCCCAGCCGTCTTTGGGCAAAAGGCTGTTTTGTATTAATTCAGTTGAACACCTCCTAAAAGGGAGAAATGGGATCTCCGGTTTACTGGTGGAGTGACTTAGGTATGGAGTCAGGAAACACACCGGCTCGTCCGTTTAACTGGGTTTATTTCCAGACTTGTGGTCTGTAACAACAGCAATAACAAATTCAAATAATAAGAATAAATACATTGTACAAATGGGAAATCAAAGTAAATAGACATAACTATACATATACATATACATATATACAAAGCTGCATTATTATAAGCATATTGCTCTGGACACCCGTTAATTTAGCATTTAATTTAAACTAAATTAAATGGCCAGTTAATTTAAACTGGCCACTCATATTCCAAGAAAAGAAAAAACCTTTCACTCACAGTCATGGAAAGGGCATTTAGCTCCAGATAATGCAGGAGAAAGCACCTCCAACTGGCCACACGAGGAACAGAAAGAAATGAAACTTAACTTGCCATGACATCTAGCCGCAGATGTGCCGCATTCAAGGGCAGCTAGGAAAATATAACTTTAACATCATACCTAGCACAAGGACAATTTGAACTCTTATTGACTAAGAATTTAAGATGAATTATTTAACTAAGTTTAGCTGCTACAAAGAGACAACCCTGTTGGACAACTGAAATACACATATAAGAGAAATACACACAGTGGATTTATTTCTGGTCTGGGAATTTAAGGGTACACTTTTCATTTTATTTACTGCTCATAGAGCATTGATGTACTTCATTTAAAAAAAGGATTTGGAACTGTAAATTTATAATTATAATGTGCCTGTTTTGTATGTATTCAGTTCAGCTAACATCTTAGAAAGTGTGCATCTTTTATCCACACTAATATTGCATCTCTCATTGTCGTCTTCATGGAAATTTTCCTTCCTGTAAGTGTGCAGTTTGCAGACTTTATGCATCGCAGCACACAGAAAGCAGTTTATTTGATGTAGTCATTTGCAATATAATGCAAATGCAACAACTAACATCCAAGCATGAAGCATCTATATCTGCATTTCCATTACATTTTTTTCGCAAAATAAAAGCAATATTTGAAAGTTTCAACAAACAACTATTGCGATTTGTGGGTGTTTCCATTAAACAGTTTTTAGCGTATTAGTCTCAAGTCAACTAAAATCGCGAATTATCCGACGTAACCACATAGCATTATTTCTACTTGCTGCTGGGAATTTACAACGGCTTTTAGAAGCTTTTCTCCCCATTTTCTTCTATAAAACTCTGAAATCTGCACATAACTCCTCTTTGTTATCATATTATAGGAGATATATCGCCGTCCTGACTCCATTGTCTTTTTGGCAAAACGGGTGCACATTGGTGAAACAAACTGCAGCTCATTATGCACAAAATGGACTAATAGCTGAGTCGAATTCGCACCTTGTCCAATCACAAAACTGAATTGAAAATTTGACAAAAACTTGAAAAAGTGAAAAACTTTAAAAGTTAGAAAGGCCTGAAGTCATAAAGACATTGGAGTCAGGACTGCGATGTATATCCTACAACAATGCATTTCCCTTAGTAGACAAGAAAGTATTTCCGGTTGGGTGGAAAACCTTGTAAGTCTAAAACCATTCCTTTTAATATAATAATAATGGGGGGAAAAAACAAGTTTACAGTTTGTTGCTTTATGTTGAATTTAAAAATCTACTATTCTCTTGTGTGACATTTTTGTATGATGAACTAGGCCATCAATTCATGAAAAAGTTTAAATATAGAAATAAAAGATTTCTACCCCACAACAGGGTGGTCCTGCGATAGACTGGCGAGCTGTCCAGGGTGTACCCTGCCTCTCGCCCGACGGCTGCTGGGATAGGCTTGGATTAAGCAGGTTCAGAGAATGAATGAATGAATGCCCCACAATAGTTAAGTTTAGCATGTCAGCATTGGACCCCTGTTAACGGGAACATCTAAGCTAAATCTATCAATTTGGTAAAGGATAGGGTTATTATGCAAAAGCATTAAGGTTAACTTGTGTTATGAATTGCAGTATATGAAACAACCAGTCAGCCTTCATTCCACCTTTTAATACATAGTATTTACCTAAATTAATTTGCTGAAAGACTAAGAGGTTTTTTGTGTTTTTTTTTTATTATTTGACTAAAAGTACACTAAAACCTTTTGGAGATTTCATTGAATGAAACTTGACTAAAACTTTCAAACTTCAACATCCCTAAAATGTGACTAAAACTAACTCAAACATTGGATGTTCTTGCAGAACGGCAATGTGAACTTTTTAACTGTAATGCCAATTACAGTTTTAGCATTAAATTGTAATGCTAAAAAAAATGCTAAAAAAGGCTAAAATGAAAAGAAGTTTAAGCGATAGTGATTAAAGCCCAGAATAGAGAACAGATAGAGACATTGAGCTGAAATGAGCATGAGGTCGTTGAAGATGTTTTAAATGTTCTTGTTGAAGGCTCAGCTGAAATTATTAAAATGGTAAATCCAACAAGAAAAGTATTTTGAAGGTAGAAGGGGTGTTTAAATGTAATTAAAACAGTAAAAAGTTGTGGAGAAATGAGTGAAAGACATTGGAAATGGTTAAAATTAGCTTCTTTATAACTTTGGCTAACATAACCTTTAAGCTAAAGCCAATATTACAAGTGTTTGAAGCTCAAACTGGTGTGAAAATGTAGTCAAAATAGTTTAACGTAGAACTGAAATCATTGAAAGCCAGTTAAAGATTAAGTCTTAGCAGAAATATTTATGAAGCTAAAGCTAATAGTAGAAGAGTTTGAAGGTTAAAATGGTGTTTATATGTCTGGGAAAATACTTGAAAGCTTAACTGAGTTGACTCTCCTTTTTGAAGCATTAGTTTAAATTGCTGCGAGGCAAAAGCCAACAGTATGAGAATTTTAAGGTGAAAGTTTTTAAATGTAATGATAGTTGATAGCCTATCCCAGCTAGATAATAGATACATAACCACCACCAATGTCAGTAGAATTTTTCACAGGTACATCATGTGAATTCATCATACTAAAGTATACATTCTAGCTGATTATTTAGTATTTAGAAGGGTTTCGAAATGTTTAGTAGTGTTTAATACTATTACAATAACAGAAGGATTATTATGGGCTACATAATTAAAACTTACAGTGATTTATTTGCTAAATGTCAAAAAGAAAAAGCAGCCATCTGCCTTGTTGTCATATCACCAAGCACTTTTACTCATACTGTGTGTGATACTGCGGTTGCAGCATCGCAGCAGAGAGGAAACATTGAGGAGAGAGAATTAAGAAAGGGAAGTAGAGGAGGCAGCACAGGGAAGCAGCTCTCTGCTGTTCTGGATAATGGAGCCGCCAAGCAGCAAGAAGGATGAGGATGCAGATGATAAACCACTTCTATTGTAGTTTTTAAAGGGTTAAAGTATTGTTCGCCTGTTAAAAATAAAATAGTAAAATGTGTAATATTTGTATAGTTACAAGGCACCTTCATCTGGCTTCTCTTGATACGGAGGAGCAGCGGCTCTATTCTGAGCCGCTCCCAGGTAAATGAGCTTCTCACCGCTTCTCTAAGGGAAAACACCCTGGAGGAAATTCATTTCAGCTGCTTGTATTTGCAATCTTGTAAATCTTGGAAATAAAGAGCGTACCCACAACAGACCGCTGCAGAATCCACATCACTGCAATGCCCTCCCAATTTGTCTGTTAATCATCCTTCCCTCATTCGGGAACTTTGGGACCTTGAACTCCTCTACCTGGGGAAGGATTGCCGCTCTGAACAGACACTCCACCCTTTTCCAGCTGAGGACGATGGTCTCGGATTTGGATGTGCTGATTCTCATCCAAGCTGCTTCACTCTCATTTGTGAATCACTCCAGTAAGAACTGAAGATCACAACACAATGGAGCCAACAGAATCACATCATCAGCAGAGACCCAACCCTCATCAGAAGAATATCTGACGTAACGCCAGCAATGCAGTCCAAGCTCTGACACATGCTCTCCCACAGGAGTCCCGGGGGGACATGGTTGAATGGCTTCTCCAAGTCAACAAAGCAAATCTAGTTTGTCACATGTTTGGCCAACTCCCAGGACAACTGGAGAACAAACAGTATTTGGACAATGCATACAGTACCGGGACAAATTAAACGGCATTCTGTAGATTCTCTGTAGTGTGCAGAGGTGGTCCACTGTTCCACAACCAAGATGAAAACCACACTGCTCCTCCTCAATTCAAATATCCAGTAAACCCTCCTCTTTGGGACTCCTGAATAGAGCTTTCCAGGGAGGCTGAGGAGAGTCAGTCCCCTGTAGTTGGAGCACACCTTCTGGTACCCCTTTGTAACACTGGTAGTTTTTTACTCCTGTTCTATCTCCGCCTTCTTGGTTCTAAACTGGAATTATTACAAGACTTTGTCCACATAAGACAAGATGTGGTTCACTGTGCTTGTGCAGAGTAGTTGTGGGACACGATGAGTTTCAAGCAGCTGCAGGTTCATGTCCTTTGTCATGCACTTCATCTTCAAATAAAGCAACGTTAAACTCTGGATCTCTCCCCCTCTCTGTCGTTATGGCAGTGTTCATGGTGTGATGTGCAAGCCATGTGGTGATTATGGTCCAGCATCACATTGTTGTTTTAAGAATTTGAAATGTTTTAATATTGAAATGAATATTTTTTAAAATTCTTAAAACTGGATGACTGTGTAAATTGCAGCACATCTGTATTCTGTGTCCAGGTTGATTCCTTTACCTGCTTTCTTTATCAAGGATTTTTGGAGGACTAAACAAAAGACACATATTTGGAAATGTAATCTTGAAATCTATTCAATGAAGAAAACAGTGATGGTGGGTAAAGATGGCTATGCAGAGGAAATGTTCTGATAAAAAAAAGGGAGTGTGTCAGAAATAATAGTTTTAAAGTGCTGTTATAGTTCAGGTGCTGATACGAAGCTTTGGCTGCTGCACTTGGTGCTGAAAGGCTGAGTATACGGTCTGTCCCAGCTCGTGCATGCTGCACGGGCATGCCCTTGAGTTTAGGGTGGGGTTTTCACCAAGGCATATGGCCATGATGTTATTTCTCCGACTCATTGTCATGACATGTAAAATTACTGTGAGTCTAGAGACTATGTAACAGTGAATTTCTCCACTGTGAGATAAATCAAGTCTTATCTTATCTTAAAATTGAACATGTTTGGAGCTTTTTAGTGTCTGACGTCTTGCTTTTGTTAGATTAAGGAGGGAACTTTTTATAGATGATCAATTCATTTAAAAAATCATCTTATTGTCCCTGGCAGTTTGCCTACCTAAGCCTAGAACTGACGTGCACGTGCCTGGTCAGTACTGAGTCCATGTTAAACCTTTGTTTTTGGCATGTGCACCCCCCCGCTAATGCTAACGATATAGCTACGATTATTAACTGTAAATGTGCAGTGATAATGCTTATAATGAACCATTGACCCGGTCTCCTGACAAGCAGTGCACGGTGCGCGTGGACGTTGCAGTGGCGCGCTGACGCAGAGTGCAGACCATGAAAATGTCCACAACACCAACACGTACACAGACTGCGGTGAAAGACTTGAGAAGTTAAATGTTGATGAGAAAGAATCCAGACTTCACCAGCTCATGTTAAATCTGTCCATCTGAGGCGGAATCTCCTGAAGATGCTGATGCAGCGGGACAACACTGCGCCTTCCCCTTACCCCCATTACTAAACTAGCTTCACATCCCTCTGACCAGCAGCCTACCTGTTCTGTAGGTAGCAGATCTAAGCACTGTGATGTTTATCCCTGCATTGGGTCATTATCCTCTTCCTCTTGTCCCAACCAGCTAAAGCCAACATTCACTTTCGGCAATCCGCTGCTGATTCTTACCTGAACTGTGTCTCCTCGACCTTTTCTCTTTGAATAGAAATATCCTGCAGGATGAGGAAGGCAGCCGCAAAGCAAGATGCAGCAGGGTGTGTTCTGGATTTCACTGCAGCACCACTGATGCTGCGGCTCGCGCTGCACGCGCTGCACGCGCTGCAGACAGCTCAGCACTCTGCAGAAGCTGCATTATGTAAGATCCCAGGTAACGTTCAACTCATTTCTGCTTCAGGAAGGGAGAAGAATCCATCCCTCTATGTGGGCTGAGACTCAAGTTTGAATATTAGTTTATTTGTTATTTAACTTCATAGTTCCAATGGCAAGAACCCCCATTAGAAGATTCTCTATGTCTGTAGAAGGTGTTAAGTTGTGGAATAAAGACATTAAAAAATAAATAAATAAATAATAATAATAATGATAATTTATTAAAACAGACTCAAGCCCATAAAAGAACACACAGAAGACAAAGAAGACACATAAACTCATAAAAAATCATCAACAACAGCTAACATAAATACATGTCAACCAGAGGATCCTCCGGATAAATACTGAGAGCAACTCTCAGAAGGACTTGAGAGAGCTAAAATTATGCGGTTTGTAGAGTTGTCCAGACGTTGCCTAAATTTAAACATCAAATTTCTTAAAAGTGCTTTGAGTGTACTCATTCTTGGACTGCCACCTCTGGGAACTCTTAAGATTATTCTCATCGCATCAGTATATGCAACTTGTAACTTTTACATGGGGGATTTCTTTTTTTTATAAGAAGACCACAAATGAGCCGTATAAAATGGAGTGCAATAAGCTTTAAACAAGCAAACTTTACGTTTGATGGTGTTAGCTTGTGCATATAATTTACAATATTGCCTTTACATATAATTGTCATCACTAGTATTATCTCTCAAAATATGACCAAGGTATTTAACCTTTTGGCAGACCTCAGGTGGTGTATTAGCAAGTTTAAACACTGGGAACTTAAGCCATTTGTCCTGTTTGGTTCTACATATTAACGCAGCTTCTCTTCTCTTACGGGCATTATACTTTATATCATGTTCAACGCCATGTTCAGTACATATGTTGAGGAGCTGCTGCAGCCCAGCGCTACTGGGACTGAAGATTATCCTCGTACATAAGATGGTTCACCAACAGTCCACCAATCAAACAGCCAGGGTTAAATGCTGTTGGTCGCATTGAAAGCTCATTCATGTACAAGTTAAATAACAAGATGCCTAACGCCACTGGACACTGTGAATGGGGCAGAAATACTACCCCCCCATCTCACATACATTTTCTGGTGGGCATACCAGTACGCAAGAACCCTCACTATATAGCCAGGCACCCCCTGTTGTTTTAACTTAATAAACAGCTTTTTATGATTTACTCGATCAAATGCTTCAGAAGCATCAATAAAACACAAGAGTACAGATGAGTTTTTAGCCTTTTATAGATTCACTATTTCTTTTAGAGCCTATACACACACACACACACGTCAGTGCCACACTTTGGTTTAAACCCAAACTGATTATCAAGGGAAGTAATATACCCACTCCCTCTATCAAGCAGGATTCTTTCAATAACCTTAGATAAGACGCTAGCTAATGCTAATGCTAATACTTAATGCTACGGGCCTGTAATTATCCTGGCAACTTTTACAGTTTTGTTCTTTATAACTTGGACAATTAAAATGAACATTATTGAGTCTGGTAGTACACCATGAATCAGCGAACCAGTAAAATTAAGGCCTAAAAGAGGTGCAAGCCTGAAACAAGCATATTTTAAATGCTCAGCAGTAATTGAATCCATACCACAGGCCCTGCTATTAGGCAGTTTCTGTATAGTACCATGTACCTCGTGTGTCTTTATACATATTGATTCATCATTCAAACAATACTCTTCCACATATGGATCCTTTTTATACAGTTAAACAGGGAGCCATAATGATGTCCCCATAATGTTGCAATATTATCTGCTCCAGATATGCCTTCAATAGTGCAAGGAAGAAAGGGTCGACCACAGTTAAGTGCCTTCACCTCTTTCCAAAAATCGATGTTATTTTTACACATCATTTTCTTGGCCATAGCATCAGCCCTCATAGCCTGTTTGGATATTAGTCAAACAGCGTACTTAAATTTGGCATTGTTAAGTTTTTTTATGCTCAAGCTCTTGGCCTTGCCTCGGTCTTCCAGCCAAGACCCAGAGTCTAAAGCTTCATGTGCTTTCAGCATGATACAGAGCTACATGCTGGTTCCAACCAGGTCTAATGTTGTGCTTCCTATTACGCTTATGTGTGTAAAAAGGTTTACCACTATCAAACAGCGCAGCCACAACTTCACCGTACAGAGAACAAAGGTCTCCTCATTCTGGCAGTTAACATCCTTACACAAAATGGCTTCTTTAGATAGATCGGTAAATAAAACTCGTTAAATATTTGTCTGTATTATTATAATACTCCAAGAAGTCGTCTTTAGAGAGAGTTGACCAGTCATTTTTTTTAGCAGCAGTGCTATTAACTGTGACCATCTCTCGTTTCACGAGAATTAATTAAGGAGATTTAAGAATGTGTTTTGTTTTTCTGAATTTGAAGAAAGGGTTGAAACGATTGTCCCATGCATACAAGGAGACAACATGCACAAAGAAAAGCTCTTGTCTTTTTTCTCTCACACAAATTTCCTGAGTTCAGTCAGAAGAAGACGGTAATGCACTTTTTGGCTCATTTACCAACTGCCAACAAACCCATGATAAAAAGGATGAAAGAAGAGGATTGTAGAAGGTTGTCCATTGAACCTTCTGAAGAGAGCATGTTGGCGGAAACTAACTGAGCTGACTTAATTAGCTGAATTAAGACTTAATTAGCTGAATTAAGACTTAATTAGCTGAATTAAGACTTAATTAGCTGAATTAAGACTTAATTAGCGCAATTCAGTCAGCCCCTTTACATCCAAATTGAAAATTGTTTCAATTAAAAACAAATAATGAACTTGTTTCTATCATCTGTTTGTAAATGTTTTTTTTTCCATTTTATTTTTTAGTTTTAACTGTTTTGTTTTTTTTGTTTTTTTTAAAAATTTATTTAACTGTTGTATTTGCTTAGTCTTGTGATGGTATGCCGACCTGTCCAGGGTGTACCCTGCCTGTCGCTTGATGATTGTTGGGATAGGCTCCAGCTTCCCAACAACCCTGAATTGGACAAAGTAGCACAGAAAATGAATAAATGAAGCTCGACTCCCTTGGAAAAGCGTTCTTCTTTATTTCAGTTGGATGTTCCTGGTGACTGCTGGGATAGGCTCCAGCTCCCCTGTGACCCTTAATCGTACTAAGCGGTTCGGATATATTAATTTCCTGGTGATATAAAATGAAATCGACTGTCGGGTCTGGATGGAGTTTGAGCTCCAGCATAATATTCAAAAGTCCCTAAAGATAATCTGGTACCATTAAACATTACAAATAAGGATCACAGGGACCTCCCCCCACCCCACCCACTCTCCAAATCTGGAACTTTGGCTATGAAAACAAGACATGGATGGTCACCGTGGTAACTCAGTCACCATAGTAACTCAGACAGTAACTATGATAACTTGGACTGTAGAAAGTCATTAGCCATGGTACCATGGTCCCCCCTCTCCTCAGATGGGGGTATTTGGTAAATGTTCCTTGGGACCTGGCAATGAGCCGTTGCAGATGACGCTCCTGCCGTGGCCTACATGCTGCATTGGTCCATTACATTTGTTGAAAACCTCCTCCTGGTCCTCAGAGTTTTCTACGTTGGAGTCTCTGCTTCCTGTACGTCCTGTTTCAGAGACGGGGGCTGTCCTGTGGTGATAATGCTCTCTGATGACATACAGGAGGACAGTGATGAGCAGACTGAGACAGAGCACCAGCAGCAAAGACACCACCACCACCACCTTCAGATAGCAGGAACACCGGGATGTCAACATGAGACCCCAATCATGGAGTTCCGCTTCCTTCTGTCTGGATTCCTTTGTCCATGTCGTCACGTTCAGGTCGGTCTGTCTGGTGGTGACAGGAGTGTCTGACACAGAAGGTTTAGTTCCTCCTGGTCCTACAGCTGGGATTTTAAGCCAAGTTGCTCCAGGCGTGTATGGTCCAGATCCAGGTCTGGGTCCAAGTTCAGGTCTAGTTTGTGTGGTAGGTGTAGGTCTTCTAGACTGGGTGTAGCTGGTTGGAGCAGGGGGAGCTTTCTTCTGCCTGAGCTGGTAGATGGCCATAGTCTGGCGGTAGCCATTCTCCACGGATAGGCATAGGTAGTGACCCAGGGTGGCAGGTGTGGCCACAAAGCTGAGACTCCCGTCCTTCAGGTGCAGGTAGAGTTCCGATGACAGCCGGCTATTTGGACGCTCCCAGAGCTGCGTGGAGAGCTGGGATGCTGCGGGACATTTCAGATGCACCACTTCATTCAGAGAGACTGAAAGCAACTCACCTAAAGGACACAAGGCTGACATACAGATCACAGCTGACCACCGTCATCACAGGAGAACCAGATCTGTCAACTACAAAACTACAAACTGTCTTCATATGAAACACTTGTAAACACAGAAAAATGAGCAACAAAAATATTTACAGCAGCTTTTCTTTCTGTTTTCATCAATGTCATACTTTCCTCTCTGCTTCATAATCCCAAGGAAACACAAATCTGCTCTGATGTTAAAACAGTCATTATCTGTGAGGAAAACGTCTCTTCATTTTTAGATAAAACAAACTTACCCATGGGCAGATTGCTGGGACTGAATCTGGTTCTCTCTGTCAAAGGAACACTGCTGCAGGCCTGTTCAACGTTCCCTCCATCCACATCCTGGCCCCTGTTACCAAAATACACCCATATCACATCAAATCACATCAAATATAAAAGATTGGACAAAACATAGTTTCTAAACAAACTATTTGTATCGTGACTAGAAAATACATTTCTTTTAGATTGCATGTTTCCATCTCTTCAAACAATGGAAAAATCAACTCATTTGTTTTCTTCCTTCATCTTACATAACTCAGTTTGTTTTTCCTCCTCACATCAGGTTTTCAGTTGTTGCAACATTTTCTGTCTGCTTTGTTTTGTTCCTTTAATCCAAAACTGATCCACGTTGGAGGATTTCCAAACACAACATGCTATGATGACCTACCACACAACTGCTAATGCTCATGTGGTTTCTTGTCTTTACGGTGTTAGAAAGGGATGTGAGAAGAAGTCTAAATATTGCAGGAAACTTTTAAATGCAGAATTTAACAGATTGCTGAACTTTCTAAAACAGGGACCTAGAGAGTGAGGTATAACCCCGAAATGCACCTGAGAAACACCACCAGGAGCCATGGACAAGTGAAATCCAAGATAACTATATGATATAAACAGTAAATACTTTAATGCAAATACACCTTCATTTTCAAGGAAATGACCAAAACCTGAACTACTAATTTGCAACAAAGGCAGAGTTATAACAGAACATATCAGCAGAGGTTCAACATAGCAAATTTAAGATGTGATATATGATTAGGGTTGCAAGCTCCCAGAGTGTTTGGTGACATCGATAAGACAGATATCTTTGTAATCTGTCCCTGTGTCATGGTTCTGCTGCTTGTGTGTGTGAGCAGGATCCTACGAAGCTTTGAGTGGAGGCTGGTCTTGCCTGCATCCACACTTTTTCTCCCCATCTACCCACATCCTTTATGAGGACTGCAGGAACAACCAGGACTTGTCTTAAATCTGGCTTCCACCAGTGTTTGTTGCATCTATAGCAGCATAACTTAAGACCTTGAAGCTTAGAGCAGAATCTCTGAAGTGAACAGAGCAGTCCTTGGTTTTTTTTAGATTCTCATATAATTTCTTTGACCTCATTACATTGAACAGCAAGTTTTCTAATTTACTGTAAACAGAGTGTGGAATAAACTCTTCTTAAAAGATAAATCAATGTGTTTTCATGGTTGTGACATTATTTTGTACTCACAGGATGCTGTGGGACTGGGAGACCTCTACACAGCTCCTGCTGAGATGATCCCATCCACAGAATGGGTCCCGGGACAGAACACACTGAGCACATGTCCAGTAGAAGGAACAGTTGGCTAAAGGGATCCTCACCACTCCCTCCGATGTCCCCACATAGATCATTCCCTGGAAAAGAAAGGAACATTAAAACATTGTCCAGATTTTTACTGACACAAAGAAGTAGAACTTGGCTTTGAATAGCAGTTAGGGTAGTTATTAACTTTAACTACTACAACGACTAATCCTAACCTTAGGAATGGAGAGCTTCAGATTTTTGACTGGCTGTGGTTTCTCAAAGACCTGAACCTCCTCGATGATGTGGGCTCCACTCTGGAGAAGCACTGCTTTATGTAGCTGACCAGCCTCTGGAACACAGGACAGCTTAGGATGTTAAACATCCAAAAACATCACAGTTGGATTTTTTTATTTTACTGCACATGTATCATTAAAACAACCTGCACAGGTAGTAATCTTTAGTGTTATTACTGAGTGTGTATTTGTATTTTCACAGTAAACACAAATATATGAAATATTAAGTAAAACAGCACAGTCCATCATATCCATAAAGTTCATGTCTAAAAGGCCAAAGAAACTGTCTTTTTCTGTCTTTGGATGAAATAATGGTGACAATGTGGGTCACTCTTGACAGATAAAGTGTTTATCATCTCATCTGCTTGTCTTTGCACCTGCTCTACTTTGGCACCATTTTGTAAGACCATACAGCCAAGCTCACTTGTTGGGTCATTGTATGTTTTTGGGCTTGTTTTCCTCAAGCTTTAGTAGGTAATGTTGCTCAAAGACATTTTTTTTCCTCTGGGTGAAGTGGTTCCTCGTCCTGATAGTAGTCTATACATTCTGTAATCATGAACAATAAGAAATATAGTCAGACCCCTCAGTTTACTGTAAATCTGTAAAAACTCTGACCAATCCAAACGTTCCGACCCAAATGAGGTGTTCATTTCTTATATTTGGTAAGCTTCTTCATGGTTGAGGGAGAGGAGTAACTTCCAAACTATGGGTCCAAAGAAAATGCTGTCACCCAAGGAAGTTCACAACATTAAAAAGTCACTCAAATCTCTTGTTGAGGAAGTTTCTGCAGTGAGGCTGCAGCAGAAAAACCTCCTGCAGGTGGCTTAAGAAGTTAAATCTCTCCATATGCAGAATGCAGAGAAGGATAAGCGGATCGACTACCTGGAGAAATGAGTAGCTAAACTTCAGCAGAACACCAAGATGAACTATCATCATGGGGCTCCAGATAAGACCACGGTGGTAGGCTCAGCCAGTGGCCCGAGAAGCACGAAAACATCCCGACAGAGCAGCAGCTGGTGGCCCTCTTACAGTCCAAAGGGACACAGCTGGACTGGGAGGGAACTGAAACCTGCCACCCCCTGTTCATCATTCTGAAGAAAAGTAATCTAGATCCAGAATTTACCAACTTGGATTCAACCATTTGATAGTGAAATGATTGAAAAACTTATTTTTTTCCAATTACATAACTTTTTGCAGACATTATTTTAGAAAAATATTGCTTTGCTTTTCTTGCAATGTGCTGGTTTTGGGGTAAAGTTCATGTTACTGTCTTTATTAATCTCATATTATTATCATCTTTATAAATCTTCATGAAGTTTTACAGTTATCATCTTGTAAAGTTATGAGATGCCTGCATCTAAGACTCTGCTCAGTCTTTCAGGAGAAAGCTGTGTTTTCACAATAACAGGAAATTCTAAAGCCAACATCTTTGGAAAGAGGACCGCCACTTTGAGCCAAGAGAGGGAACATCTGCTTCTTATCAAAACTCTGCTTACTGGAAAAGAGAACACATTCACTGAACTGAGTCACTCTCATAAGACATGCACTCACACTGACTCCACACACACACTGGATTGTATTAACTTGTATGTAATGTCACGTGATACGTTGTTGAATAAAAGTACAGGTACATCTCAGAAAATTAGAATATTATTAAAAGGTTCAATATTTTTCATCTCTCATGTCAGAATGTGAAACTCATATATTATATAGATTTATTACACATAGAGGGAAACATTTCCAATATTTATTTATTGACATGTTGATGATTGTGGCTTATAGATGATAAAAACCCAAAATGCAGTGTCTCAGAAAATTAGAAAATTACACAAGATCAATGAAAAAAAGGATATTTTAAACAGAAATGTCAGGTTTCTGAACAGTATGATCATTTCCCTGCACTCAGTACCTGGTTGGGCTCCTTTTGCATGAATGACTGCATGAACGCGGCGTGGCAATGGAAGCCACCAGCGTGTGGCGCTGCTCAGGTCTAATGGAAGCCCAGGTTGCTTTGATAGCAGCCTTTAGGTCGTCTACAGAGTTGGGTCTGGTGTCTCTCATCTTCCTCCTGACAACACAGGTCCTCTACGGGGTTCAGATCAGGTGGTCTGTTGGCCGATCCAGCACAGTAACAGCGTGGTCATTGGAGCAGCTTTTGGTACCTTTGG
>NC_136617.1:34506925-34654425 GCF_933228915.1 Telmatherina bonti
GCCTCTGCCTTTAGTTGCCATCTAGCTGCCATCCCTCCTGAGCATCAGAGAAGTAGAATAATCTATCGGATTTTGAATTTCATCCTGATGCCATCAGAGAAGCAGGAGCCTTTGTCATGCAACTTGAAAACCAGGATTTTAAGTTCTATCTTGAACTTAACCATCATTCCGCGAGCAGACCTTCTCTATGCCAAACTCCAGAAGAAAAACATAGATTTGGTTCATATAGAAGTGAGCTTCAAGCAGTTCCAGCAGGATATACAAGGGATCAGGTAACAATTGTATTTTTCTGTTTGTAACATCATCATTAATTACCTCCGCCAAGGAGGTTTTTGCTGATGTTTATCTGTCTGTCTGTCTGTGTGCAACATAACTTAAAAAGTTATGGACAGATTCTCATGAAATTTTCAGGACTTGTTGGAAATGTGAAAAGCAAGAACTGATTTGACTTTGGTGGTGATCCAGATCACCGTTTGGATCCAGAAACTCTTTAAAGGCCTTGGCGGAGGGCTGTGCTCTCTGAGGGCTTTTTTAGTTTCTTTCTTTTATTATAATATATTTGAATAATAAATTCCTTTTGCTTTTCACATAAACTCTCTCCATGCCTTTGGTGGTGAAAGCACTGCTCCTTCTCAGCTGGAAAAGGGGTGCAAGACACTCCATCCAGAGGATTGTGAATAAATTAAAAAGAGGTAAGGTACAGAAGTCAGGTGCAGTCCATCGGACTACTGTAATTTATTATAAGACTCGAACACTTGTTAGTAATATCAGATTGATCATTTATCAACATAACTTTAACTCTAAGAATTGTTGTTCTTTGGAAACTTCTTTATTTAAGATCTCTACAAACATAACACCATAACTATTTTGATATATTTCAAGATAAAGTGAGAATTGCATGCTTGTTAACTTCAGGTGATGTAGGTTAAATATTTATATTTTTATTTATTACATCCAACAAGACGGAGTTTATACTGTATATTTGTTAGTGTTGGTTTGTCTGTCTGTGTATTACCAATATAACTTAAAAAGTTATGGATGTAATTTGATGAAATATCCAGGAAATCTCAGAAATCAATGAAAGAAATAATACTAAAATTTTGGTAGTGACCCAGATTACTGTCTGGAACCATAACAGTTTATTTGAAAGAATTTATTTTATACTGGGAAATAGGGATTATTTTGCAATTTGAGCCTCTAACTAAAAATTATTTCTCACAGTCAATGCCCACCCCCCACCAAAGACAAATTACGATTGCTTTGTCTGCACTCCCTGAATGCTTCACTAATTATTTCATTTCTTTCTGCAGGTCTGTGATGCCATCATTGATCATACTAGTGAGCGCTTCTCCTTGACAGACCACCATGTCTGTGCCACTTTGCAGCAGAGACACAAGTTTGAGGTTTATAAGGATGAATTTCCTGAAGATGTTTGCCAAGAAGAAGAGGATGAAGGATTCAAGATGAAAAAAGGAATTATATTCAAGGGTTCATTTAACAAACAGAAGGAACGAGGAACTGGATACGAGTGTGGCTGGAGAGGGAGGATAAACTAAGTGGAACCAGCAAGGCAGGGCATGACAGACTAAATAGCTAAATAGCACCCTGAAGGCATACCAAGGGCTCAAAGGAAGCAAGCTGAAGACAGTCTCATCTACAGCAAGGAGTTCAGAACCTGCTGTGGATCTATTTCAACTGTTTAAAGCGAATAATCATCAAGTCTTTTCAGAAACCGTCACTTTCCTAAAGGTTGTCCACCCATGCCCACAGCAAAAGCCGAGAAGTGTTTCTCCACTTTGAAAAGATTAAAAACTTTACTCAAAAACACCACGACCCAGGAGAGGCTGAACGCATTGGCCATGCTGTCAATGGAAAAAAGACTTGTTAGTGAGATGACTGACTCAAACAGCCCAACAGACCACAGACCCTCCATAAGCCCACTGCTTTCCTGTCACGCCTCCAATCTGTCACCCTGCAGCTCAGTCATGGACCAGAACACAGCTTCATCTCCCTCCACATCAGGACATCCTGAGACCTCCACCTTGTTTGTCTCCTGCAATCAGGTTAAGAAGCAACTTGAGAAACTGAACCAGAACAAGGCTGCAGGTCCAGATGGTGTCAGTCCCAGAGTTCTCAAGACCTGCTCAGAACAACTATGTCCGATTCTCCAGCACCTTTTCAACACCAGTCTGAGACTAAATAGAGTCCCAGTGCTGTGGAAAACCTCCTGCCTTGTTCCAGTGCCTAAAAAAACACAACCAGCTGAACCAAGTGACTACAGACCAGTTGCCCTGACATCTCACATCATGAAAGTCCTGGAGAGACTCTTACTGGCTCACCTCAACAAGCAAGTCAACACCTTTCAGGACCCATTCCAGTTTGCATATCGTAATGGACTTGGGGTTGAAGATGCCATCATATACCTGCTCCAGAGAGCACACTCTCATCTGGACCATTCAGGCAGCACTCTGAGGGTCATGTTCTTTCATTTCTCAGTGCTTTTAATACCATTCAGCCTGCTTTGTTATGTGAGAAGCTCCATAAATTCCAGGTGGATACCTCCACAACCACCTGGATCTATGACTACCTCACAAACAGACCCCAGTTTGTGAGACTGAAAGGTTGTGTGTCTGAGATGGAGGTCAGCAGCACTGGTGCACCACAAGGAACTGTACTCTGGCCATTCCTCTTCACTCTGTACACCTCAGACTTCCAGTACAACTCTGAGTCCTGTCATCTGCAGAAATACTCTGATGACTCTGCAGTTGTGGGGTGTATCAGGGATGGACAAGAAGCAGAGTACAGAGAACTGGTCAGTCAGTTTCTTAAATGGTGCGGTGACAATCATCTCATATTAAATAGCAGCAAAACAAAAGAGATGATTGTTGACTTCAGGAGGAAGAAGAATAAACAAAGCACTGTTTCCATCCTGGGAGAGGAGGTGGAGGTGGTGGAGGAATACAAGTATCTTGGAGTTCAGCTGGACAACAAACTGGACTGGAAATGCAACACTGACTACATCTACAAGAAAGGTCAGAGCAGACTGTACTTCTTAAGGAAGCTGAGATGGTTTAACGTCTGCACCAAGATGTTGCATATCTTCTATAAGTCTGTTGTAGAGAGTGCAGTCAGCATCTGCTTTCATTTAATTTCAAAACCTTTCATGAGAAAAAATATTATTTTTCTCATTGCTGACCTACTAGTTAGTTCACCCTTAAATAAGTAAACTTGTTGTTGTGAATTTCACAGGACAGAGTTGCAGCAGACAACATGACCAAAGAAAACAAAAGTCACATTTAAATGGTCATGTAGGTGTGCAACTTACCTCGTTGCTTTCATGGACATTTAGTATTTGCTTTGAGGTGGAACCTAAAATGATTTGTTGTCCTGTTTAAATATGCTATATCTAAATAAAAGCACATTACAAGGTTAACTGAGGAAGAAACTAACCAAACCATTCAAATGCATTTACATCATTTTTAAAAGTCTAATTATAAGAATTAGATTTTAGTCTAAAATTCCTAAACTAATTGACCATATATTCACTGCTCCTTTCTAAAACATATTTTATCAAAAAGTGTAAGTTTAGTTTCACGGCTGCAACAAGTTATTCTGTCTTAAATTCTTGTCATTTACAAACGGTTTAACTTCACTCCTTCGTATAAGTCTGGCACAGATAACGATGTCACGCAGACATTCAGACATCAGAACTGCTTCTGTTTCATCATGAACAGTCTTGCTCTGAGCAGCTGGCTAGCTGTTAGCATGCTAGCATGTCCTGTCAGCAGGAAAGCACCGGGGCAGACTTATCTTCCACTGGCAAACTTATCATACTATTATGTAGATTATAAAACTTCCAGATTGTCTTTATAAATCTCACAAGAACATAATTTGTTGTTCCTAATTTTAATTAAAAATGAGATTTTTTGTTTGGACAGAGAAAACTAACAAATTTTCTTCTCTCCTGTCATTCTACTTTGTCTACCTTATTAAAAACAGCAAACATGACATTTACACTGTTTTAGGACAGGATGAATTTATTATTTAAATTTAAAAGCAAAGAAAGAAGCCTTGTTATGTTTTACAGCCATAACTACACAGTTTTCTCAACAATGCCATGAAGTGAGTGAGTTTGGTGTCACTGACAATCTGCAAGCTTTAAAAAAATGATATAAATGAACTTATCCCGAACAACAAATGAAATGTTTTGCTTCTAACATAATATGACTACGTTGTGAAACTTAACGTACAAAACTTTTAAGTCCAAATGTCACATTTGTCCTCTTCTCAGCCTACTGTCTTCACTCTGAAGTAACGCTGGCCCCTGCTCCTTCCTACTATCACCCGGATCTGTTCTGACTCCTCGGATTTTGGCGGTCCCGCCTACTGACAACCAAACTCTGTACAGATCTGGGTAGCAGTTGTAAAACGGATCTGACTGTAAAGACTCTGAGCCGGTCTGAAAATGGATCTGGTATGGAGTCAGCTGCTGTCTGGGTTATCGCTGGCATGTTTTTAGCCTGATCAAAACAAAACCAGCAAGGTTTTGGGTACTTCCGTTTTACTTACAGCTTGTGTGTGTCATGGACATGCCAACGGGTGAACACAAGAATCCATCGTTTGTGTTTACGTTTTTTCTGACTTTGGTACCAAGTCTTTTAATTGTGCAATTGATCACGAACGGGCGAAGGGGAGCCTGCAGGTCCTGACAGAATGCATGCTGGATATGTGATGAAGGTCATGTGTCTGTCGCTTCTTTCTGGGTTTCTGCTGTTTGGTGTGTGCGGTTTCCTGGTGTGTCGCAAATTTTGGAAGATCTGTGATGGACTATGCAGAGCAACTAGCAGCACTCAAACTCATGCAGCGATAGAGCTGAACAGTAAACTGGATGCCAGTCTGGCCTGAACTGGAAAGCTGGTTGCGGTTCCGGAGCTCATCCATGGGGTGGAAAACATCTTCAAGAAGCTGTCAGCTCGGTTTAGTAGAAACTGACCCTTAATCGGACTCCGAAACAGCCGAATCGAGACCAAAGGACTTAAGGACTCAACCTGACCCAAAACAAAGCTGTTTTCTGAAACTGGCTCCCTGACTGGCCTTGGACAGGCTGGTTATCACGTCTCCTGGAATGTAATGCTGTCTGACGCTTCGTCTCACCCTCCCCCCACCACTCCATCTCAGGCCATCTTCTCTGAACCCCCCCTTTCACTCATGGACAGTAAGTTGGATAGCACGCCGGTTGGTTGTGACCTCACTTGGCTGTGCCGGGAGATCCTACCCCCACCCCCCCTCCCATGTGACTGTCTGAATTGTAATGAGTTACCCTGAGGATCCTTAATACAGCCACACACAGGGAGTTCTGGACAAATGACCAGTTTATTGGTGGAGGAGTATGAACAGAAGATCAGTCCGGGGGAATGGTCTGCAGAAGAAACCAGGCAACAGCTGGGAGGTAAACAGGATGGCAAAATACTCGTCCAGGCAACGACAAGGCTCAGAGATCCAAAGACAGGCAGGGTCGGTAACCAGAAGATCCGAAAGGTAGCGGTGTCCGTCGAGGGCAAGGCAAGGAGGGTAATCCAGGGGCATGAAGCAGAGGGTCGGCAACTGAGGATCAATCCGTAGAACGCTGGAACAAAACTAGACATAGGTCTGATTATTATCTGGCAGAAAAGGAGGGAGCTTAAGTAGGCAGTGAGAGAAAAGGAAACCAGGTGAACTGAATGAGGTAGCAGAGGCAATTAGGAAGCCAGCAGGTGGATCGAGTTACCAATGATGAGCACCAGGAGATCAGGGTGGCAAAAACATGACATGAATATGTGTTGTTTTTTCTTTTAGAGGTGTGTTTTTTGTCACTACTTTAGCCTTCCCATCTTTTTGGTGAAATGTAGAGATAATTCTTTTTTTTAACATCTACCCATCCTTCCTTATCTAATCTTTTCCTCATTCTGCATATGAAGGTGTGCCGCTTCGTGGCTGCTGCCTCAGTCTGCCAGATCCTGCTTATGTTACATGTATGTTGTTTTGTCAAATCTTGGACAGGTTGTACAGGAATAATTTTGTTGTGTCGGGATGCTGTCTCAACGACAATAAATCTTATTCTGATTCTGTGTTGCCCAGCGATGGACTGGCGAGCTGTCCAGGGTGTACCCTGCCTTTCGCCCTAAGACTGCTGGGATAGGATCCAACTTCCCTGCGACCCTGAAATGGAATAAGCAGTTAGGAAAATGGATGAATGAATGAATGATTCTGTATGAAGCCTAAAATCCCTGTGATAAAGTAGCAACCAGACCAGGTGTACCCTACCCCTTGCCTACTAACATGGAGGATATATTACAGTTTCCCTGTGACCTTGAAATGGAATAAGCAACAAAAAAAGAGTAATGAAGTGATGGCTAGACAAGTCAAAAAAAGTTTTTTTCCCCAAGGGAAAAGCACATCTATTTATATAGTCTGACAAGTTAAAAGGTTTTGGACGACAAACTGGATTTATGACTAAGAAATCTCTACAAACAAGAAAATTCCGAAAGGCTGAAATCTGTTTGTGCATGGCTCCAACGGTAAGAGCACTGTTTTACACCTACCGTGCAGATCTGGGAAACCCGAGAGACAATAAATTTGTCGATAAAGTCATATTCTCGGCCCACTTCACTGAAGAAAAAGTAAACTTTCTCTTCATGTGGAATAAAGCTGGAACTGATGAAGGTTGGATCTGTTGGAAAAAGTAACAGCAAACAATTAGAAAAACGTAGCAAGAAAAAAACTGGTGAAGAGCAAGGTCTTTAAAGATTTTAAGGAATTTTTTAATTGTCGTTAAAAAATATACAAGTCTGTGGTCTGCACTACCTCCTTTGGCAAGCATTTCATCCCAGTCGGGTATCTGATCACTGGCAGAGCATAGTTGTTATTGTCTTGCTCATGCCAGTGTGTTCACTTCTCAGTACTCGCTGTAAGCATTTGGCAGTGACAGCTTTTCTCGTGGCCTCTTTGTGCTATGCTAATTGCTTGTGGTATGCCAAGGTACTTATAGCTCTCCTCCCCATCTGATATCCTGGGAAGGCAATGAACCACCTTTCTCTAGTCTGAATGACTTTCCAATGTCCTTCCAGGACATCCTGGTGATGTGGATCAATGTCTCAATATCTCACCCATTCTTAGCGTACAGCTTGATGTCATACCATGTAGAGCAGGTGGCTGATGGTGGCCCCATTCCTGAGGCCGTAGCTATAGCCAGTCTTGTTGATTAATTGGCTGAGGGTGTCAGGTGGTGTGGGTTCTTTGAAGCATTTTTCAGGTTCCACCAGAGGGAGCCAGAGGAACCATTTTCTGGAAGGTGTTTTCGCCACAGGTAGAATTAGGGATCATCTACCAGCACTATATCTGGAGCTGATTGCCAGTCCTTTGTCGCTTGAGCGTTGAGCCTCTGTGGTAAAACCTAAGCCCTCCAGCGAATTCCTGTGTCCTCTAACCCTTGAGAAACTTTAAGAATTCTTGTTTTTCCCCTAGAGACACTCCTTTGTGGACTCTCCTGAGCTCCCTGTGATTTTCCTCCCAGCAGCCAATCATCTCCAGCAACCACTCCCTACCAATAACCTGGCTTTCTCTCCACTGGCTATCCTCCGGATCCGATCAGCTTGGCGCTGCCTATCCACCCTCCACCGAAAGGACCCTCACTGGCTCCCACTGCCAACATCCATCCTCTCAGACCTCCTGACACCACCCGAATTCACGGCAACTCCGAAACAAGTAGGACATCTTCACTTCCCAGAGATTTATTCCATTACTCATAAATCTATCTTTGCAGAGAACCCCGCCTTTGGGTCTTTCCGGAACCATCCCCTCAGTTCTCCAATAAGCTATTTTCACATTCTCCAGATTGCTTGATCGTGCATGTGGGTCCAACATCTTCACACCATGACAGAGGGGGCTCTGACCTCTGCAGAACAGCTTTGGGGTGTTTTGGTATGTCACGTTTGATGGAGACTTGTGCAGCCAGCTTGTAGTTGGCTTCCAGGTAGGTCTGCCACATACTCATTGAGTTTGCAACAAAGGGTATTAAAGTGCTGTTGATCTTGTTGTTGACTGGACCGTGTTTTCAATAAAATTTTACAGCCATCATTTCTCCACTTCTGACTTATTATTTTGCTATTTAGCAATTTTCATATGCTTAGTTTTTTTTATTCTCATTTACTATTTTATCATGTTTAATACCTTAATATGATCAACTCCTCTCTTGAATCTGATATTTCCCCCTGTCTTTAAGCAAGCTTGGGTCACCCCGCTGCTGAAGAAACGTACACTCAACCCAGCCCAGGTTGAAAACTATCAGCCGGTCTTACTGGTGCTGTTCTTATCAAAAATGTTAGAGCGTGTAGTCTTCAGCCAAGTCTCAAAGTTCCTCCATAATGAAAATCTATTTGATCCATATCAGTCTCTTAGGCAAGGCCATTCCACTGAAACTGCTCTCCTGTTACCAAATCTCTACCACTGGACAATCCATTGGACAATCCTCAGTCCTTATTCTGCCGGATCTGTCTATAGCTTTTGACACAACCATCAGATTCTCCTCTCCACACTCACAAAGCCGCCTCAGACCTGAAGCGTGTGAAGCCACCAACGTTCACTTCAAGTGGATACAACACCTTAAAACCACAAGACCCCCCCCCCCCCCCCCCAGGAAGAGATGTAACAGTAGCAGGTGTTTGAAAAGTTAACTTTGTGCATAGTAAACAGAAATGGAACCTTTTTATTTCAGTTGGAAACAGCAAATCAGAAGCTAAAAGTAAATGACTTTCCCCAACAAGGTTGTACTCCAGGATATATTCCGAAAGCCTAGTTTTAAAAGAAAGCTTTTCTTTAATGGTATTCTCTCCCTTTTTTTCCATGCTGGAAGAATAAAGCCTCTAAATTGTCAACCTAGAAGACTGATCAAGACTCATTTTATTTTCTTCTTTTATTGAATTGGAATGTTTTGTGTTTTTTTTGTTTCGACATGTACTTCATATAATGTATATCTTTGAAAGGGGAGAAGCTGGTAGGCCTTCCCTGGATTCACCTTTTTCCCATTTTTCAGACATCACAATTTCTCAAGTAAAAATTTAATTTACTATTTTTATCATTTTAAACTTTTTCATTTTTATTATCAGATTTCTTTAAATTGCTAACTTCAATGTAAATAGGTGTTTCTCATTTTATTTTTACATTTTTGACTTTATTGACAAATATATTTGTTTAGGAAACTAATTGTTTAGGAAAAGTAATTGTATAACTTTTTCATTTTGACCCAAAAAAAAAAAAGAATCCTACATTCAGAAATATGAGTCTAGAATACGAGTCTGTATAAAATGCCGCTCAGATACTGCACTGTCCCTCTTAGTTTTAAAAAGTCTGTCATAATACCAGAGTCTAAGAAGACACCTGTGACGTGTCTTAATGACTTATCGGCCAGTAGCATTAACTTCTGTTAATGAAAACCTTAGAGCGACTGGTGCTGGACCATATTAAAGGACAGATTCCTGTGTCTGTGGACCCACTCCAGTTTGGAGGAAAAAGAGGGAGCGTGGAAGATGCCATTTCTTTTGCTTTGAACTCTGCATATGAACAATTAGACAAAGGAAAATCTTATGCAAGGATTGATTTTATAGACTATAGTTCTTTTAACTCCTTGCTTCTTGTAAAGCTCATTAACAAATTGAATATTCTTCGTCTTGGTGATACCATTTATAAATGTAAACCTTTTAAGTTTTAGACCACAGAAAGTAAAAATTAATGGCTATGTGTCTGATGACCTCTGTATAAGCACAGGTTCCCCACAAGGTTGTATTCTAAGTGCTGTGCTTTTCACATATTGCTCTGCGACTCATCCTAACAATCGGATAGTCAAGTATGCAGACAATACCGGTGTGATCAGTTCAAATGATGAATCACACTAGAGGTTGGAAATGTCTGCTGGAGTGGAGAAAATAACCTCTGAGTACTTCTAAAACCTGTGAAATGGTTATTAATTTTAGTCATTGTAAGAAGAACAAGGTACCCATTGTCATTTATGATTCAGAGGTACAAATCATGGACAAATATAAGTTGTTGGGCGTCACTCTCTCCAAAGATCTAAGATGACAGTAAAACACCTACGACCCTCTCCGTAGGCTGTCAGATCAGCCTGCGGGCAAAACGAGTGGATTGAGACTCTTCTGCATTAAGCCCCGCCTCCCGCCACTGCACTACATCGGGAGCGCGCACCGCACCTGCTTTCACCGTCATTGTAACATCTCATAAACAGAAGGATTAGGCTCATATGAACTCAATAAAAAAACAAAATACAATGTCAACACATAGCATCCAGCCCTACATGTTGGAACCTGAATCAGAGCCTGAAAACGAAGTGGAAAACAGCAACCCACAGCAAGGAATGCAGCAGGATGTCTCTCTTTGGTAAACTCACCAGCCATCGTTGGAAATAACTTTATCCCACGTTTTCCACCCGCCTGATGTATTTGTACATGCCCTTGTTAACCAGTAGAAGGTAACCAATCACCGAACCTGATCCCCCGGGACGTCACAAGGATTTCCAAGTAGAAAAACTCTCTAAAATGACGCGTTTTTTGTCGCCATGGAAACCAAACGGAGAGCGTGCTGGAACTCAAACTCAAACTCAAACATGCGTTTAGGTGATAAAAAACAGTGTCGTTCACATGTCTGATGAGGATTCAACACTGTAACACTGTAGAAAGCTCAGAAAACTCCAAATACCAGAACAGCACCCCTTTAAAAGGCTCGCCAGCATCTCTTCTTTTTTTAAAAAATAAAGGAAATTTACTCAAAACAAAACCATCCTTTTAAACTTTTTATCGGTGTGGAATTGGAAGCCATCTTAGCAGCTTTATCACTGGTATGGTTTTGGCAATCTCACTGTGAAAGAAAAGGAAACTTTAAACAGTGGTTCACTCTAGGCTGTGATATACCAGCTCTGGAGGACATTTATAAATCCAGACTTTTAACAAGAGATTTACAGATCAATAATTCCTCTGGCCACCCTGCTACTGGGTTGTTCGAGACAGCAGGGCAGAGTGGGAATGAGAGGGATAGAAAAAGCGTCTTCTCCGTCTTGCTCTTTTTTGGAGCCAGGCCCTTGCAGATGAACGACGAACTGCATTTTGACACTTCCACTTTTAACCACCGGAGGTTGCAGCTTCCTTACATGTCACATTTAGAGGGTTCAGAAATTATGAGCAGTTTGTCTTGAATGTGATGGTTTGTTTTGGGTGTTTTCGGACTTATTTTTTTTTTAACTTGGGGTGGCAGCTACGTGTTTCTGTTGACACATAAGATATTTGTATTTTTTTCCCTGTCCCTAAAACACCAGTAACTCACACAAAGGATGCCAGAAATAGAGCAGTTACACACCCTGCTAGCAAACGAAAGTAAACCCAACACCAATTTCTTGAGGACACAAATAATAAAAAACAAAAAGAAAAAACTTTACATCTTTTCCAACAAAAGAACCCTGCCTTATGTAGTCTAATCAATTCCTTTAAGAATTTTATTTAAAAAAGAAAGCCATGAAAGAGCAAAGCAGCGCAACTTGCCAAAGTTAGGTTCAGATACAAAAATAAAACCAAACCAAGATTCCCCTTTTTTTTTTAAGTTTTTTTACAAAACCAAGTTATTTCTGCCTTAACATATGATAACAAAGAAACCTAAATCAAAAATTAAACTTTAGGTTTTCCAACAGACCCACAATGTAACAATAAAACAAATAAACAGATCAAAGTTAACAGAAAAAGTAGGCGGAAAAGGAGAATGTATCAGATAGATGGAGTTAAAATACTAGTTTCTTATCAGTGTATAGCCCAGAATCCATGGGGAATAACTTTTTTTTAATCCAGAGTTTGGGACCTTGATGGTGAAATCCTGCGAAGTAAACCAACTCACTGTTTTCTGGTGACAACACTACTTCTGCCCACTTCCACTGGTCCAAAGTGATGTTTAGACTCATGAATGAAAAATGTGCTGGATAGGGCGGGCCAGCCCAGAAAAATAAGAAAATGTATTTACTGCTACAGACAAGGCAGTGAAATAAAAGCAGGCAAACTTAAATGAAATGAAATAAAACTCATCTATAGCAGTATATAATAGGTAGTCCTATCAAAAGATTCTAAGTTGATAAGAATGGAGAAAAGAGAGGAAGCACAAATGAATTGAAAGGAAAATCAAATCTTTTATCTACATTTGTATTCATCTTTATTTTTTTGTTACTAAGTTTCAGACATGATAATGTCCACACTGCACAAATCATTCACAATTAACCGCAATTTCATTTTAACCAGAGCAAACTGGTCACAAAAGAAAGTGTCTGTAGTTTTTCCCAGCCAAGAGATCTTTGAAGCTAAGAGGTTTTTTTCATTTTTAAATCATTCTGGTAAATATTTTAAATCCTAACCCATCATAACCCATAACTGCAACATTGTTTACAATTGTGCACAGATCTACCCAAAGGGAGTTGATTTTTTATGTAAGGGTGTTTTTTCTTTTGCACAATGCTGTGAACAAATTAGAATTGCAGAGAGCATATGCAGTAAAAATGTCTTGTACTCAGTTACCTCACTAAATACAGCAATGTCTAACTTTACAGTAGTTTTCAAATGGCCGTGCAAATAGTATATAGTGCTGTCTTGAGCATTTTCAGGTGGTGTCACAAAGATCTGACACTTTTGCATGGAAAACATTTACAGAGTAAACTGTCGTAATGGAAACATGACAAAGCCATTTGATTATCTTGTTCATAAACAACGGTGTCAAGACTTTTAATCTTGATGACACGGACACTTTCATTGACATGTCATTGACATGAATACTTGCTTTTGAGGAATGAATTATCTATTTTGAGCAAGTGACAGGTTATCAACTAGGTTTTGCAGTTTTTACTGATTGCTTTGAGAAATGCACCAAATTGTGCAAATGTAAATAGTGATGTGAGAAATGCACCAAACTGACTCAGAAAAACTGCAAAATCAGTTCAAGTCAGAACGAAATGTATTTGCATTTTGAGAATGACAGATGACTATGCAGATGATGTAGATCATGTCAGTGATTCCCTGTAGCCCATAAATTAAAGGTTTGTGTCCCATGGTAAATATGATTAAGGACATTTTTATATTTCATATTAATACTTACATTATGTACATTGTTTAAACAACTACTCTACATCAACACACACAAAAAACTAAACCTTTGAGTCCAAATATGTTAAAATATAATAGTTTGATGTCTTTCAAATGTTTGATGTAAAGGGATAACTCACTCACCCTCAAGCCATCCTAATGTATCATCCAACTTCAGGTCAACATGTTTCCCATCACTGAGGTGCCGAGAGATGACAGGCCGGTTCCCCCGATAGTCTGCCACAGTACCAGTATATAGTTCTCCATCTGAGGAGAAAGAAGCAACTAAATGACAACATTGGTACAGAAATCTATCCAGCCATGCTTATAATATAAAATCAAAACTGTTATCATGCTCATTTTTTACCCCTTTCTGTTCATCATGTGTTATAAAAATTAGACAGATTAGACAGATTAGACAGATAGACAGATTAGACAGATTAGACAGATTAGACAGATTAGACAGATTAGACAGACAGACAGACAGACAGACAGACAGACAGACAGACAGACAGACAGACAGACAGACAGATAGATAGATAGATAGATAGATAGATAGATAGATAGATAGATAGATAGATAGATAGATAGATAGATAGATAGATAGATAGATAGATAGATAGACAGACAGACAGACAGACAGACAGACAGACAGACAGACAGACAGACAGACAGACAGACAGACAGACAGACAGATAGACAGATAGACAGACAGACAGATAGACAGATAGATAGACAGATAGACAGATAGATAGACAGATAGACAGATAGACAGATAGATAGATAGATAGATAGATAGATAGATAGATAGATAGATAGATAGACAGACAGACAGACAGACAGATAGATAGATAGATAGATAGACAGATAGATAGATAGATATCTAGATAGATAGATCCCCAGTGGGGCAATTCAGGGTTCCTTTAAAAAAAGATAAATAGATTAAATTAAAGATTCATATTAAACAGTCTAATTGCAGCTGGAATGAAGGACCTTCTGAACCTCTCAGTCCTGCATCGAAGAGATCCGTCTTTCACTGCTCCTCTGTCCTGCCAGGGTATTATGGAAAGGATGTTTTTTATTATCCAAAATCCCCTGAAATTTCCTCCTCATCCTCTGCTCCACCACCGCTCTGACAGGGTCCAGACTTCTGCCGAGGACAGAACCAGCCTTCCTGACCAGTTTGTCCAGACGTTTGCGGTCCTTGTTTGTAATGTTAGGCAAAACTTTAACTTTAAAATTTGGCTCTGTATGTCATCTGTCTCTGAATATACCGGAGAACAATGGTCTGCCGGGTTTCGACATGCAGGTAGTAGTTGGGAGGGGTTAAGGCATTGGTCAGAGGCCCACCGTGATTCACTTCTGTTACACAGCGGAGACTTTTTGATGAAAATATAATAATTATTCATGTTTTGATTGGAGACCAATCTTGCAAGTGGACTGAAAATGGGCACTGAGGACAGTTCATGCCTAAAAGGTAAAATGAACTGCTTCCCTAACTAATCACACGGGTAAAACTGTGACAATATATGAAAAAAGAAAGTCTTGACACTCTACCACTTTACAGATTTTCTATGAAAGTCCCCTCCTAACAACTGCAAATTCAGCAAATTCAGTCCAGTCGTTGAAAGCTACTATCCGGCAACTATTAGGTGTATCCCTGTTTTCACATATCTAATTTAGATGGTAAAAAGTTCTTATTTGTATATCATTCAGCACTACAGACGTCTGGTAATGAACCATTCATTTGATTCAGATGTGTTGATGAAAGGTGGCATCTCAAAGTTGCCAATAGTAGCTCTCAAGGGCTGGGCTTGGTACTTCTGATCTTCGTACTGTCTCTTCTTTGAGATCTCTTGAGACAGTAAAAATCCGTCGGATGATGCCTTATTCCTTCGCCAAGTCCATTTCTTTCTTTTTCTTTCTTCCTTTTCTCTTTTTCTTCTCTTTCCAGAGAGCCAGATCTACTAAGATCCCAAAGTCCAAGTACTGTAGAATTTTGTGCGTGGGTCTGAACCACGGTTTGAGGATACTAAAAGTGATTTGCAAGGTGTTGTAGACTCCCTGTTTAAATGAGACTTTTGTACATGACATGGTTTGCATCATGGAGAGTTTGGTGAAAAAGCATCACCAACAGCAAAGAAATCTGACTACCACACAAATAAATGGGAGCCAATTTCTGAAAAAGTTAATGCTGTTGGTGAAATGATGCTAACAGGGGATGAAGTTAAAAATAATCATATAAAGACAATTAGAAGGGGAACACAAGAAAAATCACTAAGAAATCCAGCAACTTGCTTGGTGTCAGTTTATAACCGCCAAGTGTGTGGAAATGTATTAACTGTGACCATCCAGTTACACATGGCACTTAGGACTTTGACAGTACACATAAAAAATGGGATTGGGGACCACAGCTGTGAAATGCAATATCTGTCATGTCTAAGTATGCAAGACTCCTCTCCAAATCATGCCTTGTGTTCGATAAACAGTACTGTGGGATTCACAATGGAATATCGCCAACCTGTCTGCCTGCCCGGCAACCTGCCATCCTGCCAAGGAAAACAATAAAACCACTCCCTGAATCTACACCTAATCTGCGCTTGGGTCCTTGTATTGTCCTTACACCACAACATATAAGCTGTTTATTGACAAGCTGAGCAGATCAGAGAACTCGGCAATGGGGAAATTTCAGATAGAACATTTGCCAAAAGCTGAAGGACAGTGGAACATGCTAATGTAGACAAATGTCCTAGCTGTGGATAATAACACTCAGACTTTCTCTGTTCTAGTGCTAAATGTAAGTACACCCCAGTTTTACCTCATGAGAAGCTGAACACACTAAAATTATATTTTGAAAGAGATACATTGGATTAAAAAAAACTGTTCCTGGAGGAAAAATATATTAATTAATTTCTTCATTTTCCCAACCGCTTAGTCCATTTAATGGAAGCTGGAGCCTATCCCAGCAATCATTGGGTGAGAGGAGGGTACAACCTGGACAGGTTGCCAGTCCATCACAGCTTGAAACGATGTGTATGTTGATTTGTGGATGTAAAGTGACAACATTGTTGTGAAGTGGCGCTATACAAATAAAGCTGAACTGAATTGAATGTTCATATTTGCTTTGTTCAGTTGACAATATTTTAGTTCATTAACACCAATAACCACTGAAACAACTGAGCTATATATGGCGAAAATCTTACCAGCAAGACTCGATAAACCCAGTGAGACGCTGCTGCCAGAACTTAGTACATACATAGCACCTCCTGAGGTAGGACCCAAAATTTTGTTCAAATTCAGTTTTGGGTCATTAAAAAGATATCAAGTACAGGCTAAATTAATTTCACAATGTATAATTACATTACTTTATAACTATTCTATCTTAAAAAAAAAAAAAATAAAAAAGGTAAAGTAGTTGCAAAATATCGTATTCTAATTTTTAAAAAATTAAATAAAACATCACCCTGAATATTTAAATGGAGTCACAAGTTAGTCAGTACAGGTTATGCATGTGGTCACTAGCCATGACCAAACAAATAAAGGTTCTTCAAAGCACTAAAAACCTGCTAACCCTATTTTTCTTTAATTCAGTTGCCTAAAGAACCTTAAATACTGAGAAAAAGGTATTTCAACATAAAAAAGGTTCCTCAGAGCTCCCAAAGTGCTTCAGAGATCTCTTAAAGAACCATTTTTATTTAGAGTGTGGGAAAAATCAGTTCTAAAAGCAAGTTGCACCTCATGTATAGGGATATCTGTGGACCTATGCAGACTGAATCTATAGGAGTAGCAAAGTACTTTGTAACTTTTATTGATGACTGCTTATATACTGCAAGAAACAAAAAAGAGAGGTCCTAAACAGATTCAATGAGTTTCAGAAAACATTCTCAAACTCAATGGTACATAGTTACACATCAAAGGAATTTCAAGAACATTTGGCTCAAGATATTCACCATGAGATGTCTGTACCTCACTCAGCAAAACAGAAGGGAAAAAAACAGGACCTTAGCTGAAGCTGCTAGTGTTCTGGGTAGAAGCTGTAGCCACTGCAGCTTACATACAGAAACGGGCCCACAAATGTCCTGAAAGAAGAGACACCCTACCAGAGAGGGTGTGGCAAAAAGCCAGTTGTGTTGCTTATGTGCATGTCCCAGACATAGAGGAGAAACTTGACATGAAGGCTGTAAAGCTTTGGTTTATAGAATATGCAAACAATGCAAAAGGCTATCATCTGTTAAGAAAATTCTTCAATACTTAAAGGGTACAGTAAATCTTGCTCTGAAATTTCAAAAGTCAGAATCTGGACTTTTGGATTGCTTCTCAGATACTGATCAGGATGACTGCCACTCAACAATAGGTCAGGGCATATTTTCTTCGTAAGTGGAGCAGCAGTGAGTTGGGTCAGCAGGAAACAGCTGAAGTATGTTGCACTTCGTCACACAGCTCAAGAGGGCGCCTGGCTGAGACGACTTCTGAATGATCTGTGAATGGATGCTATGCCTACACTGATCCCGAAGGACAACCAAGGAGCCATTGCAATCAAAGAATCCAGTGGATGATTAAAGAACCAAGAACACAGACATTTACTATCACTACATTGGTGAATGTGTGCAGAATGGGCAAATAAAACTGCAATATTGCCCAACAAGTGACATGAGAGCAGGCCACTAACAAGGAAAAAGTTTGAGTACTGTAGGAGAGAAGTTGGACTTTCCCCAATGTAACTAGTTAGGAACAAGGCCCTGTTTTTTGAGTGTTTAACATGGTAAGAAACAATGCCAGGCAAGAGGGAAAAAGAGGGACACTAGGAGATGATCTAGCAAGTTTTATTTTTCTTTTTAAAGTGAAAAGATATCTTTTGTTGACATTATTTGTAAAGAGGAGCGTGGCACTTGATAATATAATTGAACTTGAAGTCCTTTGATGCCTTTGTAATATTAAATGGGAGTGTTGTAAATACGCTAATTTTCTCAATGAGTGTTGAAAAGAAGTGGGAGATGGTTTTCAGGGGTTGATAAAGGTAGGCTAACAATGATTTACGATCTCTCTTGTCAAAGTAATCTTAAAATTAATTTTCTGGGCTGTCGAACTTGTCTGCTTTTGGGATGAAGTTGAAGAAAGTTGAAGAAGAGGAAGAAATTTGACAGCAAGTCAAAGTATGTAAGAAATGTCTGGATTTAGTCTCAAAGAAGCACACTTCTTTTATCCTTGTGAAGAAAATGAGGAAGTGAGGAAAAGATGGTAAATATAGCAGAATTATTAGAAGTGCATCATTCCTGAGTAAATCTTAAGTTTACAGTAAAAGTTATAAATAATGTTTATTGGTGAAAAAAGACTATACTTAAATTCTCCCTTTTAAAAGGTGCTGTAGGTTTGAAGTAATTTATATCATATCCACTGGGTCCTAGACAGCTTGTCTTAAAACGAACAGTATCTAAGCCAATATGCCTTACCCACAATGATAGCAGAGTTGCGCTGGTAGGGATCATAGGGGCAGCGACCTCTTCCTTCATCAGGACTGATGCTCATTGTGAATGTCTCTGAATTCTGTATAAAATAAGTGGAAGGAAAAGAAAAAGAAAACTCTAACTCCAATAAACTTAAATTTAAGATGTAAAAAATAAGCGCAGTGATGTACGAAGAAAAAAAAAAGGCACATTTAACCAGCAATAGTTTACTATATTATATACAGTACAAAGGCCTGTGCGGTATGCCGGTGCACACTGAGAATCGATATTTATTTTCATTATATTAATTTTTTTCATATACCACGATACTGGCTCAAACAATGTCCAGAATGGGCGCAATGAGAAAGTGTTTCAGCAGGCACCAATTTCTCTGCTGGACACAAATATCTCAGTGTGTGAAAAGGACAGTTTTAAACAGAACAGAATGACTGCCGGCAAGACCTCACAAGACAAAGCACCCATTGCTAACGTAAAAGAAGAGAAGCAACATCTGTGGTTTGGAAGTTTTTCGGCTTAAAAAAGGTGTGTATATATATATATATATATATTTATATATTCTCTGCTCAAAAACATAAAGGGAACACTAAAGTAACATGTTGTAGATCTGAATGAATGAAATATTTTTATTAAATACTTTGTTCTTTCCATAGCTGAATGTGCTGACAACAAAATCAAACAAAAATTATCTATGAAAATCAGATGAATCAACCCATGGAGGTCTGGATTTGGAGTTCTACTCCAAATGAAAGTGGATAAACACACTACAGGCTGATCCAGCTTTGATGTAATGTCCTTTAAACAAGTCAACATGAGGCTCAGTAGTGTGTGTGGCCTCCGTGTGCCTGTATGACCTCCCTACAACGCCTGGGCATGCTCCTGATGAGGCGGTAGATGTTCTCCTGAGGGATCTCCTCCCAGACCTGGACTAAAGGATCCACCAACTCCTGGACAGTCTGTGGTGCAACTTGGCGTTGGTGGATGGAGCGAGACATGATGTCCCAGATGTGCTCAGCTGGATTCAGGTCTGGGGAACGGGCGGGCCGGTCCATAACATCAATGCCTTGGTGTTGCAGGAACTGCTGACACACTCCAGCCACATGGGGTCTAGCATTGTCTTGCATTAGGAGGAACCCAGGGCCAACCGCACCAGCATATGGTCCCACAAGGGGTCTGAGGATCTCATCTCGGTACCTAATGGCAGTCAGGCTACCTCTGGCGAGCACATGGAGGGCTGTGCGGCCCTCCAAAGAAATGCCCCCCCACACCATTACTGACCCACTGCCAAACCGGTCCTGCTGGAGGATGTTGCAGGCAGCAGAACGTTCTCCACGGCGTCTCCAGACTCTGTCACGTCTGCCACATGTGCTCAGTGTGAACCTGCTTCCATCTGTGAAGAGCTCAGGGCGCCAGTGGAGAATTTATCTTGGTGTTCTCTGGCAAACGCCAAACGTCCTGCATGGTGTTGGGCTGGAAGCACAACCCCCACCTGTGGACGTCGGGCCCTCATACCACCCTCATGGAGTCTGTTTCTGACTGTTGGAGCAGACACATGCACATCTGTGTCCTGCTGGAGCTCATTCTGCAGGGCTCTGGCAGTGCTCCTCCTGTTCCTCCTTGCACAAAGAAGGAGGTAGCGGTCCTGCTGCTGGGTTGTTGTCCTCCCACGGCCTCCTCCATGTCTCCTGATGTACTGGCCTGTCTCCTGGTAGCACCTCCATGCTCTGGACACTACGCTGACAGACACAGCAAACCTTCTTGCCACAGCTGGCATTGATGTGCCATCCTGGATGAGCTGCACTACCTGAGCCACTTGTGTGGGTTGCAGACTCCGTCTCATGCTACCACTAGAGTGAAAGCACCGCCAGCATTCAGACCAAAACATCAGCCAGAAAGCACCGGAACTGAGAAGTGGTCTTTGGTCTCCACCTGCAGAACCACTCCTTTATTGGGTGTGTCTTGCCAGTTGCCTATAATTTCCACCTGTTGTCTACTCCATTTGCACAACAGCAGGTGGAACTGATTGTCAATCAGTGTTGCTTCCTAAGTGGACAGTTCCATTTCACAGAAGTCTGGTTGACTTGGAGTTACATCGTGTTGTTTAGGTGTTCCTTTTATTTTTTTGTTAGCAGTGTATTTCAAATTAGGACAAACTAGGCAGGATGTGGCAACACAGCAATCTAAATTATCCTCAAATTGCACTGACAACACCTTTCTAAAAAAAAAAAAATCAGCACAAACTGGGCTGTACTGAACTGCTGGCCCGACCCATACCCTAAACTCACAATGTAGGTGCAGCGTGGACTGAAGGCAAATGTTCCGCAGGCATAAATATGGGTTGCATTCAGGAAATGAAGCACACGAATGAAGTTGGAACAGTCGACCTTGAGAAGATAACACACAAAGATCACAAATTTAGATGTTCAGAAAAAACAAATTGTGTCTACAGAAATCAGAAAAAAGTGTAGCAGCAGCTTTTAACAAACAATTACAGATTAGTATCATACATTGCATATATCCAGCAAGGTCAGTAAAGTATCATCTTTCAGTCCCCAAAGGCAGAATTTCTAGAATGAAAGAAGGTGTCAACCATTAATCTTTTGGAGCCAGTTTTTCCAAAAGATTTAATCTGGATCAAGATTGTCTAGATATGAAAATCCCACTTTTGCCATGTACAATCTGGGAATCTATCTTACTCTTATACTGGTTTTTCAAATCAACATTAGATTTGATCACCCTGATCCAGATTTACGGTTTTAAAGTTTACCAAATCCACATTATCAAAATTTAAAAGAATGTGGACTACCAGGTACTGGCTATGAAGTTCAACAGGTAGAAGAGCCAATGTGGGGTCAATTGAAGTGTTTTGTCGGTTTGAGACAATACACAAAACACAAAAATCGAAAAAATCCACTTCTGTTAATAATTTTACAACCTCTCATCTGAGTCACGGCAAATAAAAACATTTCCTTAATAACTACATTGTGGATATTTTGAAAACGTATCAGATAAAAATAGATTAATGTCACTCTGTTATTTATTTACCTGAGCCCCATGTTGAAGAAACAGACCTACCTTTGGCATTGTGTCAGAATAAAGGACTGACTGGATGTGGAGTAAGTGATGCTATTGTTGCAAAGTATTTTTGACAGGTTCTTCTCTGATTATGCAGTGATAAATTACAGGAAAATTTGATTATTTTATTTTTGTTATTGTTTTTGAAACAATTTTTGGGGTTTATTCCTCAGATACAACCTTATGTTTGCTTTTCTAAGATGAAAGGCTTAATAGGTTTATCTACTTAATTCTTACTGGTAACATGTGAACCTGTCAGTGCTAAATATAAACAAGCAAATTCACAAAATTGAAAAATATCTATTATTTAACTAAATTTATTATTTTAGCACTTTTTTTTTTTTTACCAGAATCTACTTTGAAATACAACCCCCTAACTGGGATCAATTCAGGTTCAAGAAAACAGGATTATCCTGATCCCAGCAGGAACTGCATAATCCTGTTTTCTTCAATCAAAGTTATGCAGACCCCTCTAAAAAGTTTTGAACACCACAAACTGAAGGCTTTATCCAGATAAAAAACTAGAATTGGGTTACATAACCAAATCCAATCTAAGAATCCTTAGTTCCATTTACAGCAAGCCATTTTCAAGATTTTATGCAATCAAATAACCAAAATCTGATCAGATTATATTTGAACAAGTGGCCCTTGTTTCTACTTTACAGTTCTGGATTTGTTAGCTATGAGTCAGTTTATCAATTCTTAGTACTTCTGTCTACAAAAAACAACTTGCCATTTTTTTCCCCTTCATTGAGCACTGTTCGAGGTCTTTCTCTGAAGGGCTCCAGCTCAGCTGAAAGAAAAGAAAAAGACTGGTGAACTTTCTTTGAGCAAAATGTTGTGTGCCATTGTAAAAATATATCTAATTAAAGTTGTGTCTTTATTTCATGCAACTTTTTTTAAGAAGATTGAGGAATGCCAACTCTTAAGTCAGAAACCTGCACTAAGTTTCACCTTGTGGAAAAACCTTTGGTAAACGTAGAAAGTTACTTTGACATTATACAAATCCTGCACGGTGGACCTTCAGTTTAGCTAAGGCAGCGATGGCAAAATAGTGTGCAAGGTCCCACAGAACAAGGTGTTATTTCTGCCCTTTAAAACTCAAATTCACCTTTAGATACAGTAAATTAAGTGCAGACAAGTTGTTAACATAATAATCAAACAGGGTTTTCTTGGAAACAACCTTCACTCTATAACCGACGCTCACAGGCGGAAACCATTTTGCATTCTCCTTCCCTGCACATGCGCTCTCAGGGAAACGTAAATTAACAATCTCCTCCTTTTTCTTTCCTCTTTTTAAAGTACTGCATGAATATTACAGTGTCCTATTAAACATACATCAAAATAAAAATCCAGTACAGATGGAATGAGGCCTTAGAGTAACATTTAAACTCTCCTAATACATTTTGAGTGCCAGGATATGGGTGAGAATTTTTACCCTCAAGCATGATGAAATGGCCACCTTATGTACCACCATCAGAGAGGCTTCCGATGGAGGAATCACTGAGCACCACAGGTTTAAGGCAGCTTTTATTTGTCAGTCACTGAAACCATAGCATAGTGGTTAGCACTGTGGCCTCACAGCCAGAAGCTCACTGGTTCAATCCTTGGCCAGGGCAAGGTTTGATCAGTGGCCTTTCTGTGTAGAGTTTGCATGTTTTCTCCATCTATACATGGGTTCTCTCCAGGTACTCTGCCTTGCTACCCACAATATTTGTCCTATCTCTGATTTCATGTCTACTTCATTGTCAGTCAGTGGCACTTCACGTTGTGTTGCTGTTGTGGGATCTATGGGGATACTTTGCAGATTAATGTGTGTATTGTACTTTGTTGTACCTGTGTCTCATCCTAAGTAAAATCCACTTCCATTTTGATGTCACTAAAGTTGCTGTTTTTTTCTCTACCAACCTGGAAAGTGGCTTCTAACTAAGGAATTTCTCCCCAATTTTTCAGTTGTGGGAAATGCATCTGAGTAAAAAGGCTGCTTTCTTGTCATTGGACCTCTGCTGCCACTTTGTTTTTATTGACATATGACAGCAATGATCATCTTCAGAGATTCTGTAGCACATGTAGGTGAGTCTTTGGGAAGTTTTTTTGATATTCGCCTCATCAAAACCTGTTGCTACTAGTCGGGCCTCAGGCTCAACACCAGCAGCTGTCACCCAACTTGTTGAGATGCATTTCTGACTTTCATCTGTGACTTCATCAGATACATTGGTTTTTTTTTGTTTTATAATTTATGAGTTCTGCATGTTTAGCTGGCAGAAAAATGTAATCTTGCACTACTAACACATCTACCTCATTGTTGTTAGCACATGCCTCATTATGCTCTGACAGAATCACTGTCCATTGCTCCAAGATTAACCGATCCTGTTGTGCCAGCCAGTTCCTCAGGCTGGCTGAACTGCAGGTTGTACCAATGTTTGCATTTTTCAGTAACTTTTCTTGTTCTGCTGAGGACAGTTCCAGTATAGCTTTTACCACTGATTGTCGTATGTAACCACTGGGCCAGTTTTCAGCTTAAGACCTTTATGTCTTGCCAGAGCTTGTGGTATCTGAGACTGGACAAAACTGCCTCCTGCAGTTGGTTATGATCTTTGTGGGGGCTGATCATCATAATTAACATTTTGAGATCCACTGTTTATACCTGTGTCTTCCTCATCGTCACTTTCAAGTTCACTGAGATCTGCTGCTGGCGTAGCTGGAAGATTTTAGGTGTCCATTTCTTGTTCTGTTTCTATTTTCTCCTCTTTCGTTGATGGATTATCCACTTTTCTCAGTCTGGTCTGATGCAACCACACATATGATACCCCGTGTCTCATGAAACAGGCCAGCACCATCTTGGCCTGTGACAATTCTTTGTCCGTTCCACTCATTACAGTTCACCCTCTTATAGAATCTGGCTCCTGTGTCATACCTGCCTTAAACTGGCTGAGTCTGATGTGCTGAGCTACCCAGGAGCTGACAGTGGTTTCCAGGCTGGGGTTTATCACTGAGCACTGAGGGCAGGTTTGGATTCTGGCCAAACCAGCTGGAGGGCAATTTGTCCTACAGGTTTTCCATGTGTCCCCACTGCAACATACCTGATTCCAATCATTGTGTATTTGGTAGACATGTGCAGAGTTTGTCTGAGTCAGGTGTGTTCCACCAGGGTCGGAACTTGCAGGACACTGGCCCTCGAGGACCAGGATTAAGAACTGCTGTGCTAAGGGCTAGAGCTGTGCACATTGTGCATGGAGTTCTTTGCCATAAGTGCCCAATCTGGTGCTCTAATTTTTACTTTTTGTCTGAGTCTCCTCTTTGTCCTGACTACTGTCTCCTAAGTTCACAACATAGTAACCAAAGGATTTTAGCTAAAGTTTAATAGGCTGTTTAAACATTGTTGTCTTGTCATGTGCAATGTCCAACACAGCACTTGCCCTCTTCAGTGAGGATTTGCTTAAAGCATTGGTATGTTTGCAGAGACAACTTCTGTTTATATTTTGCATCTGGTCTTCCCTTCTCTTGCTGGTAGTCACTTTTCTTGTGGAATGAATAGCCATCACCAAATCTAGTACTTATTTCATCATCTGTGTAACTCACTTAGTGGCAGTCCATTTATGTAATCTTCAAGCCACACATTGTTCTTGTTCAGGCTGTCAATCACCGCTGACCCTAGGGCTTCTATGTCAAGGGGTGGCAGCAAGGAAGGTGAAGGTGTGGACCCAAACGCAGAGATGAGGGAACATGCAGATTTGAGTAGATTTATTTTAACCAAGGATCTCCAGGGACTACAACAAACAAACTAACACAACAAAATGATCCAGCAACCAAGAACTAAAACTGAGGGGTATAAATACATTGGGGAACCAAACAAGAAACAGGTGTACGGAATGAACTGAAACAAGACCAGGTGAACTCAATGAACAGGAAATCAATAAAGCTAAACGACAAACAAGGGAACCAAACAGGAAAAACTACAAAATAAAACAGGAAACCTGAACTAAGAAAAAACACAAACCACCGCATCATGACATTCTAGCAGGAAGATTTCTGCCTGAGACAGACTTTCTTTGGAAAATAGTGTGATATTGCATTCTTCATATTCATCTTTTTGTCCCCCATCTTTTCTCAGTTTGACACTTTCTCTTTTGTGTCCTTTGCCCAGTGAAATGGGCTCTGACAAATGGGTAATAGACACACTCACTGTCTGCATCTATCTGCAGCGTACTGCTGCCCCCTCGATTCTTTTCGAAGCTGATTTCATGTCCATAAAGGAAACGTGAACAAGCTGTCAGTGCTAGCTGTTTGTCTTATGTTGAGACCAGCTGTATTCAGAAGGTTAAAAGCTATCATGGCATCTGGAAGCTCCATTTTGAACAAACCTGTCTTTTTGTACTGTTGCTCACACTCGACAATGTAATTCGCCATAGACACAGTGCTCTCTCTAGTGATACCATCAGATTCCTTGCATGCTTTGTACTGCCGATCTTTCTCTTTTAAAAACACTGAATCCAATTTTGTCAAGAGTGTAGTCACAAGGGGGGCAAAATCCCCCTGTTAAGAACTTCATAACCAGGCTCCCCTCTTCCTAAAAGACATGCCTCACACCTACAGCCCTTCATGTACACTTACTGTACTTGAGTTCCACAAATGCCAACCTCTTGATCATCCCCAGTATCAAGCTTTGAATCTGGGGGTATAGGGCCTTATATGTTCCTGCTCCAACCCTCTGGAACTCCCTCTACAACACATCTGAGACACCACAGACCCTGCCACCTTCAAATTCAAACTAAAAACTCACATGTTTTGTTCTGCTTTTAACATTTAACTTTCCTTGAAAATGTTATTATCATATTCTGTATTTAATCTCGCCATGTTATTTTATGTGTTTGTCATTTTCAGCCTGGTTTTACTTTCATCTCAACTACAAATGTGTAAAATCACATTCTGTTTAAGTTTTCTTTATTTGTTTGTAACTTTTATGGACAGAATTTCTAGGCACAGTCGAGGTGTTGAGAGAATCCGGCTTGGTGGCCTCAGGATTGGGTCTCTGCTTTTTGAGGATGACGTGGTCCTGTTGGCTTCATCTGGCCGTGATCTCCAGCACTCATTTGAGCAATTTGCAGCAGAGTGTGAAGCAGCTGGGATGAGAATCAGGACCTCCTAATCTGAGACCATGGTCCTCAGCCGGAATAGGGTGGATTGCCCTCTTCGGGTCGGGAGTCAGGTCCTGCCTCAAGTGGAGGAGGCTGCTCCTCGGCATTGAGAAGAGCCAATTGAGGTGGCTCAGGATGCCTCCTGGATGCTTCCCTGGTGAGGTGTTCCAGGCACGTCCCTCTGGGAGTAGACCCCGGGGGAGACCCAGAACACGCTGGAGGGACCTTGGGAAGTCTTTCTCCATGGCCTCGCCGAACTCCTCCCATGCCCGAGTTTTTGCCTTGGCGACAGCCGAAGCCGCATGCCGCTTAGCCTGTCGGTACCCACAGGCCAAGAAGGCCCAATAGGACTCCTTCTTCAGCTTGACGGCATCCCTCACTGCTGGTGTCCACCAATGAGTCCTGGGATTACCGCCATGACAGGCACCAATGACCTTACGGCCACAGTTTCAGCTGGGCGCCTCAGCAATAGAGGCACAGAACACAGCCCATTCAGACTCAATGTCCCCCGCCTCACTCGGGACATGGTTGAAGCTCTGCTGAAGGTGGGAGTTGAAGCTCGCTCTGCCAGGGGACTCAGCCAGACGTTCCCAGCAGACCCTCACAACACGTTTGGGCCTGCCAGATCTGACCGGCTTCCTCCCCCACCATCTGAGCCAACTCACCACCAGGTGGTGATCTGTTGAAGCTCCGCCCCCTCTTCACCCGAGTGTCCAAGGCATGTGGCCGCAGGTCCGATGATACGACTACAAAATCAATCATCAAACTGCGGCCCAGGGAATCCTGATGCCAGGTGTACATATGGACACTCTTATGTTGGAACATGGTGTTCGTTATGGACAATCCATGACGAACACAGAAATCCAATAACAAAACACCATTTTGATTCAGAAGGGGGGACCATGCCTCCCAATCACTCCTCTCCAGGTCTCACTGTCATTGCCCACGTGAGCATTGAAGTCCCCCAGCAGAACAATGGAGTCCCCAGAAGGAGCACCCTCCAGCACTCCCTCCAAGGACTCCAGAAAGGGTGGGTACTCTGAACTGCTGTTCGGTGCATAAGCACAGACAACAGTCAGGACCCGTCCCCCCACCCGGAGGCGGAGGGAAACTACCCTTTCATCCACCGGGGTAAACCCCAACGTGCAGGCACCAAGCTGGGGGCTGATGAGAATGCCCACACCTGCTCGACGCCTCTCACCATGAGCAACTCCAGAGTGGAAGAAAGTCCAGCCCCTTTCGAGGGTACTGGTTCCAGAGCCCAAGCCATGCGTCGAGGTGAGTCCAACTATATCTAGCCGGAACCGCTCAACCTCACGCACAAGCTCAGGCTCCTTCCCCACCAGAGAGGTGACGTTCCACGTCCCTAGAGCCAGCTTCTGCAGCCGGGGATCGGACCGCCAGGGTCCCCGCCCCTTGCTGCCGCCCAGCTCACATTGCACCCGACCCCTACGGCTCCTCCCGCATATGGTGAGCCCGACCGGGTCCCATGGGCGAAGGCCCGGCCACCAGACGCTCGCTCTCGTACCCCACCACCAGGCCTGGCTCCAGAGGGGGGTCCCGGTAACCCGCGTCTGGGCAAGGGAACATTTATGCCCAGGTTTGTCGTCATCATAGGGGTCGATGAGCGGTGCTTGGTCTGGTCCGTCCCCTAGACACCTGTTTGCCATGGGTGACCCTACCAGGGGCATAAAGCCCCCGACAACATCGCTGCTAGGATCTTCGGGACGCACAAACCCCTCCACCACGATAAGGTGACGACTCAGGGAGGTGTAAATTGAAAGTATGCTTCAAATTAATCCTGAATCATTACTTCTATTCCGTGGTCGCATCAGGTGCAGGTGGCATGGGGGTGCTAACCACATCATCGATGGAGCTCATAAGTCTTTAATGCCACACAAAGACCACCAATGACCAGAAAACACCTATGTAAATATGCACGTTTAGATTTAACGCCTATTTAGCGTGACTTGAAGGTCAAAATGCACCTTAATGCACCTGAAAGTCCATGCCAACATCATTAAAGCCTGCATTTAATCATCCACAGTTATAATAATCCACCAGACTCTGCTGCCAATTGAAACTACTGCAGCTCCAAAATCAACAAAGATCTCTTTAATGTCAGAGCCACAGATGAACGTAGATTTAAAAAAAATCAAAATGTGCGCCTTAATACATTTAAATAACACTGCATCCACAAAAAACCCGCTCTTACATTTTGATGTCTTCATAATTAAACAATTCTCCTGTTATTATGGTCGAGGGCAAAAGTATTGATGATTTTTTTTTGTCCAGAGTTCAGGTTCTGTCTGAGTTTATTCCCATGTCAGGTTGCTGGTCCGTGAATTTCCACTGCCGTTTCTCAAATAGTTCTTTAAGCCCCTTAAGCTTGTTACATACTCCACGAGGAGCCAGAACTTTTTTCTTGTTCTCGAGGCTCCGAGAAGAAAATGACGTTATTTTTCTCTCACGGACGCGTTTGACGACAGTTCTTGAAACATCGAGCTGGCAGAACTTTTTTCTTGTGGGGCTCCGAGAAATATCGAGTGATTGGTCGGACATTTGAGGTGGACGTCATTAACACGTAAAAAGCATAAAGCGCTGCTTCCGCGTTTTTACTGTTGCAGGTAAAATGGATTGTTTTGATAAAACAACTGATCAAGGTGGTGAGAAAGTACCAACATTTTTACATGTGGCATTAAAACACTCGAACCCTGCCGCGTGCACAACCCGCCCTGCCGGGTGCACAACCCGACCATCCGCGGACGAAGTTGCTCGTTAAGTAAGAAACTAAGAAACTTCGTATCACCACCAAAATTTAATCAGTTCTTCATTTTTACATTTCCAACAACTCTTGAAATTTTTATAAAAATCTGTCCGTAACCTTTTGAGTTATCTTGAGCACAAAGACGCTGGTAAAAACATAACCTGGTGGAGGTAACAACCGGGTTCATTGCACATGATGCAGACATTGCCCCCCCCCACAGTGACCCCCTCCCCGCTGCAGACGTGCTTCTTGTGGAGTATGTATGGACCTGACGAAAAATAATTTTTTTCTTGTTCTTGCAGCCTCAATAACAAGAACTCAGTTCTTGCTTCTTGTGGCGGATGGAACAAGCTTTAGGCATGAGAAACTGCATTCGAAGCTCAATATCTGACAGAAAGGGTCAGACATTTGGACAAGAGTTTGAACAACTCTAATAATACATTCATGTATGGTCTCATGTGGGATAAAAACTTCTGTGTTGTGCTGATCTTATGTCCCTGTTCTTCCTTCCTCTGAAGCAGCGGCAAACTTGATTAAGTTCTGCACACAGATTTTCCTCCCCAACTCCAAAGTGACGAGCCATGGGTAGGATGTGCTCCTTGTCAAGAAATGAGTGCTTGGGGCTCGAAGCAGGCACCCCTTTTAAAACATGATTTGTCTCTGTTAAATAGCAACGTTTCATCTCCAATAGCTTGTCAATGACAGGAAAGAAAGACCGTGTTTCTAGGTCTTCCAAACTCTCTCTAATGAAGCCTCCACTGGGTGTCAAACTTTGGACCGGCCTTTTATACCTGGAGATCACATATCCTCAGCTTGCTCTTGTATTTCTGTCCTCTTCCTATGTACGTTTTTTTTAAAAGCCGGTAATGACGGACTCTGCAAGATCATTTGCCGCTACAAGGTCAAATGATGGGGCCTAAAGCTGATCTGACATAAACAGAATACACCTTCAAATGGAATGAGATGCAGGACAGTGTTCAGCAGTCAGTGTTTTTAAAAAAAGATGACTGTTTTGGCCTTCGTTCTTCGATGTGCGTTTGACTGTCTGATGAGATGAGTTTTGTTTGACAGCCCAGAAGGCATTAAATTGGCATGTCCACCTAGTGTTAGACAACTTCTTAACTTCCATACACTTTCCAGTTGGCTTGATCTCTTTTTGATTTTTCATAAAGATATCATACCACTGACCCAGAAAAAAACTTTAAAAAGTTAAAAAAAAAACTTAGCAACAATGGTGATGTGTACACATTTCACCAACACTAAATTCAGCCTATGTGCATGACAGTGTGTATATGTCCCGTGGCACCTCCTTTGTGAACTTTTCATGCACCCTGTTGTTACTTCCCGACATAATCGATGCTCCATCATAGCACTGACCAAGGCAGAACTGCAGGCTAATGTTACACTGACTGTGTCCGCTTGACGCTGACAAGTAAGGAGTCTGCCTGCAATCCCTCTGCAGCTGTAAAACGCTAAAACTCCTTCTTTCACTTCTTCCATCGCCAGCTTCAAATATCTAATGATCACAAATAGTTGATCTTTTTTGCTCACATCCTTGCTTTCGTCCACCAAAACAGCAAAGTACTCAGCATCCTTTACTTCATCACTCTTGTCTCTCTTAATCATTTCTGCCATCACAGAAAAATGTTCAGCGGTGAATGTATTTAATGGCTTGCTGTTGGACTTTTTCTTCAATATTGGATCAAATAATCCAATTACATCGAGAAGTTCATGATATTTTCCTCTGTTTGATAACTCCTTGCCAGCCATCAGTGGCTCTGGGAAGTTGTGAACCTTAAACTTTCCACCACTGCCTTCATGTAACGTCTGTTCTCCATGACCAAAGCTGAATGCCCCTTATCTAGCGTGTTTTCGAGCCACTTGTCTAAGTTTGTTTAAATTCACTCCATGCCTCCATGTCAAATTTATGTCCTTTCATGATGACTCTTCAGAGATGCAAAAGCCTTTTTGCCAGTTATTCAATCCATTGCTGGATTGCTGGATTGAAGATGACCCCATATTAAATCTTTAGCTTTTCTAAAAAGATGCTGACAGGCAGAGCAGAATTTTAGGATATGCTGTATTCGAGCCAAATGTACTGATCCATCCAGCTCTTGTAAAAATTCCTATGCTGGTTGCAGAATGGTTTTAGAGGGTATTTTTGCAGCACAGGACACCTTGGAACCTGACATGGCTGACAGCTAACGTCATGTGCAAGACCAGATTTTCAGTGGAAAGCGCAGGCGGTTACCGGTCTTCATATTCTTGGCTTTGCTCAGGTCCCAGCACTTTCGAAGTTTCATCAGCTACCAAAACAGAGTATGCATTACTTGTTACCTCACTGTCTGAAGCAGTTTTTTCCATCCGTGCATGTTTCTGACAAACTAAATGATCCATCTCTCACTACATCGCAAAGCAAGGCAAGCTAGCTCCACTGTATATTAGCCAAAGTGGAGTAGGGTCAAAGGTTACATGTGTAATCATGTGCATATTTTGGTAGATGAACTTTTGTCATTCCTAACTTTCATATATTTTTATTGAGTTTTAGTATTTATAACTAACATGTTAATAAAGTAAAATAAACAACAATGGAAAAAAAGGAAACTTCTTTTGGGGGTGTTATTGGACCCCAAGCCATTCACCTATGGCGCCTATGCTTCTATTAGAAAATGGACATTTAAAAAACAAGTCTATGTTTCAACAAAGGTGCTGAACAGCAGGGCTGTTCGGGTCCTCTTTGTTGACTAAGGATGTGATTATCAACTTTACAATTCAATTACTTTTTTTTAACAGTCTCTCACAGATGTGTTTTTATTCCTAATAATTCAGTAAAATATTGGCTTATTCTGAACTATTAAAAGTTAAGTATTTACACAAGTATTAAGACACTGACAAGTAATAAGATAACAATGAGTCAGTTCACTTCCTACCTTGCTCCTTAAAATGATGGCATCCTTGTGGCTAACATTAAGCGCTAACACAGCATCCCGTGCTCCAACGTACAGCATTCTTCCATCTTTGCTTAGAAGCAGTGTTGTAGTGTTCCTGATGTCAGGGCTATTGAAGCAGGTGTGATGTCTCCCAGGATTACCTGTGATTTGACAAGCAATGAACAGGGATTATACATGTTCAAACAACATAAGACAATAATAGGAATCCAGATTTAAACAAGCTGAAGTCTTCTACAGGCCATTCACCACTCAGATGTCAATAACCTTTATTAACTACCGGATTGGTATTATTTGTTTATGATATCATAAAATTTGGGGGAAAAAAGGTGATCTGTAAATTACTGACATCAAACTAATCAAACATTCTCAAATGTGACATCCAATACTAATAGGCTGAGCCATGATGCCAGCATTTGAGATACAGAGTGATAGGCGTGCTATAAGACACAGTTTTGTTTTTTTTTAAATCTACAAAGCACATAGACTGGTTGAACAAAATATCATGCCCCTTCAAGACCTTTTGGTCCCTCTTCTTGAAGAGGAGGAGACCAGTCCATAGGCATTACCCAGTGTTGCAAAAGTGTTTCAGCCAAGACAGCCCCACAACATCCAGAGCTTTAAGGAACTCTGGGTGGATCTCATCCACCGAAAGGGTGACCTCAGCCCCAGAGATAGGAGAACCCGCCGATGGGTTCCCCAACTCTGCTTCCTAAGCAACAGTATGGTGAACCAAAATCTCACTGAAGATATTCAGAAGTCATTCTACATGGTAATACCAACTCCCAAACTTCCCACACCTTTTTGCCTCAACAACCACTAAAGCTGCTTTCTGTGTAGCCTGTTGATACCAATCAGTTGCATCAGGAGTTCTACAAGCCAAAAAGGACCTATAGAAGTCCTTCTTCAGCTTGATGAAGAGGCTCAGCTTAGAGATGAGCTGTCAGGGGTCTGGGTTCTCTAAAGTATTTTTCAGGTTCCACCAGAGTGTGCCAGAGGAACCTTTCCCGGAGGGTGATGTTTTTCACCACAGGTGTGCTGTGGAGAATTGGTGATCAATTACCCACCACTATATCTGGAGCTGACTGCCAGTCCTTCATTGCTTGAGCGTTGAACCTTTGTGAGAAACTACTTGGATTCTCCTGAGCTCCCTGTGATTCCTTCCCAGCGGTCAATCCTCTCCAGCAATCACTTCTTCCATACCAACCACCTGGCATTTTACTTCACTGGCTATCCTCCGGATCTGATCATCTTGGTGCTGCCTGTCCGCCCTCCATCAAAAGACCCTCACTGGGTCCCACTGCTAACACTAGTCCTCACGGATCACCTGACACCACCCTTATTCACTGCAACTCCGAAACAAAGAACCCCATCTTTGGGTCTTCTGGAACCATCTCCCTCATTCTCCAATAAAACTAATTCTTACACTCCATGTTGCTTGATCTTGCTTGTGGGTCAAACATCTTCACACCATGACATGAGCAAAAACATGGTGAGAATTTGGTTTGTTCAAGTGTATTGCTTAAAAGCTATTGTCAGTGGTCAATAAATTCATGATGTTACAAAAGCCAATGAATAATCGTGTTAAAAAATTGTGATCTCAATATCAATAAAATTAATTATGGTTATGATTTTTGCCATATATTTTGCCCCTAAATAGATAGCAAGAGAGATAGGTGTGTGTGGTGAGAACATAGAAAAACAATAAGCCATTCCTCTTAATGTGGCTGAATAATGGTTTAAAACCGTTTTGCCTCTGCAACCTACTGACCATGAGGAATACTGTGTTATAGCAAATAATTATGCTAGTTTAAGCATTGATTGTAGGAAAGCACATCTGATGTTTACTTCATGTCTGACTATTAATGAACATATTTACAACCTTTCACATAATCTTTTTTTATTTCTTGTCACTGGTAGATGTCAAGCGCTCTCTTGTAGATAGTTACTAGTTATGACTGGTTGACAGCCTTCAAGCTCAGCCCATAGCAACACAAAAATAAGCCCCATTTAAAAGACAATCTGTTAACATCATAAGCAATGCTTGGCCATATGTTTAATTATCCTTAGCAGTTTATCTTATACTAAAATGGCACTAGAAATACAAAGTGAGCTTGCTTTTAAAAGTAGGCTGGGTTATTTGTATGATAAGAGGCAAATTCCAATTTATTTAGTTTTGTAGATATAAAGAGTTTTGCATCAGATGCTGAAAGCAAAGAAGGGTGTGAGTCTGAGAGACAAGGTGAGCTATTAGAGGCAACTTTAAGTTATTACCAGCAATCATCTAGCAGTTTCAACTGAAACGAGCAGTAGCCAGTACAACCATCAAGTAGGATGTGAGTCTATAATCAGGTTGAGGCTAACATAAATCATGTGTGTTTCATGCTTGTAGATGTGTTTGAGAGTAGTGAGGAGGCTGGGGGAGAGGAAAGGCAGGGCCAAGTGAGGGAAATGCAGAAGAATTGTTGTCAGAGGACCCAGGACTGAGGCCAGACAAGCTAACTGTTCAGCAGAGAAAGACTCTTGTTTGCAGATTGGCCAGTGAAAGTGTAAACCTGACATGAGTCGCACCCAAAGACAAGAAAGGCAAAGCATTCCCTAACTACCTTCAATATGTTAAATTGGCCAATGGCCGTGAGAAGATTAGGAGGGACTGGTTGATTCACAGTGACAATGCAAAGGCTGTGTTCTGCATCCCATGCCTTCTCACATGAGCAGACAAGGCCATCTAAAAGCGCACTGAACAGCAAAGATGGACTTAAGTTATCAGAACTCAAGTGGCAAAAAATGTATGGAGAGTTCCCAGAACATGAGACACACGCTCCCCATAAGCAGTGCATATGTAAAATGGAATAGCTTTCAGCACTCATTATTGGTAGCCACAGGAGTTGATGGTCACCTTCAAAAACAGCTCAAGACAGAAGCAGAGGAGCATACCAAGATCTTAGAGAGGCTTTTGGACGAAGCTCTTCATTTAGTTTCAAGAAATCTTGCATTCAGAGGCAAAACCTCAAATTTGGATGATGTCCATCATGGCAATTTCCTTGGAACTCTGGAATTGTTGGCCCATTAAGATCCCCTCTTACAGGAGCACTTATGCCAGGCGGACACTGTGCGATTTTAGAAATCTGACTGTCGGGGAAATGCTCCCACTGCACGACCGGGTTTGTCCCTCGTACTCTATCTGACCCTACAACATGTGTACTCATACTGTACGACTGCTGTCAGCCACCATTATTGACAACCACGACTAGTTGTCGGCGTCAGTTGGTGTGTGACGGCACGACATGCTCGAGTGTGAACAACGAAAAACAAATATTCCTAGTTCCTATGACAACCACAGCGTGCCTGACAACAAGATGGCGAGCAGGCAGCAAGTTGTTGCAGTTGTGTGCGCTGAAACGAAAAACAAAAGAAAACCTTTTGTTCTCTCCATAGCTCTACTAATCTCTCTTCTAGCAGCTGTGTCCACCACACACATCTGAAGTTGGGGTTGCCCGTCATTGTTTAAAGCTCCACCGGTGTCTTCTGCTGTGTGGGTTAAGATTTTGCACTGCACTGTAAACCGAAATGTGATTCTTCAGGCAGGAGATATTTCTCTTGATGTCGAAGCTGCAAACATCAAGGCACTACAAGAGGAAATGCAGGCTCTTTGTAATAGATGGGACTTGCTGCTTGCAGAGGCCTCCCTATTAGCACAAGCAATGGACGTCCCTGAACAAAGTTCATATTGGCAACAGGCCGAGGAACAGAAACGGGAACGCATCATTCTACCCAGTTTGTATTGGATTGTGCTTTCAGGTGTGAAGCACCGCTCGCCACTGCCTCACCCAGGGTTTCTGCCATCGGTGATAACTCAAATTTGGCAAAAAAAATTTCTGATAAAATGTCAGAAATATGTATGTAGTAATACTGAAAATGCATTTTAAATACAGATTAATGGAAAATATTAACATTTATTTCATGTATTTTTTCCGTTTTTAAATCCATGACGGGTGAGGCACTGCCTCACCTGCCTCCCCTGACCGCACATCACTGCAGGGCAGTAGTCGGAGAACACAGCCTCCTCAACCACAACACTTTCCACTGAAAACCCATAAGACAGGACAAGGTCCAAAGTGTGTCCCTGTACCTGTGTTAGGCCACGAACATGCTGTGTCAGTTTAGAAGTGTAACCCACCTGAAAATGGGTATAAGAAACACTTAATTTACCGGCCGTGTCCTGTTCAAACTTTTTCTTGGTAAGCTATCTTCTCATGTTAATTCAGTGGTTCCCAAACTGGGGGGCGGGCCCCCCAGGGGGGGCCCAGAGTAATCACAGGGGGGGCGCGGCAAGGCTAAATAAAACTTGGGAGTTTTTACACCAGATAAATTTATAAAAACATCATTGGAAATGATGATAAATCAACAAAAGAGACTTCAAGTACAAAAAAAAGCAAACTATCATGGAGTATATCTGTCCCAGCTTGACCAGTAATAATAATCACCAATGGTGGGTAATATTGAGACCATAGTCTTTTGCATGGACCAAAATAGTATAATTTAATATCATGAAGTACGAAGCCAAACAAGTTACACCACCACTTGTGGACTTTTCATACTGAACACAAAGAAAAGCCTGCAGGTTACTCTAGAAATAAACTATCCAACTATCATATATAGCAAAGTTGTTTTACTAAAGCAGCATCGTCTCATAGAAAACTCCCCTCAACCAAAAGTAGTAGTAGTGTTTGACACTAAAGCAGAAGAATGGATAATAATACTGACACGGTTTTAATTATAGTTACCTACAATACAGCCACTGAAACTAAAGATGCATTTCTTAGTATGTTTCTTTAGTTTATGTGATGGGAGGGGGCTCAGCATTATTGTCGTCGATGACAAGGGGGGCCTGCAGAAAAAGTTTGGAAACCACTGTGTTAATTGGTTGTATGTGTGGATGCCACAAGGCGCGCTTTATGTTCTTTATCAAAAATGTAATTAAATGGAAATGACTCTTTTGAGAAGACTACTTGTTTTACTTTATTACTGAAATAAGCACTTTTAAGTTACTTTTACACTGTGAAATACCTAGTCATTTTCTTTTGTTACTGAGGATGAAAATAAGACCTTGTACAACGGCTAAAAAGAAATTATTTTAAGTTAATTAAGATAGGAAAAAGCTGTACAGCTGCCATTTATTTTATTTTTGTTTATCAAAATGCTTTTGCTGTTTTTAAACCTAAAATCCTATGGTAAAAGGGGTTTTCAAAAGAAAGAAATGTATGCATGGAAAAGTAGAACTTACCTTAAAGGGTAAATTGTCTGGAAGAAATAAGTGGATTATTTGGTCAAATATATTGATTTCACTTAATTACATTTGGTTAAAATGGTATATCCAGGAGTTTTATTGTGAAAATAACTATGATGACCGAACTGTGAACTATATTTTGTTATTTTCCATATTGAGAGAATAGGTAAATGTTGTGCAACACTTTGATTTAATCTGTTTAGATAATTTTGCATTGGGACCGTGGAAAGTGATGCTTCAGCCTTTGTAGCCACATGACCAGCGATCCAATGATGGCGAGCCTCCCAGCTAAATCTTGAGCTCTACCACATCCTACAGCTAACCTTGTGGTAGGATTGTGTCAGTCCAACGGGTCGACACCAACGAAAGCCGACTTAACACTTCCCTTGACTTGACTTCCCTTGACTTTTGACTTGAACTTTGGATGGATTCACACTGAACATCCCTCAAGAACAATTTTATTTTATTTTTAATTTTCATTTAGGTTAAAGGGCCCTGTTTTTTAATATTGTTGTTAATAAGTTTTCTTGAACACCTGACTCCCTTGGTCATTACTTACCTCTTAGCTCCCACAAACCTAGGTAAACATTAAAATCTTCAACAGTCAAAATCTTGTCATAACATGTAAAAATAGAAGCAACAAACTCATAAAAATCGTTGATAAAATTTTTGTTATGTTTCGGTGTTCTATAAATGACAGCACACAGAAGTGGATAAGTCTGTTGCATTCGCAGCTCAAAACTGCTTAATTCAAAAGAGGAATAAGACCACTTCAAAATCACTTTGCGATGCACGCAGTTCTTTAAGACAGTAGGTATACCACTGGCATAACCAGTTTCCCATGGTGTGTTGATAAAAGGGTCATCCAAATGTGAACCTCATCGGTTATTGTTTTCTTAATGGATTATAGTTAACTTCTGCTATTTGTTTCATGTTCAATGTTATTTGTATTCCCAAATATATGTTGCACCACCTTGAATTGTTTGACAACTTATAGGTTATCCCCTGTACTCTCCAATAAAATGGAAGACTTTAACTTATTTAATACACATACAGAAATATGTCAAAATGCTTGAATTTGATTTAGTAGAACTATAATGACTTCAGCTCTGCTAAAACCATTTCAGCTCTGCTGATTGCTAATGTTTTAATTTGTGATTTTATTTATAAACAATGAACTGTTCAGACCCATTCAGACACAAAAATAATTTTGTATTTTATTAGCGATGGTAATTACAGTGCAACTTTAAGCTAATAACTACTGGCCCCACTGTAGTTACAAGGCATTTCAACACTATCTTAATAATCTCTATATCATTTAACATCTTTTATCTAGGCTTCAATAGTCTGTTTTCTTCCACCTCTGCAGCTCTCCACAGTTTGTTCTAATAACCAAAATAACCAATAAACTTACCCATGGGGAAGGAGACTCTAGGAGTCAGTCTGGTCTGACATGGGCTCAGCAAACCAAGCAAGGCCACAATGAGAATCAGTAGATTAGGATTTCCCATTGGAGAGTCAGTGAAGGTGTCTGACCACAGTAAAGGTCAGAGGATAACCATTGGGTCTGAGGACCACCTCCAATTTCTTCAGAGTGGTGAGGATCGTAGCTGCAGTCACATACTCTGGATCAGACACACAAAATTACACATTACTGATAACTTAAATCATATTGTATCAATTGATTTTTTTCATATGTAAACATGTAAAACCCACCTGATGGCAGAAAGTGGTTCAATTCATGTGTGACACTTTCAGTTTGGCCATATTTAGCAATTTTTCCTATCAATATACCAATTGAAGATACCTTTTCATCTATACAAAGATAATTTCCCCTTTTAAAGAAATTTTTTTTTACAGTTTACAATAATATAATTATTGCAAGGACAATATAAATATGAATACAACTTAAGATATATTCTTAGAAGACATGTTTATAATATTATAATAAAATATATTGAATTATTCAAAGAGAATTTGATAATGATATCACTTATTATACCTTATGTAAATAATTGATTCTGATTGGTTGCAGCGTGTCCGTCAAAAAGTGATATAGGACACCAGTTAAAAACAGTTCTGTCAAATAGCCTAATAGTTCTAAATCATTGCACTGGCTCAAAAGCCAGTTGGTAACCATGGCAACAGAAATATTAGTGAGAAACGGGCAGAAAAGAAAGCAGAAAGAATATCTGGAATGATTATGTCAAACAGTGGCCATGGTTACTAATGAATGTGTCTTGATCTGCCAGTCTATAAATTATTTTATTTTTTCAGGTTAGTTTAGACTATCGGTTGAACAATAACCAAATTAGAAAAGGGAGAAAGGAAAAAAAGTCTCCCGATCCCTCCCCATCTCGGTACTATATTATGTTCATGTCCTACAGGGATTGTTAGTTGAAATCAGTCACCTCAAATAAAATATCTATCATATTGTTTCAATTGTATTAAAGATTGAAACAATTTGATTTGTTTCATCTGGTTTAAGGATAAGTATATCTGTGTATCATCTGCATAACAATGAAAGTTTATTCCATGCTGTCTAATAATTTTGCCTAAAGGGAGCATATATAGCGTGAAGAGTATTGGTCCAAGTACAGAACCTTGAGGAACTCCATGACTTACTGTAGTTTGGGAGGAGGACTTGTCATTTACATGAACAAACTGAAGTCTATCAGATAAATATAATTTAAACCAGCTTAACGCTGTACCTGTGATTCCAACCACCTGTTCTAGTCTTTGTAACAGAATGTTATGATCGACTGTATCAAATGCAGCACTAAGATCAAGCAAGATAAGTACGGACAGAAGTCCTTTGTCTGAGGCCATAAGAAGGTCATTAGTAACTTTCACCAATGCTGTCTCAGTGCTATGATGAGCTCTAAATCCTGACTGAAACTCCTCGCATAAATTATTTCTGCTCAGGTGGGCATGTAGCTGAGCTGAAACTATTTTCTCCAGAATTTTGGACATAAACGGGAGGTTAGATATAGGTCTATAATTTGCTATCACCTCTGGATCCAGAGATTGCTTTTTAAGTAAAGGCTTGATGACAGCAGTTTTAAATGATTGTGGTACATATCCTGTCACTAAAGACATATTGATAAGATTTAGTAGTGATGTATTAATTAAAGGGAAAATGTCCTTAAAGAGGCTCGTTGGGAGAGGGTCTAAGATACAGGTGGATGGTTTAGATGAAGCTATTATTTTAGTTAATTCAGAGGGTTGGACAGGACAGAAACTATTTAGACACAAGTCAGATCCTGGTTCTAAGGATGCTTCGGAGACCACAACAGGCTCAACATTATAGGTAGAAGGAAGAGTATTGTCAATTTGATCTCTAATAGTATCAATTTTATTCCTGAAAAAATACGTGAAATTATCACAGCTAAGTGAGAAAGGAATACATGGCTCCACAGCGCTCCGGCTCCTAGTAAGCCTGGCTACAGTGCTGAAAAGATGCTGAAGGTTGTTTTTGTTTTCCTCTATCAATGATGTCTTGCCACACGTAAGGCTTTTTGTATACAATTAAACTTTCTTTCCAGGTTAAGTCAGACTCCTCCAATCCTGGAATCTGGCAGCTGTTCTTTTAGTGTTTTGCCATCTTGTGGTGGAATCGTTGTATTGGCAACTACCTGCTGCTGTTTGGAAGCAGAATGGATATCCGGACGAATCCAGTTTAACAGTGGCCCACAGTTACCAATAAACACATCTTGTCTGTCAATCATGAAATGAACTTGTTCTAATGTTAGTTAAGTAGAGAAATGAAACACACAAGACAAAAATAGCTCACTTGACATCACTTGACATTTCGCTCCCCCATCTCAGTGCGGTAATACGTTACTGTGATAGCTAGATTGTTTAGTTGTAGTCACTGCACATCAATGATCCTAATATGTAAAATATTTTTCAGAATGTTTATATAGGTAATGAAGATTAGTTTAGTGAGAATATTTCATAAATCTTTCATAAACAGAGTCCCAGTGCTGTGGAAAACCTCCTGCCTTGTTCCAGTGCCTAAAAAAACACAACCAGCTGAACCAAGTGACTACAGACCAGTTGCCCTAACATCTCACATCATGAAAGTCCTGGAGAGACTCTTACTGGCTCACCTCAACAAGCAAGTAAACACCTTTCAGGACCCATTCCAGTTTGCATATCGTAATGTACTTGGGGTTGAAGATGCCATCATATACCTGCTCCAGAGAGCACACTCTCATCTGGACCATTCAGGCAGCACTCTGAGGGTCATGTTCTTTCATTTCTCAGTGCTTTTAATACCATTCAGCCTGCTTTGTTATGTGAGAAGCTCCATAAATTCCAGGTGGATACCTCCACAACCACCTGGATCTATGACTACCTCACAAACAGACCCCAGTTTGTGAGACTGAAAGGTTGTGTGTAGGGCTGCAACGATTACTCGGGTAACTCGAGTACAAAAATTGATCGAGGCTCCATTTAATTAATATCACATGGTGATATATTTTGGCGTTCTCAGACCACAGCGCTGTTCGGAGGGACGACATCACTGCTTCAGTAAACATATAAAACATCTAAACATGTATAAAACATATAAAAGCAGAACCTGTGGCCTACGGTGTGTCTGTACAGTCTGACTGTTTCAGCCGGACTGATGACGGACATTTCCACCAGCAGCGCTTTGCTTTCTGTCTGAAGATCCTCCTTGCTTTGGTCTCTAACGGCAGAGAATGAAGAAGAGGGGAGGAAAAGACCGAAAAAGTGGCAGTGTGGGACCATTTCACACTGAAAAGGACAGAAAACGTAGTGCAGTGTGTGTGCTGTAAAGCAGGTCTTAATGCTGCTGCACCTGAAATGACCCCCCCCCCCGGTAATCCGTCCCTCATCCGTCTCTCCTGCACACACGCAGAGTCAAAGCGCATGTTTTAGGCAGCGTGTGACGGAGCCTCTGTTCCTGCAGCAAACTTTTATTCCGGATTAAACAGACACACTTTTAACAGGCGTGTCGTCCACCAAGACATCGGCTGGTTCTTACTGTGGACATGTTTACAAGTCACTCCTTCTTTCTACGGGAATTCTTCTTTTAATCTTTTAAAATGCAGAAATTTGCGATTGGTTGAAAATTGTTTCTCCACACATTGAGCACAAACATGTCGGCACATTTTAAAATATGATACTTTTAAAACATTTTAAAAGTATCATATTTCAAAACACATTTTCCTCATGCATTAGGTAGTAACAACACATACAACAGCTTCACAAATATACATTTAAAGATTTACTTTGGTTGAGTTTTTGTTTTACAAAGTATAATAATAATAATTTAAAAAAATCGTTAGAGTACTTTAGAGTACTCGATTACTCGAAGAAATAATCAACAGAGTACCCGATTACAAAAGTACTCGATAGTTGCAGCTCTAGTTGTGTGTCTGAGATGGAGGTCAGCAGCACTGGTGCACCACAAGGAACTGTACTCTGGCCATTCCTCTTCACTCTGTACACCTCAGACTTCCAGTACAACTCTGAGTCCTGTCATCTGCAGAAATACTCTGATGACTCTGCAGTTGTGGGGTGTATCAGGGATGGACAAGAAGCAGAGTACAGAGAACTGGTCAGTCAGTTTGTTAAATGGTGCGGTGACAATCATCTCATATTAAATAGCAGCAAAACAAAAGAGATGATTGTTGACTTAGGGAAGAAGAAGAATAAACAAAGCACTGTTTCCATCCTGGGAGAGGAGGTGGAGGTGGTGGAGGAATACAAGTATCTTGGAGTTCAGCTGGACAACAAACTGGACTGGAAATGCAACACTGACTACATCTACAAGAAAGGTCAGAGCAGACTGTACTTCTTAAGGAAGCTGAGATGGTTTAACGTCTGCACCAAGATGTTGCATATCTTCTAGAAGTCTGTTGTGGAGAGTGCAGTCAGCTTTGCAGCATCTGCTGGGGTAGTAGCATCAGAACCAGAGACTTGAAGAGAATCAACAAACTGATCCAGAAAGCTGCTTCTGTGCATTCTTTCATTACATTCAGGCTCTGCACACTTTGAAGTATGCAGACAGTGGTTTACAATCAAATTAACCTTTCTGTTGTAAACCCAGATTTTTTTTCTTGGTGCAGTATCTGTGAAATACACATTTTTCATTTCTGCAAATAATTTAATGTACAATATTTTGTGGGAAAGTTCATAGATGATTTTCCAAAAATGTCTCAAATTTCACAACATTTCTTTGGTGTTATTCTTCTCTCGCTGGTGTTGGTGTTTCCCGTCTTTCCAGATTTTGTGCATACAGCAGGTCAGTTGGTGTTGTAGTTTGTGCTTGGAAAAATGTATAATTTGTGCTGCTTGACTTATTTAAATGGTCAATCTGAGGACATGCCAGACCTCCGCTGTCCTCCAAATGAACTCAAAATGGTTTTGTTTGTTTGTGATGGATCATGCTGCAGAAATGATCGCTTTTGAAGACAATGAGGGCTGCGTGACATCAAACATTAGACTTTTATTAAAACATTCTTCATATCTCAAAAAGTAACAAAACACAAACAGTTGAAACTATCTTATTGAAGTTTTACGCGGGTGACGTATTCCACTAACGACTGCTGGACTGCAAATGTTTCCATATTCAGCTTCCTGTGAGAGTTTTTAAAAACGTAATTTTGTCTGACTTTCAGCTAGTTGGTGGGTTTTCTGACATTGGCTCGCTGTCTGTGAGGGAAGTGTGATCACCTGTGTGTGCACGCACATGTCATGTGTGTGGTATCAGAGTGGAACTCCCAAAGTACACAAGACCTGGATGTAATATGAAAGTCACGTTGTGTCTAATAAACCGCTTTGCTATACTTTATGCTGTTTCCTTCATCAGGTCCAGAATTTGACACCATTCCTCTCTTTGTATCAGGATGTTGTCAGATCTATGAAGACAACCAACACCCAGTACAAAGCAGATGTAGAATCCACTTAATAGCAGATGCTGCATTAATTCAGCCGTCGACCTCCCTTTCCAGTTCTCTTCTCTCGTGAACAAGACTCGGAGTCACTTGAAGTCCCACACTTGCAGCAAGATGTCATCCCTACCCAGAGGAAGTAGTCCTGCTGAGCATCATGTTCTCAGATATGAAGCTGATTCCCATCCCAGCAAATTCATACTGAACTGATCTGCTCCAGTAAAAGCTGAGAGTCATAGTCAAGGTTTCCAGAAAGCAGCAGAGATCTGATACTGCTTACAGTAAGGTTAAAGAAAATGTGTAGAATATTTGCTGTGATACTGACAGCATCTCATTATGTTAAGTCAAACCTTATCTGAACAGAAAAAAAGAAGGAAAAAAGCGTAATCAAGTCCACAAAAATGCAGCGGGGGATTTAAATATATGACGTCACACATGCTGGGATGATCAGCTGATCCATGGAGTGACACGGCATGCTGGCAGCTGGTAAGAGGATGTTTTATCATCTAAGAATGATCAATTATCTGCCAGCTTTTTATGGACTGCAGGTATGAAACGCTGTCACGGAAATGGCAGCTCTCCATCATTGTGTGTGTATAGTAAGATTAAAGAAAATGTGTAGAATATTGTAATGCGGGTGTGTCGGATCAGAAGTTGATCACTGATGCTGCTCACCTGTGGGGGGGGGGGGGGTGGCTAGATGGATTTGCGGCTGCAGCAGAGGAGAGAAAAGGGAGACTGAGAGGAGAGACGGAGGCTGGACGACGGCGTGGCTGTCTGTCGGTGTTTGACAAGCATAGTCTGAGCTCAGCTGCTGTGTACGTGGCGGCACTCTGGTGGGGGGGTGCTGTTCGCAGCTTTTAGTGCTGCTGGCAGCGAAGACAGCTGACTAGGGGAGCTGCGTTCCTGCGATTAGGAGGGGAGGCTGGATGCCTCCTTTAGGTAGCTAGGGTCCGGGGATTAGTGCCTGGCCGGTGCATCTCCGAGCTGTTTTGACAACTGAACCCCCGCAAAGACACAGAGAGCGGATCAGGCCTGCCAGTACGTCCCTCGTGGCAGGAGCCGCAACACCGCTGGGTCCAGCAGACTTTAATCCTTCCGCCCCACGGGAGGGTCTCGTCGTCAGACCGGGGCGGGATAAGTCACCATTTTCTATTCTTATAACTTTTGTATTTGTTTATAATTTTTATTAACAGTTTTTATATCTTTTATAAGTCCGGGAGCTGTCATTTCAGGCGGTCAGTCAGACGAGCAGCGCTTCACCTTTCTGACGTCATATGTGGGCGTGACCTACCTGGTGTTGCAGTGGTCCTTTAAGGGGGGGTGTTTGGTGAGTCCCCCTAGTGTGCTGTGTGGTGTTGCTGTGCAGCTCTTCTTGTGTGCCTTTTTGGGTGTTAATAGCTCCTTTTTGTTTGCAGTGTCTGCATGCAGAACGTGGTGTAGTGCCCTGCCTACTGACGCCTCTATTTCATCTGCAGGTCCCAGACATTTTTACCGGATCAACATTTTTCCAGTAAAGTCTGTTGTGTATACATATAAACTGTTGTGGTGGGTGCTCTCTGGCCTCTGACACCGGACCAGACCGGATTAACAAAGGTGGTGGCAGCGTGATAAACAAATCTTATTACAATATTTACTGTGGGGTTGCACTAGATGTTTTTGGTTTTGTTTTTTTACATTAGCATTATTAAATTAAACTGATATTTATATATTGTAGTAAGTTTAAAAAATGTGTAGTATTTGATATGTGAATGTGAACGGCAAGTTTTTGCATTTAAATTAGCTTCTTTTAATCAAGACATCAATAAATCCAAACTAGTTCAAATGAGGTAATAAGGAACACAAAGTTATAATTGTAGGAAGAAATGATACAATAAATAAATATGCACACAATAAAATTCCACAGAAAAGCTATTAATTGTCAGTTTACCTGAAAAAAATAATCAAAAGCCAAAAACAAAAGCAGTGTTTGTGGAGATCAGAACAACTTGTCTGTAGTAGGCCAAACAGCGACTGAGAATCAGGCCTGGTTTCCTTCTGAGCAGCTATGATGTGAGTTTTCTTAGGTCCTTCGCATATATCTCCTCAAGGATTGTACAAAAGATTAGTTATATAAGTGGTGCCACATTTTACTGACTACTGGAAAACAAAGTGTAAGATTAGATTTATTAGTGAAGGTCTGTGAAGAAAAATGGGTAGACAAATAGATTTTTGTGTGTAATATCTGATCCAAATGTTTGGATCCCAAAGCACACAAGACAGTGCAGTAGGTAACAAGCTCCACTATGAAGCCTCACTTACGTTGCAACAATAAATACATACACATAAAATATTTACTATTATTGGTTATGGTAATACTTGTGAAACTATGGAATTCCTGTATTTTTTTTTTTTTTTTTTTTTACGAGTAATATCTTGAGACAAAACATTGAATATGAAACTGCATTTTACCTGTACTGCAGCCAGCAAGTCACGGTGTTGCTGCTTCTCTGAGCGTTGGACATAGCAGCTCATCTTCCCCTGACTAACCTGTATTGCTTTTCCCTACGTCTGTCCACCAGCCCTGCCTCAGCCTTCCTGGCAAACTTTGCAACACATCATCTTCGTCACCATTAAAACAAGTGCACACACGTAACATGGCTGTAACAACATTCAAATCCTGCAAATTCAGCATCATGTCAGTGGCTTACTGTCTGTGTTAGTCCCATTCACATTAGTTGGATATATGCAACTAAAAAAAAAAGTTAAATATATGCAGACACATTTATAGCTATAATTAACCAAGCAACTATAGCTAGCTGAGCACGTAGCTTAACCTCTTCTTACTAGCACAGTTTATTCCATATGCTATATTGTAATTTTTATGTACTTCTATGCAAAACAGCATAATTTATGATGATAATTTTCTGCGCGAGAACAAACCTGATGTGTTACCAGTTACTCACCGGTTCACTTGGAGTTGAAATACTGGATGTCAGCTTGTAAATAAAGTTTGAGTCTTGTGAACAGTGAGGTTCCGCTGTGTTTAGGGGATGGGAGAGGTGAGGAGTTAGTTTTTCTCATTACTGCCGCCCTGCGGTGGTTTGTGAAGGTAGCAGTTTTGTGGTTTTGTTCATTACCTAGTGTTGGATAGAATGGCCTTGAAATCTTTCATACTCTGCCTTCAAATGGCAGCGAGTTAAAAACTGGAGCCAGAGACCCTTGATGCTTTCTCTCCAAAGGGACTGGCAACTGAAGCAGACTTTTGGTCACTCGGAGGGCCGTAGCTCAAAATCTGTAGGTCCCAACTCTTTCATTCTTTGACTGAGTTAAAGCCAAGAAGATTTGCAAAGTTTTGATGTATAATATGTGTCTGTAGGACAAAAACTGAATAAGTTATTAGAAATTGTTTAAGCTGCTAGAAGTTTTGAAAATTCAGTGAGGCTAGAGTGCGAGGAGAAAAATGATCGGGGGAAAATTGGAATAATTTTAAAACTGCGATATTTCGAAAATGGTTGAAAATATCAAAAAGTTGAAAAGAAGTTGAATAGTCCAGTCCCTTGTGACTTGTTTAAAGTTTGAATGATGTCTTGAGCTGAAAGTATGCTGAAGATATAAAGGCTGAAAGCTGAAAAGTTTTGTGTAATGTTCAGCTTTTCCCATTCATTTCAATGAGGAGCTGAATGCTTTGATACCAAGTTTGGTTAGATCTGTTAAACACAGCTGAAGATTTTAAATGCTGAAAAGGTATGGAAGAAGTAAGAATAAATAGAGAATAGATAATTAAAAAAAACAGGAAAACTATTGTGTGAATGCTTCAAATGTTTGAAAGCATTCGCACAATTACTTGCTACAGACACACAGGTGCTACTGCAAAAATGGAGGACAGTCTAGTTCCAGCATTTGCTTAGATTAGTCGATATGTCGAAATTTGCTTGTGGCCAATCTATGACTACCACTGCGCTCCTCTTTGCTCACGCTGGGCAGAGGTCCAGGGCCAGGACTGAGAAATAATGTCATGCTGCTTGATGACCCATTTTTCCTGTCCACTCCACCCCCAACTAGTCCTTCTTGATTCTGGTTATGAATCTGGTTATGATTAAGTTCTTCTTTCCAGTTACAGTCTCAATTGAGTTCTAGTTCTTTTAGTTCTCCCCTCTAGTCCCACTCAAGTGTTTTCAACCATTTTTCTGATGGTTTTCTTTTCCACTGTCTCCTCGTACAGCATAGGACAGAGGATTGAATCAAAGAGAAGATTTGATGCAATCCATTGGTTTTCTTAGCTAGGCTAGCTAATTATTTTTATGAATTGGTTAATATGATTACGGCTGCTATAAACTGGACTTATGTGAATCATGTAATTGATTTTATTTTTAACTGGATCACAATGCATTCACTTGAGTTCACAATGTCATCAAACTTCATTTGCAGACTTGAGCAGAACTTGATATCAAACTCTCACAGGCCTGCTAATGCTTGGATGAACTAAATAGCAAAGGATGTATCATAGGCTAACAATAGTATTCTTATTAACTCGCTTAAAAATGTATGTAGTAACTTGTCATTCTGTATCTACATTACCTACATGCAAAAGCATAACTCAACTTACAGGCTTTGCTTGAATAAAAAAAATGTGTAAAGATATTTTGGCATTTGCTGTCTCTGGCTGGTTTCCTGAAAATAATTCTGACACACGTCATGCAGCGCTGCTCAGCAGTATGTCTCTCGTTGGCCATCCCACAGATACATATAAGAAAAGAGTTGGATGTTCTATGGTGGAGTTTTGAACATCATCATTGGCAGCCGTCTTGCAGACAACACAAATTACAGAAATAATCTTAATTTGCTGAAATCTTGACAAACTACAAATAATTTGGTTTCTTACTACAGTTAATAATGTAGCTATAATTGAAATTGCAGCTTTTGTCTTTGAAAAATGACTTGATTGTGCTGCATAATTGTCTATCACAGATAATATAGCTTGTCTACTTGCAAATGTTATTAGGTCTGAGACCACAACTGGAATTATATGTTTATAAGGTTTAACTAACACCAATAACGATTTTAAGACAAACTAATGTTTTAGTCTGAATTACAATCTTTATAGATGTGGTTGTAGTTATTAGCTGGGACGTGTTTCCCAGAACCATAGTTGCTAACATAGATAGTTTAATGCTATTTCCCACTGATGAAGATAGAATTGGAAGTTGCCATACTATGGATACTCTAAACATGTTTAGGATGATCTTTGCTTACTTACGATAATTGAGGTGGGTTACAATTACCAAATCCTGGAAGGTATGACAGGGCAGCCCAAATAAGAGCAAAAATATTTTATTTTGAGAGGTATTTTTCTTTGTCTTGGTTTTCAGTAGAAGCAGGACTAATCTACATTTCTCTAAATTCATACGTTCTCTGCAAACTTATAAAAAAAAATTTAAAAACCCTTTCTTGAAAATACCGTTCTGATACGACTTAATCCTAATGAGCACCTGAAAAAGTAAGCCAAATGAGCTCAAATGATCCATTATCATCATTTACGTGTGTATTTTTGTTCCTAGCCTTAATGTAAAAACAAAGAAATGTTAAAGATGTTGACCATAATTTATATGTCTGGGTACATTTCTCACATTTTTAAGGTTTCCCAAAACCAGAAAGAGGAGGAGGAAGAAGCGGGAACGAAGGAAGAGTTTTGTTGCCTCTGACAGGAAGCTCTTCAGGACTTGGACAGGACACTGTCCAGCTCAGACAACATGCTCCAGATGTCAAGACGTGGAGACGTGGACCCAAATGCAGAGTAGGTGCTGAGAATCTTGTTTTAATGAAGTAACCAAGGCAGACAAATACAACACAGTAAACCAGCAACACTCAAAACTGCAACTGAGGAGTATAAAAACACAGAGGACACAACAAGACACGAGTGACCTGGACGAACTAAATGAACACAGCTGAACTAACAGACACAAGGCTAAACAGGAAAAACTACAAAATAAAAGAGGAAACTTGAACTGAGAAAATGCATGAAAGCTCCTCACCATAACAGAACCAACTCAACTATTTCAACACCCTATGTCCCATTTCCAGTCTTTCACTTACATCAAATAAATCCTGAGAAAAAGTGTTATTTATTTTGTTTTATCATTATTGTAGTTGTTTAGAGTGATGATTGCACTGTTTTACATTGTTATAGGATTTGCACTTGTGCCATTAATGCCCTGGACTTTTGCACTAAACTCAGATATGTTCATTTATTTTCTACTTATAATTTTTGTTACAGTTTGTTTACATTTTTTCAGTGTGACCTTATTTCGATTGTTAATAAAGAGATAAGAATTTGTACATTAGTTACAAAATGTGTGCGCCCTAGCTATGTAGTTTCAGTTTAGGTGAGCATTTTTCTATGTGAGGTGGGTGCAAAACTCAGAACAAAAAAAACCCAGAACAGATGAGTCTAAATTGACTTAGAGGGACATGAGGGGAGGAAGCAAAGGTTGCAGCAGCAGAGGTCAGATTTTGACTCCAATCTGGAGAGCAAGGTGTGGTGTTGATGAACCAGATCCCTCACCCAGAAGCCCAGCTCATTATGACAGCTATGTAGTGCTTCTACAACTTTTTCAATTATAAATTCTGTACAAATGTTGATCATGGAACATTTAATTGTGTTTATGCATCACAAGGTAAATTTTAATAATATTGACAGTTAATCTAATAGAGATCAGGATGCTTCTTCCAACCACCAAAGAGACCAACAGAGGTCTCACTGACTCAAATGAATAGTTAATTAGCTAATCTGATCAGAGCTTGATGTCAAGCTCTGCACAATTCTGACATTCTGTCAGGTGTGTTGCAGCAGGGAAACTGCCAACACTTGCAGGACTGTGGCCCTCAAGGATTGGAGTCATCCACTCCTGGTGTCAAATCTTCACCTGGTAAACCTTAGATGTCCAGGTGTCAGTGAATGCAGCATTTGATATGCTTCTTTACAAATTCTATATCGACACTATTGTTTGTACTCATTTAGTCCCACGAGGGTCACAGTTTCACAGGTTTCCAGAGTTTCTTTGCTCCAGCACACCTGATTCAAGTTAGTCAGTCATTGTTCCAAATATCATCTATATCAGTTTCATTTGAGTCAGCTGCGTTTGAGCAGGGAAATATTTTTAAAATGCCCTAAAATGAAACTAGTAGTTGGTTCTAATCCCAGATCAGTTTAAATGTTTCTAAAAAGACACTCACTGACTGTATGGAAGTGTTAACAGCACTTGGGTATAATATAGGCATTTACCTTGTGTTGGGTTTTCCTGGAGTTCACGTCTCCCACTAGGTCCTTTTTAATTCCTGTGTTCTTCACATAAAAACCAGCTGTTGCTCTGGAACATTGAACGCCATACTGTGCAGCGGTCCGTCAGTGTTTGGCTCAAACAGGATTGTTGAGATGGTGCATTCTTAGTTTCTCTTAAAGTCCCCTCTACTTATTTTCTGTCCATCTTCTTAAAGTTGAAAATCTGTTCCTCTTAACATGCCACACAAAGCAAAATTGTGTAAACATTCCAAACCTAAGCCCAAGCTGTGGTAAATTATTCCGAGTTATGATGAATAACCCACAGAACAACTTCACAGAGTGCACAGGAGAGGGTAAGATGGCTAATGAGGAGAAAAGAAGCTTGCAAAGGATTAGCAGTGACCTGAAAACAGCCATGAGGTAACAGGATGTGTGCCTCCTAGTGTCAAACATGAAGCTACTTACATATGGCTGGAACTGAGTGTGCGTATCATAAGAAAACTATACTGGCAGACGTGACCAACGCAAGAAAAATAACAGGTTTCAGAGTCACAGCACCAGTCTTTCTGCTGCGTTTATTAACAATTCATTAAAACTATAAAAGGGCTTGTTTTCTTAACATCAACAAAAGACTGGTATAAATCTAATGTCATATATGTGGGGCGCACAATCCAGGGACTTTCACTTTCTTTTACATTCAAACACAACAAACTGGTAACAGCCGACCACAGGCTGTGGGTTTCCCATGCTGGCTCACTTCTTACCTAGCTATAACACCCAGTCATTTATCCTGAACAGCTAACCTGCTTGGGAGCAAGTTATGTTTTGCAGAAGAGATCACCAGGTATAAAACCAATCAGCTCTTTTGGAAAATGACCTGCCCATTCTGATGACATGGGGATATAGACAGTAAGAGGAGTGCTCAGGAGAGAGGGAGGGAAAAACAGCATAGTCACCGACCACCTTCAAGTATGTCTTAGTGCTTGTTTTTAACTGGTAATCAGGACTGTTGAGCTTAACTAGGGCTACATCTGAAATAATAAAGTTAATAATAATGGGGAATAGGGAAATTTCAACTGCCAACCTTCTAGTTGTTGGGTGACCTGCTCTGTAAATGAAAACAATTGTTAATGCTCATTCAGCTCACCTTGGAAGCCACTTCAGGCAATACCAAACCCTAAATACATTAGAAAAGAAAACCCAACTGAGCCTGTTCTGGGTCACGGGTTAGTCCTCTGAGTTTATTGTTATTTATTGTTAGTTTATTGTTAAAATACACTTTTCAAAGAGGAAAATAAACCTTTTCTGAAGCAGTGAGAGTGATGCAACGCTCACAACCGGTCTTTATTAAATATTTAACTGGTGAGCAGTTATTTCATAATTTACATTTTTATCTAACCAAATGAGGCTGAGATAGGACCTGACGCTTCTCTGCCTGCTGCTGCTTCTCATAATGAACTGCTACGGACAGAACATCAGAGCTACCATGAAGCTTTGTGGATTTTCTTTTTTCATCATTCAGCTGTGTTTTTCAACAAGCACAAATGCTGGTAGGACCACTATGTAGTTTACTAAATGATTATTTTATTTCATGTTTTTCAACCATTCTAAAGCTTGTGGTCTTGTCTTCGCTCTTAGAATGGATGAATTGAGTTCACTATATAAGGAAACTGCTTGCCATAAAAGATTTAAGTAATGGATGATGAAAACTTGAGTGCAGTTCACTTGCACTTTTGATTAGACTGAAATAGATGTAAATACAACACACAATGACTAAAGTTAATTTAACTTAAACTCTTGTCATATCAATTGCATTTCTATCTTGAATACACTTCATATGTTAAGTCTTGTGAGCACAACTGCAAGTTAATTTAAGTAAAAGTCTTTAGCAGTGTCAAGTTATTTGAATATTTATTCAACTCAAAACTTGAAGTTTATTGCACTCAATTTCAACTATATTAGATTCAATATGATTATTCAGCTTGTGTATAATTATAAGAATGCATTCATTTTAAAACAGTCAGAAGAGCAATATTTCATAAACAAGAAAAGTGAACAACTAAATACAAGTTCCATCAAGTCAAGGAACAAAATGTGCCTTTACCATCTTTCAAGAAACAGATTTTAAAATACTCCTTCAGATAAAGTAAAATTGACATGGTGTCGTGGAAATGAAAACCTGGGCCTGTTCTTAACTCTGAATCTACACTCAGAAACTGGTTAACTGAATAAAGCTCTGGACAACTGACTGAGCAGAGCAACTCTGAGTTTTTGGTTCCAGATTAGCTGCTTTGAATTAGTTCGGTCAACTCGGAATATCTTTATCCAGAGTTAAGAACTACGACAAAAAGCCATCATCAACGGAGCCCTGATACCTGAATTTACCAATGCAACCACTGACATAAAGCATGTTATTTACAGAACTTGAGGAAAAGGTTTTTGTGTCAGCATAAGGCAACACAAAGAGGAAAAAAGGGAAACTGCTGTTGCTGCTAAGCAGAGAAAAACATTATGGAAGCAAACTGCTGCCAGAGTTAATGTTGGAGCTTGATCCACTAACACAACGCCTTGCCACCCTAGCTGCCACCCTAGCTGGTAACTCAGAAATTGATATATATTTCTAGTAAAACGCACACTTGCGTGAAGCTCTGATTTCCGACAGTTTTGAACGCACCATGAGGTGAAGCTCAGTGACCTGCGACTGTTTGGTTGTGAGTGGCGCGAAGCAAAGCAGAGGCGACTTGGACAGAAGTCGGCTGCACTGAAGGAGAGAGGTAAAATACATTTTCTACATCACATTAAAACTGATCATGAACGAAAACTAGGTGGTAATTCTTTTAAACAGTTGTGATGTTGACTTTGAGAAGTGAGCGAAAAATGATAGCTATTTTGCTACTTGTAGTTTTAATGTAGGTCTGAAGTCGGCCTGTGTAGGATACAAAGCTATACGATTAAATGTTTGTCATGGAAGCAACTGTATATTTACTTTTGATCTTACAGAAATGAAGGGAAAGGAGAGCATTTCAAGAAAAAGGCTGGAGAAAAGCCAGAAACTAAAGAGGTTGACAGAGGAGATGAAGGAGGGGAAGAACAACTCTGATGTAACAGCGACATCATGCAGGAGGAGGAGGAGGTAGCACAACATTGCTCTGAAGATATGGAGGAGGGAGAGTTGCAACATGATGAGAGAAAAGACAGCATGCAGGACTCAGACAGTGAAAAGAGGGGCTCTGAGCCTTCATCTAACATCTCTGGTCGAGCTGGACCACATGGTTTGGAGACTAAGCTTAAGTTATGTTCTATAATTAAACAAATTCACCTAAAAATGTCCTCATGAGACAAAACATAGAGTGCACATGAATCTGACCTGATTGTTAATTAATGACAGTTTCAGACATTGTTTTCATTCATTGTTATATTGTCCAGCTTATAGACATATCCAAGTCCTGGTGTGAGGGTCTTGCGCAACCTAAACGTGAACGTTTCCCAAAGATTTAACAGGGAGGGGCCAGGAGAAGCTTACTGTTTTGCCTGGAGCCATTTTTCACTTCCTGATGCTCCAGGACCGTTTTCACCTCACTTCAGGGGGATCGTAATTGGAGAAAAGCAACAATGAAAGACGGCGGTTTCTGTTCTCGGTCCAGATCTGAAAGCCACATAAAGGCAATGTTTGCATGGACAGAAAACAAAAAAAGTGCAGACAAAAATACTTCAATGTTGGGACGAATGGATGAGCAAAATAAGAAACAAGTGGCTGAAAATCAGTTCTGCATTAAAACACTGGCTGAGATCCTGGTTCTCTAACTGCCACAGAAAACATCAGCCAGGTCACAGAGAATCTCCTGACTCTGGAAAAAAAGTGTTTTTCTATCTGTGCTAAATTTGCTGGGTAACCATAACCCTATGGTTAAAAAAAGACTTGAACAACAAGCTAAAAATGCAAAATACACAAGTAAAACTATCCAAAATGAAATACTTGAATGCTTGGCTGCAATGGTTAAAGAGGAAATCATTCAGGAGGTTAAAAAGAGCAAGCGGTTCTCAGTTATTGTGGATGAAACTAAAGATGTTCAGAAAAAAGAGCAAATATCCTTTATTCTCAGATATTACTATGATGGTGTGGTTCATGAAAGCTTTGAGTTTGAAGTGGCAGAACACATGGATGCTAGAGCTCTAAGTGACAAGATTACAAGTTTTCTTGAGAAACATGGGCTTGAGTAGAAGGAAAACGTTGTAGGCCAGGGATATGATGGGGCTGCAGTGATGCGCGGGGCACAGGCGGGTGTCCAAGCTAAAATAAAAGATGTAGCTAAGCCTTCTATGTACATTGCAGTGCACACTGCTTAAACTTGGTCATAGTAGACTCTGTAAAAAGTGTGCCGGATGCAGGAAACTTCTTCTCATTGTTAGAAAGAATGTATGTATTCATATCTGGTTGAAATGTCCACAGCCGATGGCTGGAGGTGCAGCGAGACATGTTTAATGATGCACCAAGGGAGCTCCAGCAGCTAAGGGACACACGCTGGGCCTGTAGACACGTCGCTTAGCTGCTTTTTATGGACAGATTGCCTGCAATTGTGCAGGTGCTTGAAGAAATTGCTTCTGAAAACCATGCACAAAGAGCTGTTGAAGCAAGAGCGATATTGGCTCAGATTGACCTAAATTTAGCTGGATCTCTTGTTCTGTTCCGAAAGGTCTTAAATGACTCCAAATGTTTATCAGACATGCTCCAGTCTAAAACAGTGGACTATTCTAAAGTTGTTGAGCTTATTGACTCTCTTAAAGAGACACTGGTCCAGTTTCGTGGTCAAAACTCTTCTGATGAAATGTGGAGTGAAACACTGGATTTATATAAATGAAGTCACAACTCAGAGAAAACCAAAAAGATCAAGAGGTGCTTCAGGATGGCGTCATCCCCTCCACTTTGGGACAGCATGTAGCTCCAGATAGTAAGCTCACTTTCTGTACATCTGTGTACTTTCCATTTCTGGATAACATGATTGGAGAAACAGGAAAAAGATTTTCAAACACAAACTGTAACATGATGAAAGGTCTACAGGCACTAAATCCATCAAGTCCAATGTTTTTGAAAGAAGAGGCCGTTCTTCTGTTGGTGGAAGCTTATGGGTTAAATATTGAGGATCTAAAGCACGAGTTACATCTGACAAAGACACTGTTAGACAGAAAAAAAAAGGAAAATGAGAGTCCCATCACTCTGATGCAGTTCACTCAGTTTTTGGACCCATACCAGGATGTTCTTTATGAGTTGTTCAGGTTGTGTAAACTAGCAGGTGTTCTACCAGTGAGCAGTGCGTCCTGTTAACAAAGTTTTTCAACTCTGAGGCTCATAAAGAACAATTTGATCAATGACAATTAATGAAAAGAGACTATCAAGTTTGGCTGTGCTCAGCATTAAATCAAAACACACTAAAGCTCTGGTTTTAGACACATTTGTAAAGCGTTTTGCAGAGCAACATGGAAATCGCTGCATTCAGCTGTTATAGGAGGGACAACTTCTTACTAATAAGCCTTTTAAAAGGTTACAATGATGTCCATGTGTAAAAATGTTTGTGTACAATTGTGCTTTTTTTTTTTTTTTTTTTACAATTATCACAATTATTTCAGCTACTTTGGTACTTATATAAGTAATGTTCAATATCTTGTTGCAGTTAAACTTTACATGCATTTGTGTACATTATATTACATATAAATCTATATATATATTTTTTTTATTCCGAGGTGGTGTGTGTATATGTACTAGTATTTGTTTATTCAGGTATGTGTAAGGACACCCAGACAAAAATAAATATATTCATTAATTCATTTATTTTTTATTTCAGTTATATATATATATATATATATATATATATATATATATATTTTATATCGCTCTTTAGCTTCTTCACAGCTGTTTAGTTCAATCTTTTCCTGCTTCTGATGCTACTACCCCAGCAGATGCTGCAAAGCTGACTGCACTCTCCACAACAGACTTATAGAAGATATGCAACATCTTGGTGCAGACGTTAAACCATCTCAGCTTCCTTAAGAAGTACAGTCTGCTCTGACCTTTCTTGTAGATGTAGTCAGTGTTGCATTTCCAGTCCAGTTTGTTGTCCAGCTGAACTCCAAGATACTTGTATTCCTCCACCACCTCCACCTCCTCTCCCAGGATGGAAACAGTGCTTTGTTTATTCTTCTTCCTCCTGAAGTCAACAATCATCTCTTTTGTTTTGCTGCTATTTAATATGAGATGATTGTCACCGCACCATTTAACAAACTGACTGACCAGTTCTCTGTACTCTGCTTCTTGTCCATCCCTGATACACCCCACAACTGCAGAGTCATCAGAGTATTTCTGCAGACGACAGGACTCAGAGTTGTACTGGAAGTCTGAGGTGTACAGAGTGAAGAGGAATGGCCAGAGTACAGTTCCTTGTGGTGCACCAGTGCTGCTGACCTCCATCTCAGACACACAACCTTTCAGTCTCACAAACTGGGGTCTGTTTGTGAGGTAGTCATAGATCCAGGTGGTTGTGGAGGTATCCACCTGGAATTTATGGAGCTTCTCACATAACAAAGCAGGCTGAATGGTATTAAAAGCACTGAGAAATGAAAGAACATGACCCTCAGAGTGCTGCCTGAATGGTCCAGATGAGAGTGTGCTCTCTGGAGCAGGTATATGATGGCATCTTCAACCCCAAGTCCATTACAATATGCAAACTGGAATGGGTCCTGAAAGGTGTTTACTTGCTTGTTGAGGTGAGCCAGTAAGAGTCTCTCCAGGACTTTCATGATGTGAGATGTCAGGGCAACTGGTCTATAGTCACTTGGTTCAGCTGGTTGTGTTTTTTTAGGCACTGGAACAAGGCAGGAGGTTTTCCACAGCACTGGGACTCTATTTAGTCTCAGACTGGTGTTGAAAAGGTGCTGGAGAATCGGACATAGTTGTTCTGAGCAGGTCTTGAGAACTCTGGGACTGACACCATCTGGACCTGCAGCCTTGTTCTGGTGCAGTTTCTCAAGTTGCTTCTTAACCTGATTGCAGGAGACAAACAAGGTGGAGGTCTCAGGATGTCCTGATGTGGAGGGAGATGAAGCTGTGTTCTGGTCCATGACTGAGCTGCAGGGTGACAGATTGGAGGCGTGGCAGGAAAGCAGTGGGCTTATGGAGGGTGTGTGGTCTGTTGGGCTGGAGGTAGGGGGTGAACTGAACCTGTTGAAGAATATGTTCAGCTCATTAGCTCTGTCCAGACCTCCATCAGGCTGGTCCCCCTTTAACTTGAAGCCGGTGATCTTCTTCATTCCAGACCACACATCCCTCAGGTTATTCTGCTGGAGCTGACTTTCTAACTTCTTCCTGTAGTCCTCCTTGCACTTCTTAGTCTGTGTTTTAAGTTGTTTTTGTGTTGCCCTCAATAACTCCCTGTCTCCATCCCTGAAGGCTTTCTTTTTGATGTTCAGCAGCTTTTTCAGGTCACTGGTGATCCAGGGTTTGTTATTGGGGAAGCACCTCACTGTTCTTGTTGGGACGATGCTGTCCACACAGAAGTTTATGTAATCTGTCACACACTCAGTCATGGCGTTGATGTCGTCTCCATGAGGTTCACAGAGGACGTTCCAGTCTGTAGCCTCAAAGCCTCCTCTAAGAGCATCTTCAGCTTCAGCAGACCAGATTTTGAGTCTTTGTGATGACTGGTTGCTGCTGAACGATGGGCTTGTAGGTGGAGGTGAGAAGAACCAGATTATGGTCAGATCTTCCTAAAGGAGGCAGGGCAGAACAACTGGATCCATTATTCATATTTGCATAAAATAAGTCCAACATCTTATTTTCTCTGGTGGAGCAGCTGACAAACTGCTGGAATGTTGGTAGAGTTGCAGAGAGGGAGACGTTGTTGAAGTCTCCGGAGATCGCCATGAATGAGTTTGGATGCTGTGTTTGTAGCCGAGCAACGACGGCTCTGATGACATCACAGGCTGTGTCTGGTGCGGTACCAGGTATTATATAATATGTTTATGTATAATGATGCTGGTCTCTCACAATCTGGTGGAACGTCATCCTGAAAGGCTAGCTAAATCAATTCAGAAGTCTCACTGTCACAGCCCATCCCTGTCTCATTCTGAAAACAAAAACATACAAAACAGTATAAGGCTCATACCCAGTGATGACTTGTAATTTTATTTACTCAGTTGTTAACATATAAATTTCAGATTTCATGCAAGTTCAATTTTATCTGCTCTGCTTTATCTCAGCGGCAAATACTGCACTTTCTACTCCACTACTGTACATTATGTATGTTGCTGGGTACATAATTCAAACCCTTCCTGCTTCGTGGAAACTTAGCTGAGTGTACCACTAAAATGATTATTTCATGCTGATACTTATAATAAACTTAAAGAGTCTTCCTTTGAGGGGTGACTTGTTAAGCCAAAACCTTATCAAATTGGCTTGGCTCAGCCAGACAATGCTGAAAAGGCTGAAAACTGACTGATGTCACAGTAAAGACTGGTGATGCTACAAATATATGACAAATGCTTAAACTGTCCAACAGTAAATAAATTAATTTAAAATGAGCTCAACCTTAAACATCTGCAGCAGCAAATAAAAACACACATTAAAGCCATATGAATTTTACATGGACTCGTGCTTTTTACAGTTTTGATACTCACTGGTTGTTCATGTGACGGACCCTCCTCAACAGGGTGGACGTCGTCGCTGCACTTGCCGGTAGTAGGTTGCTGCTTCTACTGTTGCTAGCCATTGTTGCAGTGAAAAAGGTTGTCACTTTCTGCTTTCATCCTTTTTTCTCCTCTTTTCTGCACTGCTGGGGTAGCTTCGATTAATCTTTTCTTTTATTTTCACTCCTCGTCTTTTTGGTGCCATTTACTTTCTAATGTTTTGCTCATTCTGGGTTCTGCACATGCGCATAGATGGACTGATCCAATCTAGTTACAAGTGAAGGGGGGGGGGGGGGGCGAGACACACTTAATATAATAAGAGTTCTACTGGTATTTTGTGGTATTTTAGAGAAAGGATTTCAATTTAACACTATTATTTATACGCAATAAATAATAAGTGTATTAATCATAGGGTGTTTGATGAGTTTTATGGGGCCCTTGGCAACCACCTAGTTTTGCCTAATGTTAAGTCCACCACTGAGCAGAATTGAGAGAGTACTGGTCACTGCTGCCAAGACATTGGGCCACATCTGTCCACGGTGGACTGATTCATTCTCATTAGGGCTGTTCTCTGCTTGCAAAATACTGTGTTATTCCTTTGAAGTGCAAAAATGCCTCTCGTGTTTATGTAGTTATGGTTACTACTTCACTGGCTCATATAATGTATATGCACCCAGTGTTTAACATTTGTGTGTGCAGTTGGTTTTCAAGTTGGTTTGTGTATCTGTTTTCTGAATTGAGCATAAATTGGTCTTTAACATGATGTCTGCATATTGTCGTCTGGAAGTAAGAAAGACAGACATTTTAAACTTTCCTCCTCTTTACATCAAGGGTAACAGGACTGAGCTGGAGAAACAAATTGTAAAATGATGACTTGTTATCTTATGAATTTTATTATTTATTTTAGAATCGGATGTTCAGAAGACTCAGTTAAGCGCTGTTCCAGGAAACTGGTAAGACAACATAATTTATGTTTATAATCACTTCACTGATCTATCTTGATTTAAACAGATCAGTTAATATTACCTGATATCATAAAAACTAAATAATTTATTTGCAAAGAACTTGAGTGAAACAAAATCAGTAATATTCATTGAATGAAAGTATTTAATTTTCATGCATTCATCTTAAGGGATATCTTAATGTTTATTCTGTATTATGTAGATACTTGATCATTATGAATTATGTGACACTGGTGACATAATTATGTCTGTCTGACATCATGTACTCTCAGGGAAGCTGATGACGAATATGGGCGCCAAACAATAGTAATAATGGAGGACAACACTGCAGTAATAAAGTCAGCTACTTACCTGTTTGAGAGGCATCCTACTGCATCAACTTTGCTGAGGTACCATCATGGGGCACTGCATGTTCTGCGTGGAAGTCAGAAGATTCCTTCCAGAAATCATTATATCACATTAGTTGGCCATGGAAGTAAGCTCCCCACAGGTGCAGTCCATCTGGCTGGATATACCCCAGAGGAAGTGGCCACATTTGTGTCCACCTTGAAAAATGATATCCTCATCGGCCATGTTGGCACCATTGCCATCATCTGCTGCAACCTTGGAAATGACCAAAATTTCCTTTTGAGACTCTTGCAAGTTCTCCGCTCTGTCAGTCCAGAAACCAAACTGCATCTGTTCAACACTTTGCTGTCAGTTAGCTCTGATGGCCAAATAATAACAGGAAGTGACGATGAGTGGAGGTCACATGACCACAGCAGCAGAGTTGTTGCTCATCTAAACTGGAAAGGTGACCTGGTGACTAAACAAATGCATGGCTGTGCAGGACCTCTTCTTCCCAATTATAAAGGTTATATTTTGTATCGTCAAACACTGGAATGGCCAACAGGACCTCTTCTTCCCAATTATAAAGGTTATATTTTGTATCGTCAAACACTGGAATGGCCAAGCCATCCTCAAATGTTTGTACCACTTGAGTTGCGTAAAAAATACACCTCTATCGACTGCCTGGAAGGGCTTACTTGGAGTTTATTCTTTGAGGAGAATGAAAGAAGACGTGCCCCTAATTATAGTCCAGATCATGATGGACTCCAAGCAGTTTGGCTTCAAGAGCAAGAAGTAATTGAAGCAAGCAGCACTGACTTAAAGCACATCAGTAACATACAGGATCTGCTTGTGGAGATACGATACAATGCCAGAGAGGAAGTTGCATCAGACCTTTACTATGTTCTTAACGAATGTATTTACAAAGTACAGAGAAGAAATCTTAGTGTAAGTCTGGTGGGAAAGTTTATGAAATCTGATAACACAGCTGAAATGGAACAATTTCATGAAAGTTTCCATGATCAGCAGGGTGAATCATCACTGCAAGAGCTGCAGCAGGGTCTAAAACCATCTAAATTCAATGATTTCTGTCGCCAGACATTCAAATTCCAGCAGTGTACCTACAACTGTGAGAGATGGGGCCGTTACTTTATGGCAGCAGTGTTCTCAGCATCAATACGGAACTTTAGAGTCTTCTCACTTTTCCTCATGAGTGTTATTGGTTGTGAAGTTGGGAGGTTGAGGGGAACTGAAAGTCCCCTCTGCTCAGCATTTGTAGGAGATGACCATCCAATGGCATCTGATCAGTCATGGTTTGAAGATGTGAGAAGAGGGTTCTACGGCTGCACTGTTGATAACTATCTTATGGCACCACAAAACAGACGGATTTGGTTGGATCAGCTTGTTGCAAAAGAAAATGCTCTGTATGTTCAATCAAAGCAGTTGATGAATGCCATCCGTCACAATGAGCAAACAGAGCTGGATATCTTTGGGAAGATCAAAGTCATGAATAAGTATGTGTTTTCCTCTTATCTTGAATTTTTTCGTGGTACACCCGAAGGAAAGAAACTCAAGAGAGGATGTGCTCCCTCACTCAATGGAAATTAAAATCCATAATTCAAGTGTGTGTTTGATTATTTCTTCATCTCTTATGAGATGCGGATATTTCACCTGATGCAGAAGTGCTGCTAGACATTTGCAGAGTTTATGCTTATAGGCACAGGAATCTTCCTGAAGGAAGTTAACACTGACAAAGTGTAGAAACAACATGCAGAACAAGGTTTATGAAAAATTTCAAAGTATCCTGTCTAGCCAAGAGAAAGTCATGAACTAAACCTCTTTTCACCAATAGGTCTGGTAAACTGTTGTGTTTGCACAGTAACCTTACCTTTATCTGTTTGATGGAGTATCAGCAGGAAAATGATAGCTGCATCAGCTATATCATAGCATGCCTTGAATTCCAGTGAATTCCATCCCAACCCAGAAACAAATCCAGAAACCAAGGTAGACATCCAGCAGTTGTAGTTATTTCTTTTTGGCATGCAATTTTAAATAACAAAAAAATCCAATGTATATTTAAACATGTAGCTTTTCTTGATTTGTTTTTATTGTTGAGTCACAAAGGGAGGGCTAAATTTTAAATCAAACTGGTTGACTGCAATTTGTTGGTTGCCACCCTTTGGGTTCAAATTGGTATGATTGGGAACCCAGAAGGGTCCAAAAAAGTATGACACTTTGGATGCTGGAAAACTCTTGTCGAAGACTCAGACAAGCTCTGCTCATATCTGCTAAATACGCTTTGATTTGAATTAGTCGTGTTGCAACTGGGACACTTGGAAAACCTGCAGGACACTGGCCCTCGAAGAGCAGGATTGGTTATCCCTGCTGAACGCTGTCTCTGTGTTGGAAGACCACTCCAGCTTCTTATGTAGAACTACCACCAGGTATTTATGGGACTACACAGTGTCCATTTCTTCCCAATCAATGCAGACTGGCTATTTACTGTCCAGGTATTTGAGAGCTTTTCACACCATCAGTTTCTTTCTCTTGGTGGGGTTTAGGAGAAGACGGTTCCTTTTACTCCAGTTGGAGAAGGTCTCAACAAACTCCCCCTTCTGTCCACCACTCACACAACAGTTGAACCATCTCATTAACTAATAAGCAAAGGTACAGCAGCAGCCCCTACCTCATCTCTGTTGATATGAAAGTGGCATTTCTGATATTTTCAATTCAACGCCTACACAGTCTGGAGGTGTGTTTGAGATCTTTGTCCTCTTGAAACACAAATGATGATCCCACTAAGTGCAATCCAGATGTGATTCTTCAAACTTCTTTAAATTTTTCTGATGGACTGACCAGCATGTCTTAAAGTAATGATGTACTGTCGTTTCTCTTTACTTGGTTGAGTGGCTCTTGCCATAATATGGATTATAACAGAGATCAAACAGTTAAACCACCGTATAGACCTTTGTAGCAACCATGCCTCGGCACATCACAACCAATGGTGTCAAACACATTAAGAAGGAAAGAAATGCCAGAAATTAACTCTTGACAAGGTAATCCTGTTAATCCTTTATGGGGCAAGTGAGTATTTTTGATCACTTCGTATTCTCTCATATTCAGCATGAAACCATTTTATTTAGTTAATGTAATGACAGAATGGAGGTCTTGGTACATACCAGAAGGACAATTTTAGGTTAAAATTTCTAATTTCAAGGTATTTCATTGAGTGCCTTATATAGGGTGAATGAAAAACCATTCAGGGGCTGCATGGTAACATAGTGCTGAGCACTGTGGCCTCACGGCAGGAAGGTCGCTGGTTTGATCCTTGTCTGGGGCAAGGTTTGGGCAGTGGCCTTTCTGTGTGGAGTTTGCATGTTCTCCCCGTGTATATGTGTGTTCTCTCCAGGTACTCCGGCTTCCTCCCACCATCCAAAGACATGCATGTTAGGCTAATTGGTTACTCTAAATTACCCCTAGGAATGAGTGGTTGTTTGAGTGGTTGTTTGTCTCTGTGTGTCCCTGCGATGGACAGGTGAGATGTCCAGGGTGTACCCTGCCTTTTGCCCAAAGACGTCTGGGATAGGCTCCAGATTCCCCGAGACCCTTCATTGGATTAAGCGGTAAGGATAATGAATGAATGAAAAACCATTCGAGGTGACTGCATCATGAACCTGATTGAGTAAAAAAAAAAAAGGTTATGAGTATGCCAAGCTGCGACCAAAGAAAAACTTGGTTACTTTATAGAATCTAAAATATAAAACATATTCTGGTTTATTTACCACTTCTTTGTTTATGACATAATTCCACATGTATTCCTTCATAGTGTGGATGTATTTAGTTGTATTCTGCAATTAAGAAAATGAAAAAAATAAAGAAAAAACCCCTGAGTTAGTAGATGTGTCCAAACTTTTGACTGGCACTGTATAGATAGATAGATAGATAGATAGATAGATACTTTATTCATCCTCAGGCGGGAAATTCAGGGTAATCCAACAGTTCCTTTAAAAAAAAGATAAATAGATTAAAATGAGGATTAATATTAAACAGTCTAATTGCAGCTGGAATGAAGGACCTTCTGAACCTCTCAGTCCTGCATCGAAGAGATCTGTCTTTCACGGCAGTTGCTCCTTTGTCCTACCAAGGTATTACGGAAGGGACATTTTTTATTATCTAAAATCCCCTTAGGTTTTCTCCTCATCCTCTGCTCCACCACAGCTCTGACAGGGTCCAGACTTCTGCTGAGGACAGAACTAGCCTGCCTGACCAGTTTGTCCAGACGTTTGCAGTCCTTGTTTGTAATGCTGCTCCCCCAGCAGACACCAGCGTAAAACATCACACTTGTGATGACGGTGTGATAGAACATCTGCAGCAGGTCACTGCAGACATCAAAGGACCTGAGAAAGAAAAGGCGACTCTGTCCCTCCCTGTATATATATATATATATATATACATATATATATATATATATATATATATATATATATATATATATACATATATATACATATATATATATATATATATATACACAAGCTCTTTGGTCTTGGAAATGTTCAGGAGAAGACAGTTCTTGTTAGTCCAATGTGTGAAGGCCTCTATCATATACACTCCTGGATTTCAGGAAATCTACATCACACAGAAAGCCAGTCTGTTTTTATGGAGAAGATGTAGAGAATGTGTTGAAATTATCAGCAAACACAGACAGTACAGGGAGGGACAGAGTCGCCTTTTCCTTCTCAGGTATATATATATATATATATATATATATATATATATATATATATATATATATATATATATATATATACATACACACACACATATATATATATATATATATATATATATATATATATATATACATACACACACACATATATATATATATATATATATATATATATATATATATATATATATATATATATATATATATATATATAACCGACACTTGCACATAGATAGATAGATAGATAGATAGAATTATATTTATGTGTGTTAGTGGCTGTGTACTTTGTTCTCTCTGAATATCTTCTTCTCTTTGGACTCTACCAGTGGATCCATTAGCAGGGATTTTTTTTCATGAGGATAGATAGCCTAACTGAGAATTACATGAAGTTCAGATTCCTTTCCAGGTATCTCTCCAATTTTTTTTTCAATACTGCTAACATCCAATGATGATGTTAATTCATGATCCCCAAAGGAACTTGATGCTCCATGGGTATGATCTGTAAGGTATTTAACAGAGAAATAAAAGTAAGCTGGCCATTATCCAAATCTGTTACTGTCCCTAAACAAAACAATAATACGGCTCAAGAAAAGGAACCATAACATCTAAGAGATGTGCACACAGAAAAAAATAATCTTTCCCAGAAAAAGGAATTTCTCTGTCCAAGTTGTCAAATACAAACACATAGTAGGAACTATTGGAAAGAGGCTTTGTCAAGAATCACCATGATGACAACGGTAACATGTGCCACACTCTTAGTGTACATTATGAGAAATATACACACATACCAGTGATCAGTTTCATCGGAGTCTGTCGCATCAATTAGAATTTATAATTTGCAGTCATCCACCTCATCTTTATTTTAAACGTGGCAATTGCCAATTGATTTAACAAACTAAATGCTAAAAATTTCTGATGGTTTGTCATGTTTAAGATATGACTAAATCATGTGCCTATTATTTACATAACAGAGCGCAATATAAATTAAAATTGTAATTTACAACAGAGACAAGCAGTATTTATATGTGCTTGTAAATTTACACGTGCAGATTTTTTTATTCGCTACGAACAGATTAGAGCTACTAAAATGTTATTGAGTGCCAAATTCACAAATTTATGTTTACCAACAGTTTACACAAATGCACGCTGCTCATGTTTCATAAATGAGACACAATGCATCTCTGGAAAAAGTTTGTCAACATATTCAGACAGAGGATTTGCATTATCATTTGACAAATGATGTGCTTTATAAATATAATTTCCTTTTAATAAATTTTTTTTTTCTAAAATTTCTGTAAAATTAAGTTTGGTGGTGTTTCTCGTGATGGCTGCCTGTCTGACACTGTCATGTGTTGATTTGCATATGAAGCAGGTATCATATGTTAACAGAGACATGCGAAGTATCTGACCAATCTACCTCAAGCTGCTCTGGAATTTTAGGGGGATACAGAGCCTCTCGTCCAAACATAAAGTAGTAAGGTGAGTAATGCGTGGTCATTTGTTTTTTGGTATGAAGACATTACTGGATCCAGGAAATCATCCCATTCTTCAGGGTGACTGGCAACCACTTCACTCTGTGGTCAACAAATATTAAAAGAATTAATGTTTAGTTGTAAGATCACTTTACCATATTGAGTTAAACTCTTCCACATGAAGATTATATGAAAAAAGCCATGTAAAAAATTAAAGTATATATGTTTTCTTTAGTTGTGCTTAAAGTTGCATTATATTTGGTGCTCAAAAAGTAAAGGACTTACCTCTGAATTGTCCCATTCATCCTCTCAACCACCCCATTGGTTTGAGGATGATATGGAGAGCAGAGGCTCCTTTGGAAGTCCAAGATGCTGCATACTTCTTTGTTGGTCTGTAGATTTAATGTTGTTGTTTTGTTTATTACTAGACATCATGTGCAATATAAGGTAAGTCCCAAAATTTATTGTAAAGTTTTTAGAGTGAATTTATTGGAATCTTGGATGTTTAAAATTGCCTATGTTTAACAGATATAATACATTTGGTTTGTATTACAATTTGTTACAAACATTTATAATATTGTGATAGGACAAGTGTACTCACAATATTAAAGGAGCCATCACCCGGAAATGGCTCTTTTTCAAGTTAAAACGTGCGTATTTGTGTTGGGCGGAAATGTTAATATCAAGCCTTTCTTTTGAAGACGCCTTTTCCGTCTGGGCGCTTTGTTTGCAGCAAAACTGCCCATAAGATTGAAGTCTCGCAAACGCTTTTTTAAAATTTTATCCCGGGGGAGCTATTTGCATTAACCAGCCCCTTTTCCACGCCTGAATACACCTGCTGGACCTGCCTCAGTTGCTTTCAGCAACAAGCTGTGTGAAGATGTGCGAGCAGCGATCCCATGTCCACTGCTCGGTTGTCTGTTTCCAAAACCAACATCGGAAGGTTTTTTGCTCTCCCTTCATCAGCGGACCAAACTACCATGGACAAATGGATTACATTATTCTTTGCTGATAATGCACCTGCATCTCTGCCGGCTGCGGCCTGTTTGTGCCAAACATTTTGCTAACATTTGGGAAAATACCAAGGGAAGACGGCATCAACCCGGTTGGAAAGTGGGGCAGTTACAACTTTAAGCGGCTCACCATCAATGCAGTCGGTAAGTGTCACTACTACTATAAAGTTCTGCTTTGTCGTGACTGAGACGTGACTTAAGCGGATGCAGATAATGCTAATGCTAATGAGACAAGCCTGGAGGTTTAACGTCCTGCGGCGTATAAATGAGCCGCAGGTTTTATTTTCTTATATCTATCCTATGCTCTGCCACGTAAATGTTTGTAAATGACTTCTCTATTTTTTTCATGCCTGCTACCACACAGTAAGTACGGTGTTCATGATGTATGTAGCTTTGCTTTCCCCACCATGACATGCAGTTGTAATAATCACAATGATGATTTAACAAGGTGACATTTAGTCTGATATTGGCACCTATTGGTTATTGAAAGGGAGGATATGTATTAGTTTTTTCTTTTTTTAAAGTGATGTTATACTGCCTTTTTATTTCCATCATCGGATTTATTCACTGAACCAGAATGCAAACTTTTTATTTCTGAGATCTTCACGTCATGTTTGTAAAACGGGAGCTGTGCAGGATTAATATCTGCAGCCTCTGTAGATATGGAGGTCTGACTCCTGGTATGGATGGATTTGAAAGATATGTTTTATTTTTTTATCTACATGCAGTGAAGACACAGAGGTTGGTGAAAATTGTCTGTGTATAAATGTGTGAAATAAAATGAGTGTGTTTTTAATATTCTTTGTCAATATTTTGGTGTGTGAAAACCTGTTTAATTTGCAAAGCACTTTGTGTTGCCTTTGGCATGAAAGATTTGATCCATTTGTATTACAATATTTGATTACTCTTAAACTGCAGCTATTTACACCTACAATCTATTTATGTGATGATTTGATATTTTTCAAACTTGTATTTGCAGATTTTAATCCAGCACATCTCACGCCATGCGCAGCACCAGCGGTCCACTGATGTCTAAAAGTTGATGTTGGAGCAGACTGACCCTGCAATGCAGGCAACAACTGGAACACAGCTGTCATCAAGGACTTTTCATCCTCTCTTCAGAAATACAGGTTTGTCATTTGTTTGATTAATTTTACATGCAGAAAATGATAATAAATCAAACACATATATATTCTTAATGGAAGCTAAGAGGCACTTTTATTGCTTGTTCTGATGTCAGTATCTGGTTCTGTGCAGAGAAGGAACCCAGACGACAGCAGTGAAGGGACATCTCAGCCAGTCTGGAGGAAGATGATGATGGTGATGATGAAGAGTGCTGTTGAGGCTTGCTCATCGGGCTCCAGAACCACGAGAGTCCACATGAAACCCAGAAAACTCAGCTACTGTCTTAACAGAATCAATAACGAAGAGTGAAAATGATCAATTTTAATTTATTACATTGAAAATGAGCATTGATTTTATTTCTGTACACTAATAAAGATATTGTATTTTAAAGAGCTGTATTTTTTTTACTTCAGCTTTACATTTTACATTCAGAAGTCAGATGCATAAATGTGTATATGGTAAAACTGTGTATTTACTTTAATTCTATTGCTTTTGTTATAAGTGACTGCAGCAAAGTTACTATTTGTTATATGTAATATGAAAGAGCAAGAACATATATAATCACCTTTTACAGTTATTTGCCATTTGATCCGCTTTATTTCTGAATTTTTGGGCATTGAAGAGAAACTTGCCTCTCATTCCCTCTGACAGGTAAATGTACATAATCCTGCTTATAAATGTTTCCTGCATTTTGTAATAAAAAAGCGTTGAAGCAGACTGGTTCGATGCCAGAATGTTGGGTCAGACACGGAGGAGTTTGGACCTGCTTTATCCTTCTCAGCACCTAAGGAATTAAAAAGACAAATTTTATTTTCTAAGCACAATAATAATATCTTGCTGTCTATTCCTGTTGGCATGTGCAGCTTAACAGAAACAATTAGACCAACATAATAGATGGTAAGTAATGCTGGAATATATAAAACACGAGATATTAGTCAGCAGCAAGTCTGATCAATGATACAAGATATCTGACTTGATGTTATTTATCTGTACAGTAACACAGCAGCCCACATCAGTGGCTGCATCAACCAGAGATCTGTCATGTTGGCATAACGACATTTTTCACACTCCTGGCTAAAACGGGAAATATAAATAAGCTAATTAATCTAGAAAAACGTGACGGTAAATTAAACCTCAATAAAAAGCGCAGCTTCGTGAAACTCTGTGTGGTTAAAATGTGTGTGTGCTTATCTGGGTGCAGACCGGCCGGCAGCTGGACACTGAACGTACCGACCGGTTCAGTCAACATCCGTTTCATTTTTTACATCTGTAACCTCGGATTGTGTTAAAAAAAAAAGTACATTTATTGTTTTAAAAAACGGTCCAACATGGAATAAAACTGAGACGTATTAACATGAACGACATGCCTCGTTGTCAACATGCTATCTGAACAGGCAAGGCGAGCAGACATTAAAAATGAGGACTTTACCATTCAGAGACAGTCTGTCGTAAACGTGCTCCTTCCACCATCTCAGTATCTTCTCTGTCAGGCTCAGAGTCCGGCTCAGACATCAATGCTGAATTCAGAAAGCTGCTGCTGTCAGGTTAGCTGCTATCACTAGCCGCTAATGTTTTTAGCATGGAAACTACTGGCCTTGCCCCTCTTCCGACTCCGGACTTCCAGCGACCAATCAGCGAGCACCTCATTAACATTATTTTAATCGATGTCAAGGTTGATGAAAATCTCGCGTGAATTCTCGCAAGAAAATGTTTATTATGAATAAAGTGTCATTAAAAGCACTTTTATAATTTTTTTTTGTTTAATAAGTTTTTAAACAGTTATTTAAAAACCATTAGAGGACAGTGGGCACATGAAAAGACCAGGTTATGACTCCTTCAAGAGACGATCTGAGCCGTCTGCTTCATGTAAAGTTTGTTTCAAGGATCAAAGATTCTACATGAGATGCTGCATCTGTCCTGATGATGGAAACATAAATGTAGCATGGGCAGCTTTTCTCAGGTGAGAGACCTTTCAGCTTGGTGGAGGTGTTTGCTCTCCGAGTCCTTCTGGTTGTATTTGTTTTGGGCCGGCAAGTCGATAATGGAGGATCAGAGCTTCATTGCTTGAAGTTGTGACTGCGGCAAACCATGAAAGCAGAAGTTCCAAGTGCATGTTTGATCATTTGTGGAAAAGATATTATTCCACAAACTGATAATTATCGTTTTTTTTTCACCGTTACAACTCCAAATCTCTAACTGAAAGCAGGTCCAGATGAAAGTAGCTAACATTCAACTACAAACCCCACCAGAAGTCTCCCTTGCGGCTGGGATCAGTTTCAGCCAATCTTCACAAACTGCCGAGACACAGAGAAGCGTTGGTGCCGCCGAACCCAAACGAGTTTGTGAGGGCGATCCGTCGGCCCAGAATCCGCCACGTCTGCGCTGTACAGGGGACGTAGTTCAGGTGGAACTCTGGCTCTGTGCGGTCCAGGTTGAGGGTCGGGGGCAGCACCCCGTGGTAGCAGGCCAGAGCTGTGAACGCTGCCTCCAGAGCCCCGGCGGCCCCGAGCAGATGTCCGGTGGCTCCTTTAGTGGAGGAGACCGCCAGGTTGTCAGCATGTTGCTGGAAAAGCCTTTTGATGGCTGCATTTTCTGCAGCGTCACCTAAAGGTGTGGAAGTGGCATGAGCATTGATGTAGGTGACATCAGCTGGAGAAATGGCGGCATCTCTGAGGGCTGCAGACATGCACCTGCAGAAAAAAGTAGACAGACAGAAAGAAGAGCAATTTCATCACAATCTGACCTCATTTATGATCATCAACTTGGAATTATTTATTATTAAAACCAACAGAGGATTCTGGCAAACTTTAAATAAATGTATGAGTGAGACGTCTCCAGAGTTTCTGTCTCACAGAGACGAGACAGACGTCTCCAGAGTTTCTGTCCCACAGAGACGAGACAGACGTCTTCCAGAGTTTCTGTCCCACAGAGACGAGACCGACGTCTTCCAGAGTTTCTGTCCCACAGAGACGAGACAAACGTCTTCCAGAATTTCTGTCTCAGAGACGAGACAGACGTCTTCCAGAGTTTCTGTCCCACAGAGACGAGACAGACGTCTTCCAGAGTTTCTGTCTCACAGAGACGAGACAGACGTCTTCCAGAGTTTCTGTCCCACAGAGACGAGACAAACGTCTTCCAGAGTTTCTGTCCCACAGAGACGAGACAAACGTCTTCCAGAATTTCTGTCCCACAGAGACGAGACAGACGTCTTCCAGAGTTTCTGTCCCACAGAGACGAGACAGACGTCTTCCAGAGTTTCTGTCCCACAGAGACGAGACAGACGTCTTCCAGAGTTTCTGTCCCACAGAGACGAGACAGACGTCTTCCAGAGTTTCTGTCCCACAGAGACGAGACAAACGTCTTCCAGAATTTCTGTCTCAGAGACGAGACAGACGTCTTCCAGAGTTTCTGTCCCACAGAGACGAGACAGACGTCTTCCAGAGTTTCTGTCTCACAGAGACGAGACAGACGTCTTCCAGAGTTTCTGTCCCACAGAGACGAGACAGACGTCTTCCAGAGTTTCTGTCCCACAGAGACGAGACAGACGTCTTCCAGAGTTTCTGTCCCACAGAGACGAGACAGACGTCTTCCAGAGTTTCTGTCCCACAGAGACGAGACAGACGTATTCCAGAGTTTGTCTCTCAGAGACGAGACAGACGTCTTCCAGAGTTTCTGTCTCTCAGAGACGAGACAGACGTCTTCCAGAGTTTCTGTCTCACAGAGACGAGACAGACGTCTTCCAGAGTTTCTGTCCCACAGAGACGAGACAGACGTCTTCCAGAGTTTCTGTCCCACAGAGACGAGACAGACGTCTTCCAGAGTTTCTGTCCCACAGAGACGAGACAGACGTCTTCCAGAGTTTCTGTCTCTCAGAGACGAGACAGACGTCTTCCAGAGTTTCTGTCTCTCAGAGACGAGACAACGTCTTCCAGAGTTTCTGTCTCTCAGAGACGAGACAGACGTCTTCCAGAGTTTCTGTCTCACAGAGACGAGACAGACGTCTTCCAGAGTTTCTGTCTCACAGAGACGAGACAGACGTCTTCCAGAGTTTCTGTCTCTCAGAGACGAGACAGACGTCTTCCAGAGTTTCTGTCTCTCAGAGACGAGACAGACGTCTTCCAGAGTTTGTCTCTCAGAGACGAGACAGACGTCTTCCAGAGTTTCTGTCTCACAGAGACGAGACAGACGTCTTCCAGAGTTTCTGTCCCACAGAGACGAGACAGACGTCTTCCAGAGTTTCTGTCCCACAGAGACGAGACAGACGTCTTCCAGAGTTTCTGTCTCACAGAGACGAGACAGACGTATTCCAGAGTTTCTGTCTCACAGAGACGAGACAGACGTCTTCCAGAGTTTCTGTCTCAGAGACGAGACAGACGTCTTCCAGAGTTTCTGTCTCACAGAGACGAGACAGACGTCTTCCAGAGTTTCTGTCTCAGAGACGAGACAGACGTCTTCCAGAGTTTCTGTCTCACAGAGACGAGACAGACGTCTTCCAGAGTTTCTGTCTCTCAGAGACGAGACAGACGTCTTCCAGAGTTTCTGTCTCACAGAGACGAGACAGACGTCTTCCAGAGTTTCTGTCTCAGAGACGAGACAGACGTCTTCCAGAGTTTCTGTCCCACAGAGACGAGACAGACGTCTTCCAGAGTTTCTGTCCCACAGAGACGAGACAGACGTCTTCCAGAGTTTCTGTCCCACAGAGACGAGACAGACGTCTTCCAGAGTTTCTGTCTCACAGAGACGAGACAGACGTCTTCCAGAGTTTCTGTCTCACAGAGACGAGACAGACGTCTTCCAGAGTTTCTGTCCCACAGAGACGAGACAGACGTCTTCCAGAGTTTGTCTCTCAGAGACGAGACAGACGTCTTCCAGAGTTTCTGTCCCACAGAGACGAGACAGACGTCTTCCAGAGTTTCTGTCCCACAGAGACGAGACAGACGTCTTCCAGAGTTTCTGTCTCTCAGAGACGAGACAGACGTCTTCCAGAGTTTCTGTCCCACAGAGACGAGACAGACGTCTTCCAGAGTTTCTGTCTCTCAGAGACGAGACAGACGTCTTCCAGAGTTTCTGTCTCTCAGAGACGAGACAGACGTCTTCCAGAGTTTGTCTCTCAGAGACGAGACAGACGTCTTCCAGAGTTTCTGTCTCACAGAGACGAGACAGACGTCTTCCAGAGTTTCTGTCCCACAGAGACGAGACAGACGTCTTCCAGAGTTTCTGTCCCACAGAGACGAGACAGACGTCTTCCAGAGTTTCTGTCCCACAGAGACGAGACAGACGTCTTCCAGAGTTTCTGTCTCACAGAGACGAGACAGACGTCTTCCAGAGTTTCTGTCTCTCAGAGACGAGACAGACGTCTTCCAGAGTTTCTGTCTCTCAGAGACGAGACAGACGTCTTCCAGAGTTTCTGTCTCACAGAGACGAGACAGACGTCTTCCAGAGTTTCTGTCCCACAGAGACGAGACAGACGTCTTCCAGAGTTTCTGTCCCACAGAGACGAGACAGACGTCTTCCAGAGTTTCTGTCCCACAGAGACGAGACAGACGTCTTCCAGAGTTTCTGTCCCACAGAGACGAGACAGACGTCTCTGTAACCAGCAGAGTCTCTGCTTCATATGACGCCTTGTTTGTGTGGAGAAGTTATGAGAAGCTCTAAGTGAACGCTGATGTTGTCATGTTTCTGTTTGGAGTTTGAACTGTTTGGTTTGGATGCTGATGCTGGTGGAGTCTTTTAGCTTAGTGTCTCCTGTCATGTTTCTACGCTACATGTTAGCATTGCTGCTATGCTACATGTTAGCATTGCTGCTACAGTACATGTTAGCATTGCTGCTACAGTACATGTTAGCATTTCTGCTATGCCACATGTTAGCATTGCTGCTATGTTACATGTTGGCATTGCTGCTACAGTACATGTTAGCATTGCTGCTATGCTACATGTTAGCATTTCTGCTAGGCCACATGTTAGCATTGCTGCTATGCTACATGTTGGCATTGTTGCTATGCTACATGTTGGCATTGTTGCTACGCTACATGTTAGCATTGTTGCTACGCTACATGTTACCATTGTTGCTACGCTACATGTTAGCATTGCTCCTTCCTGCTGTCTGCTAATATCTTGTGCGCTGCATGGCTCTCCTGCGCCTTCATGTAAAGGAGTCAGGTAGAATTTAACATCTGCATGATAGTGGATCAAAACTCTCTTATTTGTGATGCCGTTACTATTTGTTTGTGTATTCTCTTTAAACTTACAATCACTGGCTTCTGCAGGTCCACCCTTTTGATTAGATGTCAATTAAAAATGAAAATCTGGTCACTATTATTTCAAATGCAAAAAATTAAAATAACAGAAGATTTGCTTGTAAACTGTTACTATATAAGTAAAGATGAGTGGAATCTAAGTTTTCCACAGAAAAAGAACCATCAAATGTAAAGTGTTTGCATGAGATATATTTCCTTTTAAACCAACTGAAGACCCCATGGTGCCGTATGGCTTTCCAGCTGGCTTTAGTCAGAATCAGTAGGTTTATGGGAATAATTAGGTTATTGTTTAAATACTAAGTATGAGTAAAAAGAAACGTTGGACTGAGTCACCTGAATGCCCCATCTCCGTCTGCAGTGGGAGCAGTAATGTGGCTGGCGTCCCCTGACAGACCATAGCCCAGAACCTCAGCATAGATCCTGGCTCCTCTCTTCAGTGCATGGTCCAGCTCTTCCAGCAGGAGCACAGCCGCTCCCTCTCCCATCACGAAGCCCTCTCTCTCCGGATGAAAGGGTCTTGAAGCCAGCGTAGGAGTATCATTCCATTTAGTAGCAAGCGCACGAGCCCTGGCAAAGCCGGCAATCGAAAGAGGCCCTATGCAAGACTCTGTTCCACCTGTAACCATAGCAACTGCATCTCCGTGGGCGATGAACCTGGCTGCATCACCTATGGCGTGAGCTCCTGTGGTGCATGCTGTGGACACGGCATGGTTTGGACCCTTCAGTTTGTGCTTAATACTTATGTGACCAGCAGCCATGTTGACCAGGATGCGGGGAACAAAGAAGGGGCTCACTTTGTTGTAACCCTTTTCTTGGAAGGCAGTAGAGGTGCGAGCAATTTCATCCAGTGACACCATACCCATGCCGACAGCCACCCCTGTGTTAAGCTGTTCTTCCGGGCTCTTGGGGCTCCACCCTGAGTCCTCCAGAGCCAGCTGAGTAGCTCCAAGGGCCATTACAGTAGCAGGTGACATGCTGTTAATTTCCCCACGAGAGGCAAACCTTTCCTCCTTAAACTTGCCCTCATCAGTCCCTCTTGGTACCAGAGCTGCCACCTTACAGGGTACTGTCCTGTACTCCTCTGAGTCTAAAGCAACAATGCCACTGTGACCTTTGATCAGGTTCTCCCAGGGCAGACCAGTCCCTGTGCCCAGTGGACAAACCAACCCTATGCCAGTGATAACAACCCTCCTCCTGGGCGACTGCTGTCCACAGCTGTGAAGTCTGGAGTCCTGGTTTGGACAAAGAAATGCATGTGGAAGAAAAGTCCTGATGAACTGCGGTCTATGCAGAAGCTTATTCCAACAGGACACTGAAAAGGCAGACATTATGGTGCCTTTCTTAACTTAGACAGCCAGCTTGAGGTTTCTGTGAATTATATGTAAATATCAGATTAAAAGTGAACAATTAACGTGTGAAAAAGTAATCAGCATAAGCCTTGAAGTGGAGCAGGAAAAGCGCTGACAATACCCGTCAAAACGAGCTGTCACGTGGAGAAAACACGGATCCATAACATCCCTGGACTGTTGCTAGCTAACTTTAGGTAGCTTTATGGATCGCCAGACCGATGCAACTTTTTAAAAGTAATTTAAGTAACCTATATAACTGTAAAACAAAAATATTCACAGGCCTTAAATATACATATAACATGCAACAGAAAAATACATTCTTAACAAACAAACAAAACAAAACAAAAAAGAAACGTACATCTTTTATACAGGCGCAGGTAGGACACCTTCTTTAAGGACCACAAACGTAGACATCATACATACACAGACTATAGACTGTAAGACGCCTCATTGGGTGCTGGCGAGTGAACCAGCGTCGCCGCCATATTGGATGGGTCTCCGCCATATTGGATGGGTCTCTGCTTTCGAGTCTTGCCGCAGAGTCAACGTAGTTTCCCCACATAACTGTTTTCTGTGGAACAGTGTGTATATATTACACACGAACAAAACACTTTTCTACATAACTGGTTTATAAATAATGTGAACACAAACCAATCTACTAAATGCAAAAGATAATTTTACCCTGAGGTGTTTATGTTTTCCATAAACACCTCAGGGTAATATTACATTGATGTTTCACAAAGAGAGTTTCACATGGTAGCATAATTACCTCCACCAAGGAGATGTTGTCTTTACCGGCATTATCTGTTTGTGTTCAAGATAACTTTGACAGATTTTCATTAAACTTTCAGGACTTGTTGGAAATGTGAAACGGAAGAACTGATTAAATTTTGGTGGTGATCCAGATCACCGTTTGGATTCAGGAATTAAAAAAAAAAAAAAAGGATTCTTTAACATTGTGCTTGGTGGAGGTTTGCGCTCTCTGAGTGCTTTTCTAGCTTGTCTGTCTGTTTGTTTGTTTGTTTGTGTTCAAGATAACCCAAAAGGTTATGGATGGATTTTCATTACATTTTTTGGACTTGTTGGAAATGTGACAAGGAAGAATTGATTAAATTTTGGTTGTGATTTGAGTCACTGTTTGGATCCAAGAACCTTTTAAAGGCCTTGGTGGAAGTTTGCGCTCTCAGTGTTTAAATTAACTTTTAAATTGCACTATTTTGATACAATACTTTATTTTTAGATGTTGTACCACTGTATCTCTTTATAGCTAAATTAATAAATGTAAAAAAGAAACAGTAAACTGTAGTCAAGAGATAACCAGCAACTATTCCCATATTTCGTTCAGCATACTGTTGCAATAACCGATGAAATATTGAAAGCAGATGATGTGGAATTACATTTCACAAGTTAGGTTGAAAATCAATTAATTATTTGGCCAGATAAAAATAGACGGATAAATCTATATGCATCAATAAACAGTCAAACATGTTAGTATCAAATTAATTTATATATTTGTTTATATTGTAGCTACCTTTTGTCTTTGTTAAATAGCAATATAAAATATTTTAGCACATAGTTTTTAATGTTTGACAGTGACCTTTATCATAACAATATCTCTGTCTTTTGGAACAAACCAAACTTTGAGAAAAATCAGGTAAAAATTGGTGAAGTTATTGTTGTGGTTGGACCTACACCTTATAAATAAATGCATTGGAAGCGCATGGAGACCCATCCAAGATGGCGGCGCGATATGACGTCAGTTCGTATAGACCGATGCGGCGTCTATGTAAATGATGTCTATGATCACAAGGACCGCTCCTAGCATTAGCTCTCATGTTTAAGATAGGAAGGGCTTAGTTGGTTTTAGTCCAGAAGCAGCATTATGGTTATGTCAGCGGCGGTCACAACTCTGTGTGAGAATCCCAACGATGTCTTCTTAGACGTCGCAAAGTTATTACTGACGTACGCGGACAACATCCTGAGGTGATGCTAATGTGACAAGTTGTCTCTGTGGTAGAAATACTTGGTACATTTCCAACATGTCTACAGTAAGAGTAAAGCTGACGTAGCTGCCGATATGTGACGGTTATTTCATGTAAATGAGAAAATTCCTGCTAAAATTATTCTGTAACGTAATCACCAGAAACAATCTTGTTTTTATTAATTCAACAGACGAGGAGGAGCAGGTTTTTAAACGTGTTCCTGGTTTATCCATGAGGTGACAAAACCCCACTCCGCTGCATGATATGTGAAGGACTCAGCATATTAAAGTACAAGCTGTAGAAATGTTTATGATACTTTGAAGGAACACGCATTTTAAAATGGGAAGGTGTGTGTGTAGAGAAAAACACCATGCTTGCACATCTCTTCAGCTTTACAGGATCAAACTGTATTTTCTGACTAGGGAGCAACTATTGTCTCAGATGATGATGATGATGGTATTCCCCCCCCCAACAGGTATCCAAATGAGGAGAAGTACAGATCTATTCGTATTGGCAATCCCACCTTCTCCACCAAACTTCTGCCCATTAAAGGAGCTGTGGAATGTCTCTTCGAGATGGGCTTTGAAGAGGTTATTAATATTTAGCTTCCTGGTTTACACTTTAGTGGAACTTCTGGTTTGGCAATGAAAGAAATGCCGACTTAACTCAAAGACTTTTTGGTCGTCTGATGTTTATGTAACTAAATAAATCAGGTTTTTGTCTTTGTTTTTCCAGGCTGAGACCCACCTTGTGTTCCCCAAGTCTGCATCTGTGGAACAGCTGAGGCTTATCAGGGAAACCATCGCAGCCGAGAGGGACCAGAGGCTGCATGGGGGACGTCCTGCTCCGCCCGCCGCTTCGCCCGCCGCGGCGTCAGAGGCCTCCACTCCTGCCACTGGACAGCGAGTAACGCCATCTGCACAACAGCCATCATCCCTGGTGAAGTTACTTTCATTTATTGAACACTAGAGAGTGTGTCATAGATTTTCAAGACATCTCGTATATTTTTCCTCGTTCTATATCTTTTTAATTTGTCTTCAGTTTGCTTTTGGGTGCAGTAAGTGTGACTGCCTGTTGCCCTTGGCTCACAGGGTGATCCGTACTGGGTCTTTGGCTTAGTCTTTAGTGGTATTTCTGCCTGTGCAGCTGTTCCGGGGTGCCATCCATCTGCTGGCCGGTCTTTATGATGCATTAAAAGGAGTTTTCTGTTCTCCAAGGTGCAACTGCCATGATGCAGATTCCTGATTCACCTTTAGAAGTTAACCAGCAGCTGTTGTGGGAGTTGTGCTGTTTTCAGCCCCTTCAGGAAGGCCCAGTCCCAGGTCACGAGCCTGCATGGCTGAACATGCTAGCCAGTCTGCATCAGGGGGAACTCAGTCTGGCTGCTCCAGCGTGCTCAATTCTACCTGCATTCATAAACAGAACAAAACAGAGGTAGTTGAACTCCACTTTGGGCTTCATTCCCCACCTGGAGAGGACACGTCACCCTCGTCCGTTTGACCATCATTTTCTCTGATTTGGAGGTGCTGGACTAGCATCTCACTCGCATTACACTGGACTGTTAATTGCTCCAGGTAAAGGTGAAGATCACCCTCAGCGAAGCAAGAACCATCTGCAAAAAGCAGAGCCCAAGTCCTGAGTCCCCAAAACCAGACCTTCTCATAAGTCCTGAGTCCCCAAAACCAGACCTTCTCATAAGTCCTGAGTCCCCAAAACCAGACCTTCTCATAAGTCCTGAGTCCCCAAAACCAGACCTTCTCATAAGTCCTGAGTCCCCAAAACCAGACCTTCTCATAAGTCCTGAGTCCCCAAAACCAGACCTTCTCATAAGTCCTGAGTCCCCAAAACCAGACCTTCTCATAAGTCCTGAGTTCCCAAAACCAGACCTTCTCATAAGTCCTGAGTCCCCAAAACCAGACCTTCTCATAAGTCCTGAGTCCCCAAAACCAGACCTTCTCATAAGTCCTGAGTCCCCAAAACCAGACCTTCTCATAAGTCCTGAGTCCCCAAAACCAGACCTTCTCATAAGTCCTGAGTCCCCAAAACCAGACCTTCTCATAAGTCCTGAGTCCCCAAAACCAGACCTTCTCATAAGTCCTGAGTCCCCAAAACCAGACCTTCTCATAAGTCCTGAGTCCCCAAAACCAGACCTTCTCATAAGTCCTGAGTCCCCAAAACCAGACCTTCTCATAAGTCCTGAGTCCCCAAAACCAGACCTTCTCATAAGTCCTGAGTCCCCAAAACCAGACCTTCTCATAAGTCCTGAGTCCCCAAAACCAGACCTTCTCATAAGTCCTGAGTCCCCAAAACCAGACCTTCTCATAAGTCCTGAGTCCCCAAAACCAGACCTTCTCACAGCCCCAGTTCATCCTAGAAATCTGTCAAACAAGACAGAAACACAACTGGAGACCCGGAGGAGTCCCCGGAGGAGTCCCCGGAGGAGTCTCGGAGGAGTCCCCGGAGGAGTCTCGGAGGAGTCTCGGAGGAGTCCCCGGAGGAGTCCCCGGAGGAGTCCCCGGAGGAGTCCCCGGAGGAGTCCAGTCCTTCCAGAAAGTGGATGAGAAATCTTAAGAATCCAGATATAAAGAAAAGGAAGACGAAGCTGATTGGTTCCTTATTGAGCGCTGATGGATACAGAAGCAGTTCTGCTGTAAAACTGGAGGAGAATCTTCTCCGAGACAGAAGCCTCCTTCTGAAAGTGGTTTTTTTTGGTTCTGTATTTCAGGAGAGCAGCATGAGTTTCTTCGTGACTCTTCAGTCGAACTTCCAGCACGTGATGCAGTATGAAAACTCTGAGCTGCAGCAGAAAGCGAGGAGCGTTATCCCACAGCTGGAGCTGTCCTCTGCGGCTCAACGCAAGCTGCAGGAGGCTAAAGAGGCGGATCCAGGTGAAGACCTGCTGCTCATCACAGGAACTTCATCCTGTGTGACACGTTTAGACGAGCTTAGGGAGGCTGACTTCATTGTCCTGTTTGTAGAAGGTAAACTTGGAATGGAGGACTTCTTGGTGCTGGAGTTACTCAGATGGTTCAAACAGAACTTCTTCTCCTGGGTGGACTGCTTGCCTTGCAGCCGGTGTGGAGGTCCGACCCAGAACGCCGGCTCCCTCAGCCCCAGTGCCGATGACCTCCGCTGGGGAGCTCAGCGAGTGGAGAACCACTCCTGTCACAGCTGCCGCTTCTCCACAAGATTCCCCAGGTGTGTGTGCTGCTTGGTCATGTCAGAGACTTTGTCTGAATGTTACGTTAGAATATAGATTAGGCTTTTCATTTCACTGTTAAATCCCACGTTCAATAAAGTTTTTTTATGTAATTTATAGATTATGCTGAGCATAGAGGCTGAGCATCTCTGTCTTTTACCCACAGATACAATAATCCTGAGAAGTTATTGGAAAGCAGGAGGGGGCGCTGTGGGGAGTGGGCCAACTGTTTTACGCTGTGCTGCAGAGCTCTGGGCCTGGAGGCCAGGTACATCTGGGACAGCACAGGTATGTTGAAGCCTGCTAGTCTGCATCGGAGGAGGAAGCGAGGCTGTTGGGTCAGCTCGGTGCCATCGCTTCAACGCGTCTCATTTTGAAAGAATCTGAAGCTGATTTTCAGACTTGGAAAGCTGTTTGAGCTTCAGCCTGTGTTTGGTATATCTGTGTGTGATGAGTGACTCTGCTGCAGACCACGTGTGGACGGAGATCTACTCGGTTTCTCAGCGGCGTTGGCTTCACTGTGACCCGTGTGAGAATGTCTGTGACAAACCGCTGCTGTATGAGGTCGGCTGGGGGAAAAAACTCGCCTACGTTCTGGCCTTCTCCAAGGACCAGGTGCCTGTCTTATCCCTCTGGAACATCAGTGCTGTCAATGGTCCAGTTTTACATTTACTTGTAATCTTATTCTTCATCTGTATTCTCACTGTAAAGTGGATGTTTCTGCACCATGAAGACACATCTGGTTCATTTTTTCTCAAAGGGCCTTTTTGATAGATGAAGAAATATGGTGGATATAAAAGTTTTCACACCCTTGTTGAAATGTTAGGAATTTCCATATTTTCTCACCTTTATGTGACCAGTGTCTGCAACACACTGGATTCAAACGAAAAGCTTCTCCAGCAACTTGTTGTCATCTTCTGCAGCTGTCCGTTGTTGAGCCATGGATTTGGGTCGGGTGTGTCGCAGCGGGGACACGCTAAAACCTCTGGTTCACTTTCAGTCAACAACCAGGCTTCTGCTAGAAAGAATTTAATCTTTTAACACGACAGCATCTTTTAGCCCAAACAGTATAAATCAAGAAAATCCCAGATAAGAAAACTGAAGTTCTGGAACGGTCCAGCCAGAGAGCCGACCTTAAACCCAACAGAAGATCTGTGGAGACGAGCGTCGTCGTCACAGTGTGACAGATCTGGAGCCAGTATGTGAGGAAGAGTGGGAACTGTCACAGACTGCAACAGAAGAAGAAAGACATCTGGGATTCACAGTCTCACTGGGCTTTTCTTACACATCAGTTTCTCTAGTTGAGTTGTTCAGATTGTAAACGGTCACATTAAGGGTAGAAAAAGTTTGAAAAATGTTTCCCATTTCAATGTTTTTTTAATCACAAAAATCACTGGTGTGTTTGTGCTGCAGGTGGTTGATGTGACATGGAGGTATTCCTGCAAACACCCAGAGGTTCTGACCAGAAGAACCAGAGTGCAGGAGGCCTGGCTGCTGCACACCATCAACAGGCTGAATACGTCGGTAAGCTTGAGCCCTGACACAGCAAGTTGGACTGCTTTGCTTCGGTGGCAGTGATGGAAAACCCTCTTCCTCTGCTCCGACTGACAGAGACAGCAGTCTCTGAGTCCAGACAGAAGGAAGGAGCTGATGGAGAGGCTGCTTGTTGAGCTGGTGGAGTTCATTTCCCCAAAGAAGCCAAAACCAGGAGATCTGGGGGGGCGTAACTCCGGTTCTCTAGCTTGGCGCTTAGCACGTGGTGAGACCAGAGCAGCTGATACTGGGACAGCCATACAGGTACGATACAGTACATACAGCCTCATACATGCTGAAACAGACATTTTATTAGCCTTCTTCCTATCAGCAACACAGTCATAACTTAAAAAACAATGCCTCTAAAGGCCCTTTATGCTGGAAACAGAAGACGGACGGACAGTTTGGTCTGTCTCCTCTGTTGGTTAGACGCATAATTTGGTCTTTTTGGAGCTTCACAACCCGTCACTTGGCACAGAAAACGGAGCAATAACACCAGAAATAACGGGGGCAGACCAGAGAAGAAGAGTAACAGGAAGAAACGACACAGAAACCGCCAAATAAAAAGACTCCAAACAGTTGTGGTTTCTCTCTTAGGACGGTTGTAAATAGCTTTATATCAGTGCGTTACCGCTACCAACAGGTGTCAGAACGAGGAACTGAAATCTGAACTCAGCACTGCCCCCTAGTGGATGAACTGACTGAACAACCACGACAACGTGAAAGACGTAATGAAGTATGAAGACAGATGATGACTATACTTGAGATAGACGTCCTCATTTACGTGCATAAGGAAGCAGAAAAGGACCTTAAGTATGAATCAGTATGCATCGTCAGATAATTGGATTTTCATTCAGATGAAGTTCTTTTGTTCTGTAAAAACTGACAGTCTTAAACATTTGATCTTAAACTTAGTTTATCACTTTATTCAATCATACTCAGAAATTCATCCGATAATCAAAAATGCAGCAATCTGTTAGCCATACATGCTTTACATGATAGAGCTCAAACCAGCCGCCCATCATCAACACCCAGCATCCACATCATCAGGCCCACCTTCTGCTGCTGGGTTAGACCTTCTGTTTCCTCCAGAACTGCCTTCATTCTCAGCAGGATATTATGAAATAATAAAAATGTTTCATTCATTCAGATCTACAACGTGTTACTTCAGTGTTCTCTTTTTGACCAGTAGTGTAGTAATTTGGTATGCTGGCATGACTGCAGCTGAGTTTGAGGAGAATTTCTGGAAAATTGATGGTCAGAGTATAAAAATTTATTGTAGTAGTAAACATCCACTGGAAAGTAATACGAATATTGATTTTGCTATCCAAGTCAAATGTATTTATATAGCAGATTCAAAAACAGCCCCTGCTGACCAAAATGCTTCACAAAACAGACAAAACAGAAAAAATGATCACAAGTATGATTAAAAATAGAAAAATAAAACTAAGGATGATGAATGTATGAACCAGTATAAATATTAGACAGATAATGTGAATGTGTAGATGCAGCGTCAGCGGCTGACTTGTCACAGCTGCATCCACCTCTCCGCAGGGTTTCACTGTCACACGGGATGATGCTCTCTGCTGCTGGACAGACAAGAAAAACGGGTTAAATGCCCTGAAACTATTTACAATAGAGTCTGTGGGCTCTTCCTGCTGCTGTTCACGTTTCCTGCTGCTTTAGATTGCTGACAGTAAATTTCCCTCCTTTTCATGTCTGTAAGGAAAAAACATTTTACTATAACTTTTCAAAAAGTTCCTGTAAAATGAATAAAAAAACTTACATACACTTGATTAAAAATGTTAAATGTAAACGACTGTATTTTGACAGTGACTGAAGTGTGATAGATATGTATTAAATATTCACTGGAATTCTTACTGGTGTGTACTCCAAACGGCCACCAGGTGGCAGCCCTGTACCTGAGTAAATGGTTACATGGCTAATGTTTCGAACTTCTTGGTTTTGCCAGTTTGAAACCAGTTTATTAGAGCTTTAGAGGGATTTCCATCCACAATATTCTTGCCTGAATGTAGTATTTGCAGCTGTGTCAGAAACAACACAGAGGACAAAGTGTTGGGTTTGCACAGCTGGTTGAGCTGGATCTAAAAGTTTTCTAAAAAAAAAAAAAAAAAAAAAAAAAAAAGTGTCTTTTTTTTCTTCTCTTGTTTTTTCTTTCCAGGCTGCAGGTTTTGTTTTTACTCCCACTGAGAAAGAACAGAGTGACAGGTTAGTGCACATGCAGTACAATGCCACCAAGGACCAGTACTGCAGAGTGTCCAACTACTCTGAGACGATCCCAAATTGGGATCGGTGTGTGTGGATGAAGGAGTCAGTCTTCAGGAAGGTGGAGAACGACTGGCAAATGGTATGTTCATCATTTTGGACTAAAAAGCTCTTGATGGTACATCTGCTTTATTCTTGAAGTTTCTAAAATGCATCTTTGCGTTTTACATGAAGTAACTAAAACATAAAATATTGAAGTTTTCTTTAGTTTTATTGATCATTTTAAAGGGTATTTAAAGTTTATTCCTACAGCAGTGAAATAATCTCTCCACAGTAGGATGGGTGTCTGATTAGATATTTGTATATTACATGCATTAATTTTCAGGATATTCAGAGGGCTCATTCACTGTTTTCAGTGATTATGACTGATGCACTCACAAAAGCAAGGCAAGTTTATCTCTACAGCAGCTTTCATGTACCAGCTAAGTCAGAATGCTTTACATGAAACATTAAAAGTATTACAGATCGTAGAAAGAAGCATAAAAGGCTACAACAAATAGAAAAAAATTACAATGAAATCATAAATTAAATAAAATATAAAAGGATTCTGATCCAGTCTCTGGTCTACCTGGTTAGAGACAGATCTGTAGCTGGTTAGAGACAGATCTGTAGCTGGTTAGAGACAGGTCTGTAGCTGGTTAGAGACAGGTCTGTAGCTGGTTAGAGACAGGTCTGTAGCTGGTTAGAGACAGGTCTATAGCTGGTTAGAGACAGGTCTATAGCTGGTTAGAGACAGGTCTGTAGCTGGTTAGAGACAGGTCTATAGCTGGTTAGAGACAGGTCTATAACTGGTTAGAGACAGGTCTATAGCTGGTTAGAGACAGGTCTATAGCTGGTTAGAGACAGGTCTATAGCTGGTTAGAGACAGGTCTATAGCTGGTTAGAGACAGGTCTATAGCTGGTTAGAGACAGGTCTATAGCTGGTTAGAGACAGGTCTGTAGCTGGTTAGAGACAGGTCTGTAGCTGGTTAGAGACAGGTCTATAGCTGGTTAGAGACAGGTCTGTAGCTGGTTAGAGACAGGTCTGTAGCTGGTTAGAGACAGGTCTATAACTGGTTAGAGACAGGTCTATAGCTGGTTAGAGACAGGTCTGTGTCTGGTTAGAGACAGGTCTATAGCTGGTTAGAGACAGGTCTATAGCTGGTTAGAGACAGGTCTATAACTGGTTAGAGACAGGTCTGTAGCTGGTTAGAGACAGGTCTATAGCTGGTTAGAGACCGGTCTGTAGCTGGTTAGAGACCGGTCTGTAGCTGGTTAGAGACAGGTCTGTAGCTGGTTAGAGACAGGTCTGTAGCTGGTTAGAGACAGGTCTGTGTCTGGTTAGAGACAGGTCTATAACTGGTTAGAGACAGGTCTATAGCTGGTTAGAGACAGGTCTATAGCTGGTTAGAGACAGGTCTGTAGCTGGTTAGAGACAGGTCTGTAGCTGGTTAGAGACAGATCTGTAGCTGGTTAGAGACAGATCTGTAGCTGGTTAGAGACAGGTCTGTGTCTGGTTAGAGACAGGTCTGTAGCTGGTTAGAGACAGGTCTGTAGCTGGTTAGAGACAGGTCTGTAGCTGGTTAGAGACAGGTCTGTAGCTGGTTAGAGACAGGTCTGTAGCTGGTTAGAGACAGATCTGTAGCTGGTTAGAGACAGGTCTGTGTCTGGTTAGAGACAGGTCTGTAGCTGGTTAGAGACAGGTCTGTAGCTGGTTAGAGACAGGTCTGTAGCTGGTTAGAGACAGGTCTGTAGCTGGTTAGAGACAGATCTGTAGCTGGTTAGAGACAGGTCTATGTCTGGTTAGAGACAGGTCTGTAGCTGGTTAGAGACAGGTCTATGTCTGGTTAGAGACAGGTCTGTAGCTGGTTAGAGACAGGTCTGTAGCTGGTTAGAGACAGGTCTATGTCTGGTTAGAGACAGGTCTGTAGCTGGTTAGAGACAGGTCTATGTCTGGTTAGAGACAGGTCTGTAGCTGGTTAGAGACAGGTCTGTAGTTAGAGACAGGTCTGTAACTGGTTAGAGACAGATCTATAGCTGGTTAGAGAAAGGTCTGTAGCTGGTTAGAGACAGGTCTGTAGCTGGTTAGAGACAGGTCTATGTCTGGTTAGAGACAGGTCTATAACTGGTTAGAGACAGGTCTGTAGCTGGTTAGAGACAGGTCTATGTCTGGTTAGAGACAGGTCTATAACTGGTTAGAGACAGGTCTGTAGCTGGTTAGAGACAGGTCTATGTCTGGTTAGAGACAGGTCTATAACTGGTTAGAGACAGGTCTGTAAGCTGGTTAGAGACAGGTCTGTAGCTGGTTAGAGACAGGTCTATAGCTGGTTAGAGACAGGTCTATAACTGGTTAGAGACAGGTCTGTAGCTGGTTAGAGACAGGTCTATAGCTGGTTAGAGACAGGTCTGTAGCTGGTTAGAGACAGGTCTGTAGCTGGTTAGAGACAGGTCTGTAGCTGGTTAGAGACAGGTCTGTAGCTGGTTAGAGACAGGTCTGTGTCTGGTTAGAGACAGGTCTATAACTGGTTAGAGACAGGTCTGTAGCTGGTTAGAGACAGGTCTGTAGCTGGTTAGAGACAGGTCTGTAGCTGGTTAGAGACAGATCTGTAGCTGGTTAGAGACAGGTCTGTAGCTGGTTAGAGACAGGTCTATAGCTGGTTAGAGACAGGTCTGTAGCTGGTTAGAGACAGGTCTGTAGCTGGTTAGAGACAGATCTGTAGCTGGTTAGAGACAGATCTGTAGCTGGTTAGAGACAGATCTATAGCTGGTTAGAGACAGGTCTATAGCTGGTTAGAGACAGGTCTATAGCTGGTTAGAGACAGGTCTATAGCTGGTTAGAGACAGGTCTGTAGCTGGTTAGAGACAGGTCTGTAGCTGGTTAGAGACAGGTCTGTAGCTGGTTAGAGACAGGTCTGTAGCTGGTTAGAGACAGGTCTGTAGCTGGTTAGAGACAGGTCTGTAGCTGGTTAGAGACAGGTCTGTAGCTGGTTAGAGACAGGTCTGTAGCTGGTTAGAGACAGATCTGTAGCTGGTTAGAGACAGGTCTATGTCTGGTTAGAGACAGGTCTGTAGCTGGTTAGAGACAGGTCTGTAGCTGGTTAGAGACAGATCTGTAGCTGGTTAGAGACAGGTCTGTAGCTGGTTAGAGACAGGTCTATGTCTGGTTAGAGACAGGTCTGTAGCTGGTTAGAGACCGGTCTGTAGTTAGAGACAGGTCTGTAACTGGTTAGAGACAGATCTATAGCTGGTTAGAGAAAGGTCTGTAGCTGGTTAGAGACAGGTCTGTAGCTGGTTAGAGACAGGTCTGTAGCTGGTTAGAGACAGGTCTATGTCTGGTTAGAGACAGGTCTATAACTGGTTAGAGACAGGTCTGTAGCTGGTTAGAGACAGGTCTATGTCTGGTTAGAGACAGGTCTATAACTGGTTAGAGACAGGTCTGTAGCTGGTTAGAGACAGGTCTGTAGCTGGTTAGAGACAGGTCTATGTCTGGTTAGAGACAGGTCTATAACTGGTTAGAGACAGGTCTATGTCTGTTTAGAGACAGGTCTATAACTGGTTAGAGACAGGTCTGTGTCTGGTTAGAGACAGGTCTGTAGCTGGTTAGAGACAGGTCTGTAGCTGGTTAGAGACAGGTCTATAACTGGTTAGAGACAGGTCTATAGCTGGTTAGAGACAGGTCTGTAGCTGGTTAGAGACAGGTCTGTAGCTGGTTAGAGACAGGTCTGTAGCTGGTTAGAGACAGGTCTGTAGCTGGTTAGAGATAGGTCTATGTCTGGTTAGAGACAGGTCTGTAGCTGGTTAGAGACAGGTCTGTAGCTGGTTAGAGACAGGTCTGTAGCTGGTTAGAGACAGATCTGTAGCTGGTTAGAGACAGGTCTATGTCTGGTTAGAGACAGGTCTGTAGCTGGTTAGAGACAGGTCTGTAGCTGGTTAGAGACAGATCTGTAGCTGGTTAGAGACAGGTCTATGTCTGGTTAGAGACAGGTCTGTAGCTGGTTAGAGATAGGTCTATGTCTGGTTAGAGACAGGTCTGTAGCTGGTTAGAGACAGGTCTGTAGTTAGAGACAGGTCTGTAACTGGTTAGAGACAGGTCTATGTCTGGTTAGAGACAGGTCTGTAGCTGGTTAGAGATAGGTCTATGTCTGGTTAGAGACAGGTCTGTAGCTGGTTAGAGACAGGTCTGTAGTTAGAGACAGGTCTGTAACTGGTTAGAGACAGATCTATAGCTGGTTAGAGAAAGGTCTGTAGCTGGTTAGAGACAGGTCTGTAGCTGGTTAGAGACAGGTCTATGTCTGGTTAGAGACAGGTCTATAACTGGTTAGAGACAGGTCTGTAGCTGGTTAGAGACAGGTCTATGTCTGGTTAGAGACAGGTCTATAACTGGTTAGAGACAGGTCTGTAGCTGGTTAGAGACAGGTCTGTAGCTGGTTAGAGACAGGTCTGTAACTGGTTAGAGACAGGTCTGTAGCTGGTTAGAGACAGGTCTATAACTGGTTAGAGACAGGTCTATAACTGGTTAGAGACAGGTCTATGTCTGGTTAGAGACAGGTCTATGTCTGGTTAGAGACAGGTCTGTGTCTGGTTAGAGACAGGTCTATAGCTGGTTAGAGACAGGTCTGTAGCTGGTTAAAGACAGGTCTGTAGCTGGTTAGAGACAGGTCTATAACTGGTTAGAGACAGGTCTATAACTGGTTAGAGACAGGTCTATGTCTGGTTAGAGACAGGTCTATAACTGGTTAGAGACAGGTCTGTAGCTGGTTAGAGACAGGTCTGTAGCTGGTTAGAGACAGGTCTGTAACTGGTTAGAGACAGGTCTGTAGCTGGTTAGAGACAGGTCTGTAGCTGGTTAGAGACAGGTCTATAACTGGTTAGAGACAGGTCTATAACTGGTTAGAGACAGGTCTATGTCTGGTTAGAGACAGGTCTATAACTGGTTAGAGACAGGACTGTGTCTGGTTAGAGACAGGTCTATAGCTGGTTAGAGACAGGTCTGTAGCTGGTTAAAGACAGGTCTGTAGCTGGTTAGAGACAGGTCTGTAGCTGGTTAGAGACAGGTCTGTAGCTGGTTAGAGACAGGTCTATAACTGGTTAGAGACAGGTCTATAACTGGTTAGAGACAGGTCTATAACTGGTTAGAGACAGGTCTGTAGCTGGTTAGAGACAGGTCTGTAGCTGGTTAGAGACAGGTCTATAACTGGTTAGAGACAGGTCTATAACTGGTTAGAGACAGGTCTATGTCTGGTTAGAGACAGGTCTATGTCTGGTTAGAGACAGGTCTGTGTCTGGTTAGAGACAGGTCTATAGCTGGTTAGAGACAGGTCTGTAGCTGGTTAAAGACAGGTCTGTAGCTGGTTAGAGACAGGTCTATAACTGGTTAGAGACAGGTCTATAACTGGTTAGAGACAGGTCTATAACTGGTTAGAGACAGGTCTATGTCTGGTTAGAGACAGGTCTATAACTGGTTAGAGACAGGTCTGTAGCTGGTTAGAGACAGGTCTGTAGCTGGTTAGAGACAGGTCTGTAACTGGTTAGAGACAGGTCTGTAGCTGGTTAGAGACAGGTCTGTAGCTGGTTAGAGACAGGTCTATAACTGGTTAGAGACAGGTCTATAACTGGTTAGAGACAGGTCTATGTCTGGTTAGAGACAGGTCTATAACTGGTTAGAGACAGGACTGTGTCTGGTTAGAGACAGGTCTATAACTGGTTAGAGACAGGTCTATGTCTGGTTAGAGACAGGTCTATAACTGGTTAGAGACAGGACTGTGTCTGGTTAGAGACAGGTCTATAGCTGGTTAGAGACAGGTCTGTAGCTGGTTAAAGACAGGTCTGTAGCTGGTTAGAGACAGGTCTGTAGCTGGTTAGAGACAGGTCTGTAGCTGGTTAGAGACAGGTCTATAACTGGTTAGAGACAGGTCTATAACTGGTTAGAGACAGGTCTATAACTGGTTAGAGACAGGTCTATAACTGGTTAGAGACAGGTCTGTAGCTGGTTAGAGACAGGTCTGTAGCTGGTTAGAGACAGGTCTGTAGCTGGTTAGAGACAGGTCTATAACTGGTTAGAGACAGGTCTGTAACTGGTTAGAGACAGGTCTGTAACTGGTTAGAGACAGGTCTGTAGCTGGTTAGAGACAGGTCTGTAGCTGGTTAGAGACAGGTCTGTAGCTGGTTAGAGACAGGTCTGTAGCTGGTTAGAGACAGGTCTGTAGCTGGTTAGAGAGTGGTCTGTAGCTGGTTAGAGAGTGGTCTGTAGCTGGTTAGAGAGTGGTCTGTAGCTGGTTAGAGACAGGTCTGTAGCTGGTTAGAGAGTGGTCTGTAGCTGGTTAGAGAGTGGTCTGTAGCTGGTTAGAGACAGGTCTGTAGCTGGTTAGAGAGTGGTCTGTAGCTGGTTAGAGAGTGGTCTGTAGCTGGTTAGAGAGTGGTCTGTAGCTGGTGTCTCTCTCTATAGCTGGTTAGAGACAGATCAATAGCTCGTTAGGGACTGGTCTGTAGTTTGTTAGAGATATTTAGATTTTAGGTGCTCATTAACCCATTAAAACTCCAAGCACTACTTGTATATCAGTTTTTCAGAAACAGTAGTGTGTAACTCTGTAAAGTAAATCGTGATGAATACCGGGTTGGACTGGGACAAAAAAAAAAAAAAAAACCAACCCTGGCATTTTCTGTCCAGACCAGCCCACTACATCATCTGCGGACTTTACAGATAAGTCTACAAATCTCACACAACCTCATCTCATGCACAACGAAAGTCATGTTCATCAATAGCAGTTAACAAATAAAGAACGTAACTATGGCAGTCAAGTACCCATGTAGCCTTTTTGTGATGCAGTGAACAAGTTTTTCTGTCATTAAGGAAGACTAAGTCTCCTAAGAGCCTTAAGGCCTGCCTACAGAACCGTTAACTGGAATTAAAAGATATGTAAATGTCTGAAATTAAGATCATCAATATGAAAATCTTCAAGCAGGAAATAAACATAATCAAGCTAAGGGTGTTCCGAATTGGAAATAGGTCCGATTTTTGCCAAAACATTGGATATTATCTGACTGTACCAATAATCTCAGATATAAGCAGTCGATTCCACTCTGTATTCCATTTCAGCCATTCCTTCCAGCAGTACCCAGTTGCAACATGCCTTATTGACCATTTATTATTAACCAAATGCAACATGCATGTAATAAATAAACCGGAATGTAAAAAAATAAAGAGGAAGACCTGTTTTACAAGAGATGATGGTTGCAGAGAATATAAAGAGACAATTATGAATTACCAGTTGTAGACATAGCATGACTGAAAATCACCCAACCTAAGCATGCGAAGGTTAAACATACATATTCCTCTCACCACGTGAAACAAGATCAGAAACCCAAACTTGGCCCAGTGAATGATGGAGGAGTCAAAGCAGGTTGTCAAAAGGGGACAGAGCGGAAACAACTCGTTAGGCTCTTTACATAAAGTGGTCAACCTACAAGAGATGTGGAAACGTTATAAAGTCACCATCTGAAATCAAGTATGAATTCATATACAATTATTATACATACTCAACAAATCAGAGGTCTCAGTGTCCAAAGTGGTGAAGTAAAGGCAGTAAGTCCTTGAAAATGGACGTAGGGGGAACAACTCCTCAGCATCTTACAAAGAATTTTTTTCTTCTGTCCTGCACCTACAGTTGAAAACTTTTCAGATAAAACATTTATCAGTGGATGGGAAATAACTCAAAACTGAAAAATAATGAGCTACATAAGAGATTAGTTCATTGTGAAATAATCTTTCTCGAGTGTAACAACACTAATGTCTTTGTCATATTATGACACTTACTATTGCTTTACAATGCAAGAAAATCTGATCTTTTCAGATCTTTGTGAAAATACATGAAAATATTCAAGACAGCAATATACACAACTGTTTGAAAACTATAGAAAAAGTAACACATTTACACAGATATTAATGTTACACACAAATTTTACCTATTACCTCAGTAAACAATAAATGCATTGAAAGATTACAATAAATTCAATGGAAGATATTGCAAATAAAACAGGTGTACTTGTATTGTATGCTAAAACTTTAAGTATATCATCTTTATTTACAATGCATATTGATTCTGCATCTGTTTACAGGTCAATAGTCCATGTCAATATTTACTGTTGCTATGGCGACAAGAGACTGCTGCTGTTAGCAGCTGTTCGCTATCTTAGCTAAATACTCTGAACAATAACAACCCACCGTAATGTTAAAAAATAATCAGCCACAAATATCAACAGTCACAGCCCTTCATCTCTGGGCTAATATGTTGTCACGGGTATTCAGTTAATTTGGTCCCATCACATCCAATGTAAAAACGTTTTCTACTTTGTTTTGGACACGTCTCAAAGCCTAGCCAGTAAGGCTAACGTTACTCACCATGTAGGTCTCCACTTGCTCGGCTTTCCGATGCAGCAGCACCTGCTGAGGTGGTGACCCCAGACCAAAATAGATCTGTCAGGTTTGAACTTTTAACAGCTTCCGCCTCCAAAGACTTCAGCTTTTTGAGTCACAGTTTTTTAGCACCACCCGGAGGTTTCTTTAAGCATTTCCATTTTCAGCTCAGCAGCAGAGCGTCCCACGACTCCGGCCCATGCCATGAGGTCCCACCATAGACTGTATTTAAAGAGATGGACGCAGCCTCTGTGACGTCACCCGTAGGTTTCTGAAGAGCTGAATTGAAGCTCGGTGGGCGGTTCCTACCGTCGCCATCTTGACAGCGTCATGCGCGTCGTCTCGCCCAGAAAATACAAATATGGGCTAAGAGGGGAGCCATATGGGTCATGGCAGATGATTGACATCGAGCGCACTCCGAGCTTTCTGTAGCTAAGAGCTAACCGAGCTAACCCGGAGATAACTGGAGATAACCAGCTAACGGAGGTAAGCGGGCTAAAGCTAAGTCACGTTGTTAACCAGCTAAAAACCGCGCTTGTTCTACGTTCTTCTGACTTGAAGCTGGAGATTGGTACCTGTCAATCAAAAGGACACGCCCCTAAATATGCCGAACTTCGAGATTAGATTACTTTTAAAAGGGTGAGTTAGAAAAAAATTCACTCCCCCCGCAGTTGTCATGAAGGTAAACCTGACCTATGAACCGAAAATGGATTTTTGAACTGGCTGTGAACATGTTTATTTCTGCTGTAAACATGTTTATTTCTGCTGTGAACATGTTTATTTCTGCCGTGAAGTTGGCCTTTTTAACATGGGAATCTATGGGGATTTGCTCTGTTTTGGAGTCAGTCCCTAGCGGATGAAGGGGGAACTGCAGTTTTATGCACTTCCGCATAGACTTCACTGTTAACCGCCGGAGATTGCCGCTTGGGTCCCACCCACCCTGTTTGTGTTGGAACTTTTAGGGCTCTCTTAGCCTATTAGTCCATGATTTATTGACGATGACAAACATAGACCAATCACATGTGTCGAGGCTGCCTACACACTGCTAGCCCTTTGTACCAATTGACCCAAATGGAGGAATTTTAGAGAGAGAGAAAAAAAAAAAAAAAAAAGACAGCAGACTGGACCGGCCCACATTGGGTCAATGGCCCACCGGGACGATGCCTGTATGCCCGTTGGCCAGTCCACCCCTGGATGGATATCTGACCATTGAGGTGATCTACAGAAGTTTTCTCACATTTTTATTCCATCCACAAGGTTTACAATCCAGCAACAAAACATGGAGCTTATTCAGACTTTATGGCAAATCCACAATATGGTTACACAGTAATTTCTCAAATTTTCATCACTCTCACCACTATGTTGCTAAGAGACCTCTATGTTCACCTGGAAATGATGATGAAAATCTTGTCTGTTCCTGAAAATCTGATAATGTGGTTTGTTAAAAACAATGAAAGGATTGACTAATTACCGTGTTTCTCATTAAAAAAAAAAAAAGAGAGAAAGAAAGAAGTGCCCTCACTTCAGTGAATAAATGAAAAGGCAGAAAAACAGTTACCAACTGCTTTGCTTGCAACAACAGCTTGGAAGAGCTTTAAATCTAGATAAGTCCAGCAAAGATAAACTGGTTGAAATTAGCAGAAATCTTACAGAATCAGGAAGCATGAGCAGCTTTTTTGTGATGATCTGGTTGTAATTATGTTTTAGGTATACATAGCCCGGACAGAAGGCTCTTCGGTTGGAAGAATCAGCTGGAAGTTTGACTTTGCTCCGGCGGGGATGAAGATAGAGTCCTTTTCCATCATGGCCAGCAGCCAGACTTTCCATTCTGCTCACATCTGTTGGAACGTGCAGTCAGGCCAGACTACTACAGAATTTCCTGGAGGTACACTTACCAGTCAGACATATCAAAATACTCCCCATGTTGTGGGACTTGATCCCTCCTGATTATTTCCTTCCATGCACTTGAATCCTCAGATGGGAAGATGCACTCGTTTCCCGACATGTCCGGCTCCTCCGAGCTCATCGTGGCAGCAGAACTCAGCGGGGGAGAAGGGGACAACTCCTGGCAGCACTCTCAGCTCTTCAGACAGCATTTGAAAGAACCAGAGTTGACTTCGCTTGAAGTCATCATTCATCTACAAGATGCATAAAAGTTGTTTTTGCTTTTAAACTGGACACATAATTTTTGTTCACTTTTGGTTGCCACGGTAACTTCAATAACTGGGGACTAAAATGGTTGTAGCTTATGTTGACAAATCAGTGCAATATTTAAACATGTTAGTTCTCCAGGGTGTGTAAACGTGCTTGGATGAATGATAGATGAATGAATGTTACTTTTGTACTTGTGACACATTTTGAACATTTAGATTGGAAATTAATTAATCAAACTGAGTTTTAAGTATAAGCCATAGCATTCTTGTAATATTTTCCTTCACTGTGTATCTGAGGATACCTTTGTCTTCTCGGGCTTTAGGTCACTTGTAAGTAATAAACTGTCATATTTGGTGAACGTGTTATCTAGTAGTGATTTACATCTTGTGCCTAGTCATGTTACTAGTAATTATTCTTCTCTTTGAGCAAAAGCTGTACGTTACCAAACGTGTAGTTGTACTGTAAAGATAACACTGTAGTCCAGCCCCTAAGTTTACTTCAATAGTAAAACCACGCCAGTGTCTTACTTTTTTCAGTAAAGAGGCCAGACAAGGGATGTGTTTTAATTAATTAATTTTGAGGAAAAGCTGATTGGATTTTTGCCGCCATCTTGCGTTGAAACAAGAGCATGGGGTCATTTAAAGTTGACTTTTCCTATTGGTTGAAATTCCGGTTCTTTTCGAAAGCAGCCCCCTGATTGGCTGCTTTCTCTTCGAAGCGATTCGCCGTTTGTCGTGCAGATGGCGGAGCCGGACATCGGGCACTGCTGTTAGCTAATGTTCGCTTTATTTCTCAATAAGCGAAAGCATTTAATTTACTGCATTTCGGGGCGTTTCCGTTAAATTAAACTTGTACTATGTGACATTTCCACATGAAACTGTAAACGTATTTAAATCTTTTGTTTTTGTCCAGTATTTATTTAGCAGCAAGCAGCCGGTTAGCAGCTTTGTTGCAAGTTAAGGCCTGCGGTACCTCCGCTTGTCGATTTTAACAATAGCAGGGACACATTCCTCTCTTCAGCTTGTTTTCATTCACTCCAACAGCTATTTTCAGGGCGAGCCGACTAAAGAACATGGACTGTGGACAGGTTTCGGCACCGTTCAGCACATGAGTCAATGTTGATGGACTATAAATTTGGCCGGGACTGAGGACATTTTGCGAGCTGCACCATAAACAAATTAAGGATCACAAAGAAAGATGTCTAACGGCGCCGCAGGGAGTGGGGGTCTGGCTTGGATGGTAAGTTACCTTCATATCAAATCAAATTGACTAACTTAAAAAAAACTGCGCTTGCAATATTTAGTATATTTTAAGACAAAAACGTTGTGTAAGTCGCTTTTAGCTTGTAGTAGGCAGGAAGTCTCCCAGGAAGTCCCTGCTGTTTATTCTTTTACCGGAGCCGGTCTGTAACTCCAGCTGGGGCTTCCCAGGCCTGAACCCCTCTTCTGGACCCCCATGGGGCTGATCAGAACCCCTCTTCTGGACCCCCATGGGGCTAATCAGAACCCCTCTTCTGGACCCCATCAGGCTGATCAGAACCCCTCTTCTGGACCCCATCAGGCTGATCAGAACCCCTCTTCTGGACCCCCATCAGGCTGATCAGAACCCCTCTTCTGGACCCCCATGGGGCTGATCAGAACCCCTCTTCTGGACCCCATCAGGCTGATCAGAACCCCTCTTCTGGACCCCCATCAGGCTGATCAGAACCCCTCTTCTGGACCCCCATGGGGCTGATCAGAACCCCTCTTCTGGACCCCCATGGGGCTGATCAGAACCCCTCTTCTGGACCCCCATGGGGCTGATCAGAACCCCTCTTCTGGACCCTCATCAGGCTGATCAGAACGCCTCTTCTGGACCCCCATCGGGCTGATCAGAACCCCTCTTCTGGACCCCATCAGGCTGATCAGAACCCCTCTTCTGGACCCCATCAGGCTGATCAGAACCCCTCTTCTGGACCCTCATCAGGCTGATCAGAACGCCTCTTCTGGACCCCCATCAGGCTGATCAGAACCCCTCTTCTGGACCCTCATGGGGCTGATCAGAACGCCTCTTCTGGACCCTCATGGGGCTGATCAGAACCCCTCTTCCGGACCCCCATGGGGCTGATCAGAACCCCTCTTCTGGACCCCCATGGGGCTGATCAGAACGCCTCTTCTGGACCCCCATCAGGCTGATCAGAACCCCTCTTCTGGACCCTCATGGGGCTGATCAGAACCCCTCTTCTGGACCCTCATGGGGCTGATCAGAACCCCTCTTCTGGACCCTCATCAGGCTGATCAGAACGCCTCTTCTGGACCCCCATCAGGCTGATCAGAACCCCTCTTCTGGACCCCCATGGGGCTGATCAGAACCCCTCTTCTGGACCCCCATGGGGCTGATCAGAACCCCTCTTCTGGACCCCCATGGGGCTGATCAGAACCCCTCTTCTGGACCCCCATGGGGCTGAACAGAACCCCTCTTCTGGACCCCCATGGGGCTGATCAGAACCCCTCTTCTGGACCCCCATGGGGCTGAACAGAACCCCTCTTCTGGACCCCCAACGGGCTGATCAGAACCCCTCTTCTGGACCCCCAACGGGCTGATCAGAACCCCTCTTCTGGACCCCCATGGGGCTGATCAGAGCTTATAACACACAGCAGCACACAGCAGACAAAACTGCGCCACTTTGTAGCGCCATCAACTGTGGACAAGATGATCAGGGTCCAAAACTTGATTCACTGAAAGTTGTAATTGATTTTAAGACTGACCGTTAACAAAATTACAATATTGATCATGTAATGAAACACTTTTATTTATTTTGCAGGATCGTAGGAAGTCGGCAAATAATGAACACACAAACTCTCTGCCCAATGATTAACTCAGCGTTTTGTTAACCTTGCAGCACAAGAGTAAGCACATCGGTTAAGGCACTTTTCAGTTTCCAGCTCTTACCGTAACGCGGATAGGTTGGGGAGCCCACAACCCCGGTAGAGAGTGCCAAAACCAGCTGGGCGTCCTGATCAGATAGACCCGCAGCAGACTCCACCGAAGTCTGGGGCTTCCCCGCTTTAATACCCCTCACTCTGCAACATAACGTGGGAGCGCTAGGGAGGTGGCCAACCATCCCCACACACACACACACACACCATGAGACCATAACTTTTGTTGTTTCACACACTCAGTTTACCTTCTTCAGTGATATAAGCAAGCAGCTCTGCAAAACAGGATTCTCTTCCCACAACACCATTGAATGAGGGCACACAACATCACTAATAAAGTCTATACTTCAGATCACAACCTTAATAAAATTTATGGACCCAACTTGCATGAATATATTTAGGTTTTTGCTGTAAAATTGTTCAAACATGGCGATAATGAATCTACTACCTTTAAACATCAGAAGTCTATAAAATATCAGACACACCAAAAGTCTGATATCCTTCTGTCCAATACAGCTTCACAGAGGTGAAATCAAGCCAATCCATTAATTATTTAGAGTTTTTGTTTGTTCATATTATCACAGAAACTAATAAAGGTTTATTTAAAGTAAAGAGTTGCTCCACAATATTCAGGTTAATCTCCATGTTCTGGGTGTCTGGGGGCATCCTGAGACCTGGGATGCATTGCCAGGGTAAAAATGGGTTGTAAATCAGAATCAGTCAGCGAAGAAATGGGAAATATTTGTCTGACAGAGGATAAAACCATGCTAACACATATCTGCTGTAAAATACACTTTGCCTTGTTTTGTAAACATTACAGTTGAAAATAAATTATGTGCTGCAAATGTGTTAATCCTGGTGAATTTCTTTCTTAAATCTTCATGTCTTGCACCGGATTTGTTTAGAAATATCTCTGAAGTTTAAGTGACCTAACATTTTTTGTATTTACTGTTGGATTGTGCAGAGCAGAAATTCAGCCTGCGCAGACATCACTGTGTCTCATCAGTTTTGATTGATACGTTTACAGGGACTGTTGTTGGGGGCATCATGCAGCGCAGACATTACGTGGGGGGGGGTTTAGGGCTGCTGGGGTCACCCCATTAGTCATTACTCTTGTTATATGTTTCCCTGCATGCTGGGAATTCCTGCTGAAGTGCAAAATAAGATAAAATGAGAAGACGCATGTTTCACATTTTCAATACAAGAGGAATTAGAAGTTTGAAAAAGGGATGTAGATGAAAAAGAAATGTAAAACCCAGTAAATGACAAAGCTTGCTCTCACTTGCCTGCGTTGTCCCGCAGCTTTCGCAGTTAAATGGATATTTCCAATTCTAACAACAATCATTGTGAACAGGAGGCTGCCAACGGCAGAGGTGACTTTGGGAAGATGGAGGGGGCCAAGAAAGACAAGGCAGTCTCCAAGTTATCCGTGGAGCGAGTGTACCAGAAGAAGACCCCGCTGGAGCACATCCTTCTCCGTCCAGACACGTACATCGGTTCAGTGGAGCCCGTCACTCAGGTGAGTTCTGATGCAAGGTCGTCAACATGTGCTTTCAGAGCGTACGTCTCTCAGATGGTTCGGTGATATTCATCTTCCAACTCCAGTCATATCTGTGTAAGGCTTTGTTCAGGGCACACAGGTAGAGCTTCATGTATAGTGCTGTGAAAAAGTATTTCCCCTTTTAGATTTCTTATGTTTTAGCAAATCTGTCACACTTCAAAGTGTCAGATCATCACACAGATTTTACCCTGAGGAAAAGGCAGTCTTTAGGGGCCAAAGAGTCTCCAAGCCTTCATGGTCCTGTGTGGAAAAGGACATGTCCAGCTGGTGCATGCCTGAGAAAACTCACCATGCAACTTACTGGCTTCTCACTCCAATCTGTTCTAAATGCACTAATAACATAAACGACTGGCTGATTCATCCTGCTGTTACAGGATCTGAAGACCGATGCAAAAGCTTTATGGTTTCTTGACTGAACTTGTGGAGCGATGCACGTGCATAATTTTCACCAGGTTTCTAAAAGCCTGGTGAAAATAAAACTCCATCATGTTCACAGACCTGATCTCTGCAGTGTTTAACCAAGAAAAGATGCAGACGCTCCACTAGTTAACATTTCCAGGTCAGAACATTGTTCACACCTCAGCTAGAGAGTAAATCTGTGTTTGTGGTGGTTTCAGTGCTAGAAACCCTGCCGGAGCAGAAACTTCTGACTGAAAACACAAAGAGGACCACAGATGTGCTCATTCATCATCTTTGTTTGATTAACCAGCTTTTGGGAAGTTATAGGATGCTATGTGCCGGTGTCGTGCTTCAGAATCACCATGCTGTCTGAATCCTTGTTAAGCCGTCATTTCTGCCAAAACAGCTGCATGTGACAAGCGATTAATTCATCTAACACACATGTCTTGTGGGTTCCTGCAGAGAACCCATGCACATGCACTCCACAGAGAAAGGCCTCCACATCACCTGTACGCTCTGTTTATTGACTCGGGCTGTTCCGTTGTCCTGCCGCGCCGGCGGACACAAAGTCCAGGATGGCTGCCCAAAGCCGGCGTCGGGCTCAAGACGAGACCGGCGCTGAAAGTGAACTGGAAGCAAAGCAGAAATGGTTATTTATGTTCCATGTTGTAGCTGTAGACACGTCCGGTCAGAGCCGTCCCCAGCCCCCCCACATTGGAAGTGGAATTGAATAAAGGGGATCTGATGTGTTTTCCATGAAAACCTCAATGCGGAATGACTATTCCCACGTCAAGACGAAGGAGAATACTTTCATTCTGAATAATGAAGTCAGACTTGGTCATCCTGTAGCTGTGGTCGCTGATTCAGTAACCGATGTAAATATAACTCCGTTCGGTTCGGGCTCCTGAGGTGGATATGAAGCGATATGATCATGGCAGCAGCAGCCGGGTTTTCTCCCTGAGCTCAGACAGATGATGTTTGAGGGGAAGCACATTCTGGACGGAAAGATTCCTTCCCACTGGAGGGTCTTCTACAGCCTGATTGATGGCTGTTGTGTGTCGCTGATATTTAAATAAAACAAACTTTTAACAGAAAGAAACAAATCTGACGTCCGTTTGTTCTAATCTTTAATTCTCTTCTCAAATGCCTGAATGTTCCCCCAGTGTGCTGTTTCTCTCTCCATGTGGTCAGTGCTTCTGCCTCCAGCTGTAAGACGCCGTTTCAGACGTGTTCTCCTGTGTTTGGCGCTCCTCTGCAGTGCTGCCAACTCCCCAGTAACAGAAGCTGCGATTGGCTGTAGTAGCTAAATGATGTCATCACTTAATTTGCAGAATCAGACTGGTTCATAGTAACACACAATGTTGTGGAGAGGAATAATGTCGCCGGAGAGGCCAGATAGATGATGATACAAGGAGGCTGTGTTTGTTTGTTTATGTTCAAGATGACCCAAAAAGTTCTGGATGGATTTTCATCAAATTTTCAGGACTTGTTGGAAAGGTGAAAAGGAAGAACTGCTTTAATTTTGGTGGTGATCCAGATCAGGAACTGTTTAATGGTCTTGGCGGAGGTTTGCGCTCTCTGGGTGTTTTTCTAGTTATGTTTAGTTTTCATGAAGCGTTGTTTTGTTTTTAACAACATGTTGCGGTGCTTCTAACTTTATCCTTGTTTTGTTCACACTCTTCATGAGGAGACGTGTCGGTTCGCCCGGATGGTTCAGTCTGCTCATGGAGGCGACGAGGTGAGCGCCTCCTGCTGCTGCGGGAGGTCCGCGCCTCCTGCTGCTGCGGGAGGTCCGCGCCTCTACTGCAGGGGTTTTAGACGTTTCTTTCACTGAAAAGAAAGCAAACATACCTGCGAAATGTGAGCTGACATGACAATAAAGTTCCTTGAATCCTTGGAGAAGTGGCTACATTTGTTGCTTTTGGAGAAATGGTCGCTGCAGGGGTCTCGCTGAGCGTAGCGACAAAGTCGCAGAGATGAACAGAATAAAATATTGTGTGTTTATCAGTGAAATAATTAGAATTTTTCAGTTATTTAGCAATGAAATGACTCAACATCTGATTTCCCTGCATTTTAAATCTGAATAAATGGTAGAGAAGATGAATGAGTGATAACCAGGCTGGGTCCAGTTTGACCAGAAGCACACGCCGCCCTCTTCATGTTTTCATGATCTCTTTCAGCCGATGTGGGTCTTTGATGAAGAGGTCGGGATGAACCAGAGGGAAATCACCTACGTCCCTGGACTCTACAAGATCTTTGATGAAATTCTCGGTGAGTGAGTATGAACTGTTTATGTTGGAGGAAAAGGCCATGTGGCATCTGAAAGCAGGCTCGGCAGCTCTGATCACTCAGCTCCTCTAACTCCAACGTTCAGCCTGACTGAGGAGTGTTTGTGGCAGATTAGAGCGAGCGCTGCGGCTTTATTTATGCCTCTAACGTGCAGGCATGCTGAGTCAGGCCGATGCAGGTTAAAACGGCGGCGGGATCGTTTGTTTTTATGACTGGGCTAAATCTGGGAGAGATGCAGCGCTTTGTGACACCAGACAGATAAACAGTTTCCTGTTTCCTCTTGCGTACACAAGACTCATCTGGAGACATTTTAAGGCAGAATCACCTTTCAGATGGATCCTACAACCATTTTTACATCAGAAATCCTTTTTGGCCCCTCCTGTTTTCTGTCATGGCAGCAGGAGGGGCATAAACATGTTTTAAAGGAGATTTTTGACATGAACAGATGATGCAGATGTTTCTGCTTGTGTTATGGGTGGAGCAGCTCTCTCCGATGGTTTGCTTTCATCAGTCTTATCATGCAGCTTGCAGCCGCTCCTGCCAGCTTCAGCCTGACTCCGGGTCAGATGAGGACAAAGAGCCTCCAGGCAGTTTGATGGAGTTTGGGACATTCAGAAGTTTCTGTTAGATGATGTTTCACATTTTACCTGCTTCCAGTGTGAAACAAAAGTTTTTTTCTTCTTCGCACCAGTGTTCCTGACATCTGACATGTCGAGGTGAAAGACTTTAGAGGTCCCATTTATGTCATTTTAACTTTCTGAAGGCTTTCTAACCGTCTCCATGTCCTGCGCCTGACGCCCAAACCTGAGAAAGCTCTCTCACCTCTCCCACCTGCTCCACATTGTAGCAAATATGTGCTCAAACAGGTGAGTCTTTCCCCTTTGGGACCTTAAGAAGGGAAATAACCTCTCTCCTGGAGCTGCATGCAGCAGGCCACACATGGAAGCGTGCAAAAAGCAACATTCTGATTGGCTGTGATTCCCGGTTTCACACCTGTCGGGTGTTGGTGTGGAATTAACACCGGTGCACATCAGACATGTTCTACGGTGAAGAACGACAGACAAGAATCGCAAAAACTGGAAACAATTGTAAAACGTGGGAGCCGCTCATGTTATTACTGATTATTCTAGAGTTTGTCACCGAGCACAACGGAGCAGACCCCAACGCCACACATTGGTGTTGGAATAAGTGAAAGCTGCTGCATCTGTTCCTGGTGGAGCTGTGCCAGGAGAACATCCCGCTGATGGAAGCAGCTTCCATCAGACTTCCTCTGTTTGAGCTGCACATGGAGCAGATCAGGGGAAAACAGATGAAAACTACGAGTTTCCGGGGAAAAACCCTGCATGTTTCTGCCTGACAGAACCAGAAACATGGTGTATAAGTGATGCTGAAAGTTAGTCTGAATTTCCTGCCTGAAGACGAACTAGCAGCTTCTCTGGTGGTCGTCCTCAGGCAGACTCAGACTTGTGCCACACTATGAATGTCTGGAAGACACTGGAAACATCAAAACACTCCAACAGGACCACGTTATTGGCTTAAGGCAACACAATCACAAGATGTTTGGTGTTCTGGGCCGAAGGAAACGGGCGGGTGCAGATGAGTTCTACGTTGCATATTTCTGACAGAAACCAGAGGAAAAATCTGAGCTGTCGTTCGTCTCTCTTCTATGCAGCGATGCATGAATGTCTCATCTTACTGTTATGTTCACTATTTCAGCTATTTCTATGAAAAAGAAAAGAATATTTGAATTTATGATAAAAATCATCAGGTTTTAGTTTGATTCATGAAGTCAGACTTTGTGTTTTTATGGCTTTGTTCCTTTTTCCTTTCCAGTCAATGCAGCAGACAACAAACAAAGGGACAAGAACATGACCGCCATCAAGGTTACCATCGACCCGTGAGTACAGGCTTTACTTATGACTGGTAAACATTTTAGAACATTTTGTGTGACTGTGGTCTCCATCAGTTCACTAAACTATGTTGAAAGAGAAAGACAATAAAGGGAAATGAGGTCCGGTTCGACCTCTGCAAGTAAAGCCAGCAGATCATCAGTCAACAAAGCCTCCAGCAGAAGGTTAATCCACCAATCAGCTTCTTCACCAGATGAGGTCTGATGTTGGCCGTCAAGAGCAAATACTGGACCTCATCAGACTTCATGAACGTGCTTTAAACAGCTGCTGAACGCTGGAAATGGAAAAGGAACAGCGCGATGATGCTAGCAACCTGGCGTTAGCTACCGCTGAGAGGGGATGAATAATTCTCACTGACTTCAGAGTATTTTGCATCACAAGTGTGTGATGATGACGATCAGGACGGTTCCTGGAAAACGGAGAAGAAACTGTTGCTTCTTTCTTTCAGCTCTGATGTCTGCTGCTGTCAGAGGAACTCCTACCAGACAGCCTGTTAGTGGCCGAGCTAGAAGCACACGCTGTCATTCTGAATCACCACAAACCACACTATGTACCAGTCATAGTGTCATGAAGACGGAAAACCTTTCTTATGCTTCAGTGTTTGGATTGTAACATTTAACCTGTTCCACTGCACCATGTAGAAGTGTTGAAGAAATCCAGCTTCACCTTGACAAGCGGAGTCACTATTCCAGCCCTAAAGGGACATTTCAGCAGTTAAAACCAAATAAAACATCTGTATGTTGTCCAGAATTCATCAATCTGCAGTATTTTAATGTCTGCAGAGCTGCCCAGCAGCTCATCGTTCTCCAGTGACCTTAAACACACGAAGCAGGCTCTGCATGTCATGCCTGTTCTGTTCCCAGGGAATCCAACACCATTTCCATCTGGAACAACGGGAAAGGAATTCCTGTGGTCGAGCATAAAGACGAGAAGATGTACGTTCCCGCTCTCATCTTCGGCCATCTGCTCACCTCCAGCAACTACGATGATGAAGAGAAGAAGGTCACAGGTGAGAGCAGATATATTTCATTTTAGCTCATTGTGGATTTTTATTGCAACGTATTTAAATCTAGATGAGGCGAGTTTGGTAGAAATCAGCAGCCTCCTCTCACTGTGGGCTATGAAAGGCACTTTGACCTGCTTTCGATCACATGGCTGAATCTGCCGTCACACTACCTTTCTCTTCCTTGCTCTCAGAAACTCCTGGTTTTCTTTCTCAGCACGTTTGGGTCATTGTCTGATGGAGTTCCATAAAGCTGTTACAAACCTTCTCCTCTCCTGGAAGCCGGCTAAGCCTGCAGCATGAGGCTGTTTTCCATGTTTTCTAAGCTTACCCATGTAAACCTCTGGAAATCCAGGCTGTTTGTATTGAAGAACCATCATACTGAATTCCTAAAGAAACACACAGTGTGGCTGTTTGTCCTGCCTGCTGCTGACAACAAACTGAAGGAGGGCTGAGTTACGCTCCAGCTTACATTCCTCTCAATTTGGCATTACTTTAATTTAGCACACAGCCAGAAGCGTGCATTTATAGCTCCAGCCGTATTTCCTCCTGCTTCACATTCACTAAACTCCGGACTCTGACTCGTCATTAGGATTCGTGATGAGGACGGTAGAAGATCTATGCAATATAAACCTTTTCCAAAAGGATTTTTAAATGAATTAAAGTCATTTTAAACATTATCATGTAAATGATTATTTTTTCCCTCCCCAGATGTGTGTTTCAACAAATGATTATATAATAATCCAAATATGTGCAGGGCGTAAATAGTACAAAAGTAAATGTTAAAACGAAACAATTTCATGTTTACTTTATTTTTCCCTGCTATCATGCTGAGAAACGGCCCTCTGCTCCAGCGAGCGAACACCTCCCACTTCCACTCAGAAAGTTGCCTCCTGCCGACTCGAGTGGTTTTTTAACAGCAGCTAGCTTTCACAGGGTCCACTGAAAGCTCTTTTCATTTTTCCAAACTCTCTTGCTGATGAAGTGTGTTTGTGTCCAGGTGGGAGGAACGGCTACGGTGCTAAACTCTGCAACATCTTCAGTACCAAGTTCACAGTAGAAACTGCCTGCAAAGAATACAGACACAGTTTTAAACAGGTGAGATACCTCTTCTCCTTATTTGGCCACAAAGTAGAGGCAGTAGTTTGGATTGTGGTTTAATTAACACTTTGTTTACTGTGAAAGGTCATTGTAGTGTCTCAGGTTCCCAGCTGCCGTCTACAGGACGTCTCCTCGTGTGATTTCATCCATTTCGTCTTTTCTTGGTTTCACTGGAAAATCTCAAGAGATTGTACATAAAAAATGTTTTAAAATGCATTTTCATTCATAGTCCCCACTAGGACATTTTATTGTTGTGCACTGAGTACGACAAAAGCATTTTGCTTTAATCTGTTTACTCTATGATATGTGAATGAAGTAATGATTGTTTTTATAGGGTTGTGAGATGCAGCAACGCATGAGGTAAGGGTGTGAATATTGTCACCGTCACACTCTGGGTGATTGAAGGTTACTGGGTGAATTCATATCCGGCGTTTTGTGGGAGATGGTCACTTCATACAACAGAAGTTGGTCTTAGTTAAAGGACGGTGCACACAGGAGAGTTTAACAGTCAGAAAATGCAAAGTGGCTTCGGAAACGGCCGGTTTATGTTGCCATGTGTTCGACCCTCAGACGTGGCAGAACAACATGAACAAGACTTCTGAGCCCAAGATCAAATTCTTTGATGGGGAAGACTTCACCTGCGTGACCTTCCAGCCAGACCTGTCCAAGTTCAAGATGGAGAAACTGGACCGGGATATCGTAGCACTCCTTACCCGCAGAGCATATGATGTAGCCGGCTCCTGCAGGGGCGTTAAAGTGTCACTGAACGGCAAAAAATTACCCGTAAGTCTCTTCCTCTACTTTATATGTTGACATGTGATGTTTCTGCTGAGTCATTTTCGGTGCAGAAACACAGAACTACCACTTCAATCACACATTAGTCTTTTCTGCAGCAGATTCAAAGGTGGACCTCTCATATAGGCACTATTTTTTTTATAATCTTTTCTGTTCAGTATACAAAATTATTCCTTAATTTTCTCTAATTATTATTTCGTCTCGTATCATCTGTAATCCAGAATTTATTTGCTAGGAATGCAAACGATATTTGGCAACTCTTTTAGCCTACACTGATAACTCCACTCCAAACTCAAGCTGTGATTATATGAACCATCAGTCCAGTTTGTCTACAACACTAGAGGAGAAAAGGAATGAATGTGCTTCATTATTAAACTACATATTAATGTGTAGATCTGCCAGAATTGCATGAAAGTGGAGCTCCAGATAAAACCGTTGTGACTCGGCTGTAACCCAGACTCTCTTTACACATAGAAAATGTTTCAGAAGGATTTCTATAACTGTTTTAATTAGTTTAGTTGGATATAAGTTTATAATGAACCCCGTCCTCTTTGTCCCGTAGGTTCATGGCTTCCGCAGCTATGTGGATTTATACGTGAAGGACAAACTGGACGAGACGGGCGTCCCCCTGAAGGTGGTGAATGAAACTGTGAATGATCGGTGGGAGGTCTGCCTCACCATGAGTGAGAAGGGATTCCAGCAGATCAGCTTCGTTAACAGCATCGCCACCACAAAGGTACATCTCCCTGAAATGTGGGGAAAGTAACACGTGTGTGTGAAACGTGTAACAGCCTGACATGACGTGTGTTTCAGGGCGGCAGACACACCGACTATGTGGTGGACCAGATTGTAGCCAAACTCATAGAAGTAGTGAAGAAGAAGAACAAGGCAGGAGTCTCGGTCAAACCCTTCCAGGTAGTTTAACAAAGGTTTTCTCAACATTTCGACGTCGCTGTGACGGCAGTGTTTCACTACAGAGAATAAGGAAAAGCTGATGATCCTCCTGTTGTTTGCCCCTCAGGTGAAGAACCATATCTGGGTTTTTGTCAACGCCCTGATCGAGAATCCAACGTTTGACTCCCAGACCAAGGAGAACATGACACTCCAAACCAAGAGCTTTGGGTCCAAGTGCCTTCTGTCTGACAAGTTCATTAGGGCTGTAAGGACATTTTTCACCTCCTTTTTGTTTTTTTTGTTCATGGAAAAGAGGAATGAATTGACTATTCCTCTCCGTCACCAACAGGCAACCAACTGTGGGATCGTGGAGAGTATTCTCAACTGGGTCAAGTTCAAAGCTCAGACACAGCTGAACAAGAAGTGCTCGTCCGTCAAACACAGCAAGATCAAAGGCATCCCCAAGCTAGATGACGCCAACGATGCCGGTGCGGTAACCATTCACTGATTTACAGAACAAGCCATCCTGTCATCCATACCTGCTTTGCTTAACGTGTTTCCGTCATGGATGGAGGCTGATATTATTTAAAATAGTGCTGTAGGAGTGGTGATCCACTCGTCTTTTATGTTGCCATGGTTAAGTCAGGTCATCCACTAGAGGGCAGCGCTGAGTTCAGGGTTCACTTGCAAGTTTTGACACTGGTAGCGTTAATGCACCGCTCCTCTGCGTCTTCTTTGTGTGCTTTTTATTTGGTGGTTCACTGCGTCATCTTCCTGTTTCTCTGGTTTGTTCCAGAGAAGCAAACCAGAAACCGCTGTTCAACATATCACCGCCACGCAATTTCCAGTGGCGTTGCTTTGTTTTTTGTGCTATGAACAATACAGATGGGATACACACACTGCACACCAAGATCTCCAGAAAGCTTCACCTTAGAAGACATTTTCAAGATCCTGAAACTGTTTGCATGTGAACTGCTGGAGTTGAAATCTGTCCTTCTCAAAATGCCCATGTATATGTGTGGATAGGATCTGAAAGGTAGGGAGGGGGTCTGCTTCTTGAAGCTGGTTCCACAGAGGACGCTCTAACAAGTGATTATTGTACTGTCCACTTCCATAACACAACAATAATCAGGAGTTAGTCGTTCAGTAAGGAAGAAACAGTTCCATGAACTAGTTTTCCTGCATTCTGAGGCAGGATGTTCCTCATTTAGGGAATGTTACATCAGTGGACGAAGGTGGTCCTAGAAAGCAGATTCTGGTCCAGAATAACTCTAAGGTTTGTCTGTCGGACTGGGAGCCGACATAAAACCATCCAGCGTCGATGTTTAAAATGCAATAAACAGTAAAACTTCAAACACAGCTTCTTGTCAGATTAAGCCAAACATCTAATTCTGTAAAAACTTTCATCTATACCAAAAAAATGACTTGTTTTAAATGATATTTTGTTTTTATGTTAAATTTAAATAAGATAACACACACCTGGGTCTGGTAAACAGGAAAAGGATGGATTCGCTTGAAGGGTAGGTCAGGAAATTGAACTTTGTTGTTTTGTGCTTTATATTTAAAAGTTTACTTTTTTCCATTTGTTTTCTAAAAATTCTAAATGACTTCCCTATTTAAGGTTTTAGTAAAGCGATTCATTCAAACGGAACGGGACTCTTAATGCCACCAGTTTATTCAGGACCGCAGGTTTCGTGAGGAATCGCGCATCTGCCTGTATCACGCCTCAAACATGTCTCTTGTCTTTTTTATAGATGAATTTCATTGGATAAACTAAATGAGTTATTAATAGGAGGAGAATCAGAAATGCCTTATTTTCCTCATGAAGTCTGTAGTTTGTGCCCTTCTAAACCTTCTACATGTTCTTATCTCGTGTAAGGTGGCAAACACTCCTCTGAATGCACCCTCATTCTCACCGAGGGAGACTCGGCCAAGTCTCTGGCCGTCTCTGGTCTGGGAGTCATCGGTCGGGATCGCTACGGAGTTTTCCCACTAAGAGGAAAGATCCTGAACGTGCGGGAGGCAACACACAAACAGGTGACATACTTCTGGACTTTAAAATATTGACTTACCTGGACAGCCATGGTCAGAATGTCGTCAGACTCCTCATGGCTCATTCTAACCTCCACTGCAATCACAAACTACTTTTAATTGCCAACTATTTTGATTCTGATGTTTACAATTATTCACTTGTCTTTGTGTTGCAGTCGTTTCTTAAATCACAGAGTTAATACTTTATGTGTACAGTTATTTATAATTCTCTGCATGTCGGATTGTTATCAGACCAAATAAGCATTTATTATAGTTTAATGTGCAGATTTTCATCATTTTGATTACTTTTTGTGGTTCTTTTATCTCAGGTTATGTTTATTTTGTGGTTTCTTCATCACATTACTCTGCGTACCTCGCGGGTACTCAGCATTCCATTACATTCATGTGTAAACATTCACCATTAGCTCTCATATTAGCATCTAAGGCTCGTTCCATCCTCCACGAGAAGCGAGAACTTTCTTCTTGTTCTTGAGGCTCCGAGAAGAAAATTACGTCATTTTGTTCTCGCAGACACAACACATCGGGTTGGCAGAACTTTTTTCTTGCGGGGCTCCGAGAAGTATCGTGTGATTGGTCAGACATGTGAGGTGGGCGTGGTTAACACAGAGAAAACATGAAGCGGAGTTGCTGCTTCTGTGTTTTTACTGCTGCAGGTAAAACGGATTGTTTTAATAAAACAGCTGATCGAGATGGTGAGAAAGTAGGAACATTTTTACATGTGGCATTAAAATACTCAGACCCCGCCGCGTGCACGACCCGCCCTGCCGCAGACGAAGTTGGTCGTTAAATATGAAACTAGAAACTTGGAAACCTCCGCCAAGCACAATGTTAAAGAATCCTTTTAAAACATTCTTGTATCCAAACAGTGATCCGGATCATCACCAGAATTTAATCAGTTCTTCATTTTCACATTTTCAACGACTCTTGAAGTTTTTATAAAAATCCATCCATAACCTTTTAAGTTATCCTGAGCACAAAGACGGTGGTAAAAACACAACCTGCTGGAGGTAACAACCGGGTTCATGGCACATAAAGCAGACATCGCCCCCCGCAGTGATCCCTCCCCGCTGCAGACCTGCTTCACCTGGAGGATGGATGGACAGCTAATGCTAAGACAGTCTGCTCTGACATCAGCAGCTAATGCTAAGACAGTGGGCACTGGCGTTAGCAGCTAATGCTAAGACAGTTTGCTCTGACATCAGCAGCTAATGCTAAGACAGTGGGCACTGGCGTTAGCAGCTAATGCTAAGACAGTGGGCTCTGGCGTTAGCAGCTAATGCTAAGACAGTCTGCTCTGACATCAGCAGCTAATGCTAAGACAGTCTGCTCTGACATTAGCAGCTAATGCTAAGACAGTCTGCTCTGACATCAGCAGCTAATGCTAAGACAGTCTGCTCTGACATTAGCAGCTAATGCTAAGACAGTCTGCTCTGACATCAGCAGCTAATGCTAAGACAGTCTGCTCTGACATCAGCAGCTAATGCTAAGACAGTCTGCTCTGACATTAGCAGCTAATGCTAAGACAGTCTGCTCTGACATCAGCAGCTAATGCTAAGACAGTGGGCTCTGACATCAGCAGCTAATGCTAAGACAGTGGGCTCTGACATCAGCAGCTAATGCTAAGACAGTCTGCTCTGACATCAGCAGCTAATGCTAAGATAGTCTGCTCTGACATCAACAGCTAATGCTAAGACAGTCTGCTCTGACATCAGCAGCTAATGCTAAGACAGTGGGCTCTGACATCAGCAGCTAATGCTAAGACAGTCTGCTCTGACATCAGCAGCTAATGCTAAGACAGTCTGCTCTGACATCAGCAGCTAATGCTAAGACAGTCTGCTCTGACATCAGCAGCTAATGCTAAGACAGTCTGCTCTGACATCAGCAGCTAATGCTAAGACAGTCTGCTCTGACATCAGCAGCTAATGCTAAGACAGTGGGCTCTGACATCAGCAGCTAATGCTAAGACAGTCTGCTCTGACATTAGCAGCTAATGCCAAGACAGTGGGCTCTGACATCAGCAGCTAATGCTAAGACAGTCTGCTCTGACATTAGTAGCTAATGCTAAGACAGTGGGCTCTGATATCAGCAGCTAATGCTAAGACAGTCTGCTCTGACATCAGCAGCTAATGCTAAGACAGTGGGCTCTGACATCAGCAGCTGATGCCAAGACAGTCTGCTCTGACATCAGCAGCTAATGCTAAGACAGTTTGCTCTGACATTAGTAGCTAATGCTAAGACAGTGGGCTCTGATATCAGCAGCTAATGCTAAGACAGTCTGCTCTGACATTAGCAGCTAATGCTAAGACAGTCTGCTCTGACATCAGCAGCTAATGCTAAGACAGTGGGCTCTGACATCAGGAGCTAATGCTAAGACAGTCTGCTCTGACATCAGCAGCTAATGCTAAGACAGTGGGCTCTGACATCAGCAGCTAATGCTAAGACAGTGGGCTCTGACATCAGCAGCTAATGCTAAGACAGTCTGCTCTGACATCAGCAGCTAATGCTAAGACAGTGGGCTCTGACATCAGCAGCTAATGCTAAGACAGTCTGCTCTGACATTAGCAGCTAATGCTAAGACAGTGGGCTCTGACATCAGCAGCTAATGCTAAGACAGTCTGCTCTGACATCAGCAGCTAATGCTAAGACAGTCTGCTCTGACATCAGCAGCTAATGCTAAGACAGTGGGCTCTGACATCAGCAGCTAATGCTAAGACAGTCTGCTCTGACATCAGCAGCTAATGCTAAGACAGTGGGCTCTGACATCAGCAGCTAATGCTAAGACAGTGGGCTCTGACATCAGCAGCTAATGCTAAGACAGTCTGCTCTGACATCAGCAGCTAATGCTAAGACAGTGGGCTCTGACATCAGCAGCTAATGCTAAGACAGTCTGCTCTGACATCAGCAGCTAATGCTAAGACAGTGGGCTCTGACATCAGCAGCTAATGCTAAGACAGTCTGCTCTGACATCAGCAGCTAATGCTAAGACAGTCTGCTCTGACATCAGCAGCTAATGCTAAGACAGTTTGCTCTGACATTAGCAGCTAATGCTAAGACAGTGGGCTCTGACATCAGCAGCTAATGCTAAGACAGTTTGCTCTGACATCAACAGCTAATGCTAAGACAGTCTGCTCTGACATCAGCAGCTAATGCTAAGACAGTGGGCTCTGACATCAGCAGCTAATGCTAAGACAGTCTGCTCTGACATCAGCAGCTAATGCTAAGACAGTCTGCTCTGACATCAGCAGCTAATGCTAAGACAGTCTGCTCTGACATCAGCAGCTAATGCTAAGACAGTCTGCTCTGACATCAGCAGCTAATGCTAAGACAGTCTGCTCTGACATCAGCAGCTAATGCTAAGACAGTGGGCTCTGACATCAGCAGCTAATGCTAAGACAGTCTGCTCTGACATTAGCAGCTAATGCCAAGACAGTGGGCTCTGACATCAGCAGCTAATGCTAAGACAGTCTGCTCTGACATTAGTAGCTAATGCTAAGACAGTGGGCTCTGATATCAGCAGCTAATGCTAAGACAGTCTGCTCTGACATCAGCAGCTAATGCTAAGACAGTGGGCTCTGACATCAGCAGCTGATGCCAAAACAGTCTGCTCTGACATCAGCAGCTAATGCTAAGACAGTTTGCTCTGACATTAGTAGCTAATGCTAAGACAGTGGGCTCTGATATCAGCAGCTAATGCTAAGACAGTCTGCTCTGACATTAGCAGCTAATGCTAAGACAGTCTGCTCTGACATCAGCAGCTAATGCTAAGACAGTGGGCTCTGACATCAGGAGCTAATGCTAAGACAGTCTGCTCTGACATCAGCAGCTAATGCTAAGACAGTGGGCTCTGACATCAGCAGCTAATGCTAAGACAGTGGGCTCTGACATCAGCAGCTAATGCTAAGACAGTCTGCTCTGACATCAGCAGCTAATGCTAAGACAGTGGGCTCTGACATCAGCAGCTAATGCTAAGACAGTCTGCTCTGACATTAGCAGCTAATGCTAAGACAGTGGGCTCTGACATCAGCAGCTAATGCTAAGACAGTCTGCTCTGACATCAGCAGCTAATGCCAAGACAGTGGGCTCTGACATCAGCAGCTAATGCTAAGACAGTCTGCTCTGACATCAGCAGCTAATGCTAAGACAGTGGGCTCTGACATCAGCAGCTAATGCTAAGACAGTCTGCTCTGACATCAGCAGCTAATGCTAAGACAGTGGGCTCTGACATCAGCAGCTAATGCTAAGACAGTGGGCTCTGACATCAGCAGCTAATGCTAAGACAGTCTGCTCTGACATCAGCAGCTAATGCTAAGACAGTGGGCTCTGACATCAGCAGCTAATGCTAAGACAGTCTGCTCTGACATCAGCAGCTAATGCTAAGACAGTGGGCTCTGACATCAGCAGCTAATGCTAAGACAGTCTGCTCTGACATCAGCAGCTAATGCTAAGACAGTCTGCTCTGACATCAGCAGCTAATGCTAAGACAGTTTGCTCTGACATTAGCAGCTAATGCTAAGACAGTGGGCTCTGACATCAGCAGCTAATGCTAAGACAGTTTGCTCTGACATTTTTAATATCCACTGGATGTTTTGAAAAAAGGATGGGACATCGCTACAGACGTATGTATGTACTCTGAAGTAAATCCAATAATGAAATCACAAGTACATGTAGATGTGTTGGAGCAGATTATTACAGTAATCGGATTACTCCCACATTTTTCTGTCACGTAAGTGGATTCAGTGTTAAAAACAGGTAACTGAAACCTTTTTAGTGAAATGGTGTTTCATAAAAATCTGGAAAACAGATCAAAATCAAACGATTCATCAAATGAATGGTAACATTTGAGCTGTTTTTACTGACTTAAAAGTCTCTTAACAGGCTAGTTTTTCTGCATATCTCTGACTTCTAATGTACCGTCTAGATCAGGTCTACCTATCAGATGTGACAAACTTTTTCAGTTAATCAGAAATGAAGGTTGGGAGTTCTTTTCTACATGTTTTCTTTCCTTTTTTAATCGCTTTATTTTCAGGGTTTGCATATTTGTCTTTTGTCAGCATCTTTCTGTGACATTTTGTTTTTCTCCAGCACTTTGTTCTTAATGTGTTCTATAAATAAGCCACCTGTTCCTCCATCAGATAAGCAGGGTTCAGATTAGATGAACAACTCAAACCAGGTTTTGGTTTGCAACTGGCTGTTGATCGGTCTGGCTACGCTAACCCAGCAGCAGTTAACGTTAATCTTTCTGTCAACAGATCATGGAAAATGCAGAGATCAACAACATCATCAAAATTGTTGGCCTTCAGTACAAGAAGAGCTACGACGACCCAGAGTCTCTGAGGAGCCTCCGATACGGCAAAATCATGATCATGACGGATCAGGTGACCAGCCTCTCAGACATGTCTTTCAAGATGGCGTCAGATTAACGGCAGCTCAGAACGCAGACATAATAACTGTCATCTTCCCTCAGGATCAAGATGGTTCCCACATCAAAGGTCTGCTCATCAACTTTTTCCACCACAACTGGCCATCCCTGTTGAAACACACATTCCTGGAGCAGTTCATCACACCTATTGTCAAAGTAAGAGAATTAAAATGCATAAAAATACCTTTTTATTCCGCTTTAACTTGACTAACAGCTAAACTGCTGCAGATGTCAGTACTTCAGCAAAGCGTTTATTCTGGTTAATCTGCTGCATGCAAGTTGAAACATGAACGCAAATTTAAGCTGGGGTAGGTAATGTTGCCCAGAGACACTTTTTTTTCCACTCTGGGTGAAGCGGTTCCTCATCCTGATAGTAGTCTATACATTTTTAAATAATGAACAATAAGAAATATAGTTAGACCCCTCAGTTTACTGTAAATCTGTAAAAACTCTGACCAATCCAAATGTTTGGGAAGAATTGAAGTTGTTCACTTCTTATATTTTGTAAGCTTCTTCATGGCTGAGAAAATGCAGGAAGGATTTCCCGACCCGGCTCGGTTTATTTGCCTCCTCCTGCTGAACAGCCGAGAAAGAGAAAATCGTTGGTGGAAAAAGCTGCAAACTAGAAAAACCCTCTGAGAGCGCAAACCTCCACCAAGGCCTTTTAAAAAGTTCCGGGATCCAACCAGTGATCTGGATCACCACTAAAATTAAATCTGTTCTTTATTTTCATATTTCCAACAACTCGCAAAAAATGTCATTAAAATCAGTCCATAACTTTATGAGTTATCTGAAACACAAACAGATAAACGCCGGTAAAAATGTAACCTCCTTGGTGGAGGTGAGAAAAAATCCTTGGATCACGCAAGGAGCAGAACCAGAGAGGGGAGGAGCTAAGACAGGATGCTACTTTTATCTTGCCAGCTCCCCAACATGACTTCCAGCTTTAATATTTACACATTTCTCTGCAGGCGACCAAGAACAAACAGGAAGTGGCCTTCTACAGCCTTCCAGAGTTTGAGGAGTGGAAGAAACAAACAGAAAACTTTAAAACCTGGCATATAAAGTACTACAAAGGTTTGCTGCTTCGATCGTTAACAATTTACACAAATCATAAAAAGATCAGTTTTTATTTTTAATATATCAGTAATAATCACAATATTTCATTGTTTGCTTCCAGGTTTGGGTACAAGTACAAGCAAAGAGGCAAAGGACTATTTTGCTGACATGGAGAGGCACCGAATCACGTTCAAATACGGCGGTGCTGAGGACGATGCAGCCATCACTCTGGTGAGTCGAAGCTACGACAGCATTCTGTTGGTTGGAGCCTCTACAACCATTCTGCATCGCCCCAGAGGAGAATAAAAGAGTAATTCTGCGTGAGAAAAATGATTTCTGTTACTGCAAATGACCAAACAGTCAAAAGAATTCCTGTTGAAAGACATTCACAGAGCAAACGGAGCATGTTGGACCTTCTGTGGAAAATGAAAACATGCTTTAGACATTATACTCAAATCTAGTGGCAAAGACAGGCATCAAACATTCAACAGCACAATTGTAAATATAAAAATAAGTATACGGTGGCCGTCAGTAGCCAGAATTTTTCCAGACATGTAGATGTGATGACTGCACCACAGGTAACCTCTTCAACATTGTGTACATCGGTACGGTCTTCCTCTACGCTCCTTTATTGTACCCCAAACCCATGTAGATATAAATAGTCCATTCTGAGAATAAAAACACAACTTATTTCAGTAACGTGGGCATAAAAACTTTTTTTTTCTGTAATTTTCTGATTTATTTTTTTAAGTTCCCAAACTCAGCTATGTCTGCAGGTTTGGTGAAAGCTGAGCCACAGAAAGCCATTCACAAACCAAGAACACATGAAAGAATCAATCCTGAAAATATCAGAACATCTCGTCTTAGACTGAAGACACGTAAAATAATTCAGAAGATTACAGCAAACAGAACAGACTGATTCCGCTCCGCCGATGAGGTGAGCGCTGCCGGCGATAACAACTGACGGTCCTATTTTATATGAAATCTAAAGCTGAGAAGGTTTGGCCTTTTTCTTCTTCATGACACATTAAAAGCAAAATAATGTTAACAGTTTACTGGAAGTTACGAATCAGATGTTGGTCAGGTGCTCTAAGCTATTTATTTGGTAGAACGGTAGTAAAAAAAAAAAAAAAAACGTCCCTTTCGTCAGTAAATCCTGCAGATCTCTTGTTTCGGGGGGAAAAGTGTCTTTAATTTATTAATAACTGAGTGAAATTAAATGTGTATTTTAAATACTTAACTTGTTTAAAAAAGTTACATTTTAAATCAGGATTGTTCTGTAATTTTTACAGAAAACACGAAGATACCAGATGTTTGTGTAAATAAGGGAATAATCAGACACGATGCAAACAGAATTACAGGATGAAGTAGTGGCGGCTGCTGTAGATGTTGTTTATGTTTTGCTTGTTTGTTTCAGGCGTTCAGTAAGAAAAAAACAGATGACAGGAAGGAGTGGCTGACTAATTTCATGGAAGACAGACGTCAGAGGAGGATGCACGGCCTGCCGGAGGTGCGTAGCTTCCCTCTACACTTGCTGAAGTGTGTGTGCTTCTCTCAATGAGGAAAACCTGAGAAGCCTCTGCTGCCTTTGTCAGTGTGGATGTTGGAATCCACTGGTCACCTGACTGGATATTTAACCTAATAAACTTGGAGCATGTGGATTTAAATAATGGTGAATTGAATCAGATCTTACGTCTGTAGGTTCAACTCCCCCGGGGAAAAACAGATATGAAGGAATGGAAATGTAGTATAAAAACTAGGGGTGGGAGAAAAATCCTTTCACATAAAAATCTGGATTTTTTCTTTCACAATTTTTTGGGTCAAAAATAATTTTTTCCCCCCATTTTTTTAAATGTTTATATGTTTAGATGCCAGATCGAGAAGAAGTTACAGCTTTTCTCCAGCAGAGGGCGAAATGTTTCCTTTGACTGCCCAGTAACACGATGTTATGTCCGTTTTGGAAAACACGTAAACAGAAGATGGAGAATGGCGGACAACCTGCTATATGTGCAGAGATAAATCCGCCACCTCAACTGGTTCCTCTTGATGCAGAGGAGCAGCTGCTCTACTCTGATCTCCTCCCTCCTCACCCTATCTCTAAGGGAGAGCCCGGCCACCCTGCGGAGGAAACGCATTTCAGCCGCCTGTATACGAGATCTCCTTCTTTCTCGTCCATAGGCTTCAGACCCGATGAGGAAATCCAATTAATTTACTTTATTTATAAAGCACATTTTAAAAAACAGAACATCTCCAAAGTGCTGCACAGAGTCAAATATCACAAAATACAAATAATATGAAATACAATTGGAGCCTAGGATCGACAACTGAAAATGCCCTTTCCCCTCCATTCCTAAGTCTCATCTTAGGCACCACAAGCTGGGACTGGCCCTGAGACCTCGAAGTGCACACTGGAGTGTAAATTTGGGGGCATTTGGTAATGTATTGACTGGCCAGTACATTTAAAGCTTTAAAAACAAACAATAAGATCTTTAAATCAACTCTAAAACGTACAGGCAGCCGGTGCAAAGAAGCTAAAATTGGGGTGATGTGTCCATGCTTTCTAGTCCCCGTTAAAAGTCGTGCAGCAGAATTCTGGACTAACTGCAAGCATGAAAGTGTGCGTTGGCTGATACCTGCATAGAGACCGTTGCAGTAGTCCAATCGAGAAGAAATAAAAGCGTGCACAACGTGTTCCAGAACACGGCATAAAACTGCATCCACCTGTTAATCAATCCCAGTCCATTGTGGCGCCAAGGCTGGTGACCTTGGGAGGCACAAAATTTTGAAGCGGTCCCAAGTCAACGGGGGTGTTTTGTTAGAGCAGGATCTCCGTCTTTCCTCATTCATTTTAAAAAGGTTTTGAGCTAACCAAGCCTTGACGTCACCAAGACCATTGAGTAAGGGTGTCAGGAGGCAACAATTGCTTTTGGACATTGGCACGTAACTTTGGCAGTCATCAGCATAAAAGTGATATGACATACCATGCTTTCTGGAGATCTTGCACTCAGTTACGGTGGCTAGCTGTGGCTAGTAATGCCAGGCTAGCTGCTAGCTTCCTGCTATCTCTGTTTACTGTTCAGTGTCAGGACGGAACGTGTGACTTAATGAAACTATTGTTTTTGAACCTCTGTGAACTGTAATTGAATTGGCATGTGTTGCGTTGGTGAATCGGCCTGCCCCTAGTGGATATGTACAGCCAGTGAATCTGAGTGACTGCAAAACAGCACCTTTTGACAGACATGTTGTTCAACATGTTTGTTAATCTTCTGCCAACGTAAATCTTTCTGCAGTGGCGTTGGTACAGACAACCCATGTCAAGCTGCTTCTGGAGGAGGAGGCGGGTTGAAACTCAGGGTTTCTTTATGAACCTGCCAGCGAGGAGGTTCACTTCACATAACTTATTCATTCATTATCCAAACCGCTTAGTCTGATTAAGGGTCGCGGGGGAGCTGGAGCCTATCCCCTATGTCGCTTTCTGGAATAAAAACCCAGATTTTCCCTCAACGCAGTGAACATACTGAGTTTTAACCCGCTTCCTGGGACAGGCCTCTGGCTGAGCCTTTTATACGATAACATGCAGTGAAAGGTGACGGTTTCTGCAGATCAGGCCAACTAAGCCACAACCTTCAACATCGATCTTACAGAAACTGAACCAGTTGATTTGGTTCGGTTTCCTCTGACATCTGATTGAAAGGGAAACCAATTTTTTTTTCCTTTTCAGCAATACCTTTATGGAACTCAAGCCAGGCTCCTCTCATACAATGACTTCATCAACAAAGAGCTGATTCTGTTCTCCAACTCTGACAACGAGAGATCCATCCCATCTTTAGTTGATGGTTTGTATCATCTTCATGTCTGAACTGATGGAAAACCATTGTTTAAGGCACGAGAACCACTCTGTTCAGATAAATATGTGTGTGTTCCTTTCAGGCTTAAAACCCGGGCAGAGGAAGGTTTTGTTTACCTGTTTAAAGAGGAACGACAAAAGAGAAGTGAAAGTCGCTCAGCTGGCTGGTTCAGTGGCAGAGATGTCTGCCTACCACCACGGAGAGGTAAGGTCACTGTGGACTGTTTGCTGGTCCTCTGCAGCCTTCATCAGGTCATGAAGCTCCAGCTCCGGCAACATGTTCACCTTCCTGTTTATTTAAAACTAACGCGAGAAAACTTTCTACAGGAACTGAGGAGCAAAAGGGTTTTTCTAGTTTTTCAATCTCAAAAGGAATTTTTCAAATCAAAGCAACTTATTTTAAATGTCACTAATATAAAACTTCCTAATCAGTCTGCTGCAGAGAAGCTTCTCCCAGATTTACTTGCATCATGTGGTGACCCCCATAGGGACCAAACCCCCACTTTGAGAGCTGCTGGACTTCGGTAGAGTTGTTTGACTGTGCCTGGTGGAAAACCAGAACAAGAGATTAGACAAAGTTCATGCTGAGACTGAAGGTATCTGCTGCTGATTTACTGATGCTTATTACATAAAGGAACATTTAACTTTCCATCCGTCCATATTCTGAACTGGTTAATCCTGTTCAGGGTTGCAGGGAAGCTAGAGCCCATCCCAGCAGGCTAGAGGCAGGGGCCACCTGCACAGGTTGCCAGTCTATTGCAGGACCAACTTTTTTTAAAATTTTTTTATCAAAGCTTGTCTTGTTCCTGGCGTTCACGTGCATGCTAAACTTCCTGACCAGCCACTTCCTGTTTGTCCTGCAGCAAGCCCTCATGATGACTATAGTGAACTTGGCCCAGAACTTTGTTGGCAGCAACAACGTGAACATCTTGCAGCCTTTGGGTCAGTTTGGTACTCGCATCAATGGAGGCAAAGATGCTGCCAGCCCTCGTTACATCTTCACCATGCTCAGGTAAAACAACAGTTCTGTGTGCATTTCAGCCAGGACACAAACAGCGTTAAAAAGAGCCAATAAATCCTTAATGTTCAACCCAAAGAACCAAAATAACAGCGTTCCCGTTTCCTTACAGTCCTCTGGCCAAGCTGCTGTTTCCTGCTGTGGACTCAAACCTGCTCAAGTTCTTGTTTGATGACAACCAGAAGGTGGAGCCAGAGTGGTACATTCCCATCATTCCTATGGTCCTGGTGAACGGTGCAGAGGGCATCGGGACAGGCTGGGCCTGCAAGATCCCAAACTATGACACCCGAGAGATCGTCAACAACATCAACAGAATGCTGAACCACCAAGACCCCCTACCCATGGTAAGGGTCACTTTAGTTCAGACCAGATTTAAAGATGCGGTAGCTCATGATGGGGAGCTAGAGAGATGTGAAAGTGGCGCTCTGTCTTGGCTCCTCCCCCTCTGGTTCTGCTCCTTGCGTGATCCGAGGCTTTTTTATTCGCAGTTTTTTCCACCAACGATTTTCTTTCTCGGCTGTTTAGCAGGAGGAGGCAAATAAACCGAGCCGGGTCGGGAAATCCTTCCTGCATTTTGTCAGCCATGTTTGCCTTCCAAGTTTCTTCTTCACTACTTTGTATTTTCATCCTAACATGCTGTTTATATGCAGGGTGTGGCTATCAGGTATGTTCTGCTGGAGGGGGAGGAGGGGAGCTGGGAGAAGAAGCTATGGAATATAAGAAATGAACAACTCCATTTGGGTCGGAACGTTTGGATTGCTCAGAGTTTTTACAGATTTACAGTAAACTGAAGCCTCTAACTATATTGCGTATTGTTCATGATGACAGAATGTATAGACTACTATCAGGACGAGGAACCACTTCATCCAGAGGAACATGTCTCTGAGGAACGTTCCCTACTACTAGAGATTCAATGAGATATGTTGTTGGTTTAACATTCTGTCCTAAAACATTCACCTCTGTGTCGTTTATTCATTTTATTTAAATGTTGGAAGATTCATTAAATTCTCAAATATGACGAATCTGAAAAGATGACGTCTGAAAAGGAGGAAGAGGTGCTGCATCTCCAAGTCTGTGTCATTTCTTTCTTTCGTTTCACAAACCCAGTTCATGAATCAACACAGCCGTCAGCACCAGAAACCCGATTAGGATCCGGATTCTGTCAGAGACGAGACAGACGTCTTCCAGAGTTTCTGTCCCACAGAGACGAGACAGACGTCTTCCAGAGTTTCTGTCCCACAGAGACGAGACAGACGTCTTCCAGAGTTTCTGTCCCACAGAGACGAGACAGACGTCTTCCAGAGTTTCTGTCCCACAGAGACGAGACAGACGTCTTCCAGAGTTTCTGTCCCACAGAGACGAGACAGACGTCTTCCAGAGTTTCTGTCCCACAGAGACGAGACAGACGTCTTCCAGAGTTTCTGTCTCACAGAGACGAGACAGACGTCTTCCAGAGTTTCTGTCCCACAGAGACGAGACAGACGTCTTCCAGAGTTTCTGTCTCACAGAGACGAGACAGACGTCTTCCAGAGTTTCTGTCTCACAGAGACGAGACAGACGTCTTCCAGAGTTTCTGTCCCACGGAGACGAGACAGACGTCTTCCAGAGTTTCTGTCCCACGGAGACGAGACAGACGTCTTCCAGAGTTTCTGTCCCACAGAGACGAGACAGACGTCTTCCAGAGTTTCTGTCCCACAGAGACGAGACAGACGTCTTCCAGAGTTTCTGTCCCACAGAGACGAGACAGACGTCTTCCAGAGTTTCTGTCCCACAGAGACGAGACAGACGTCTTCCAGAGTTTCTGTCCCACAGAGACGAGACAGACGTCTTCCAGAGTTTCTGTCCCACAGAGACGAGACAGACGTCTTCCAGAGTTTCTGTCCCACAGAGACGAGACAGACGTCTTCCAGAGTTTCTGTCTCACAGAGACGAGACAGACGTCTTCCAGAGTTTCTGTCCCACAGAGACGAGACAGACGTCTTCCAGAGTTTCTGTCCCACGGAGACGAGACAGACGTCTTCCAGAGTTTCTGTCCCACGGAGACGAGACAGACGTCTTCCAGAGTTTCTGTCCCACGGAGACGAGACAGACGTCTTCCAGAGTTTCTGTCCCACGGAGACGAGACAGACGTCTTCCAGAGTTTCTGTCCCACGGAGACGAGACAGACGTCTTCCAGAGTTTCTGTCCCACGGAGACGAGACAGACGTCTTCCAGAGTTTCTGTCCCACGGAGACGAGACAGACTTCTTCCAGCTGTAATGAAAGCTAACGAAGACATCTGAGGACGACTGGAATGGAATTCATTTGTGGTTATTGGACACAAATATGTATGTTTATACATAGAAATAAAAAATAAACGGTCTCGCTGGTGTGGTACCTACACCAGTGCTCTGCTGCTCATTTTATATCAGGAACGCAATGGATTCTGGGATAGGAGAGGGTGCAAAGGATACATCTCTTGTATCCTATGTTTTAAGCTAATCTGGAGCCAAACGAAGTGCGCATTTGAAGGGTGGATTCGAAGAAGCCTTTGAATTGAGACAGCACTTGGCGCGCCACGATGACGCATGCAGCCGACGAATCCGCACTTCGAAGTGTGCAGACCCTGGATTGAGAAACACCCAGTGTCTCCTGTCATGTTGCTATGCTACATGTTAGCATTGCTGCTACGCTACATGTTAGCATTGTTGCTTGCTGCCGTCCAAACATCTGAATAGTGTGGATCTCATGCTGTCTCCTGTACAGGACATTTTGTTCTGTTTTTATCCCATTATAATGCTTTCTTTGTGTGTGTGTGTATTTAACAGCTTCCCAGTTACAAAAACTTCAAAGGAGTGATCCACGAACTAGGTCAGAACCAGTACCTGGTCAGTGGAGAAGTGTCAGTCATTGACAAAAACACCATCGAGATCACAGAGCTTCCTATCCGGACATGGACTCAGGTACGATCCAGCCTCCTTCCTCATCAGAGGAACGGATGTCCGACGTAGAGCTGAGGATCATATTTGCTTCTGTGTTCAGGCCTACAAGGAGTCTGTGCTGGAGCCCATGCTGCAGGGCAGCGACAAGACGCCGGCTCTCATCAACGACTACAAGGAATACCACACAGATACCACGGTGAAGTTTGTGGTTCGCATGTCTGAGGAGAAGCTGGCTCAAGCCGAAGCAGTTGGCCTCCACAAAGTCTTCAAACTGCAGTCCAGCCTCACCTGCAACTCCATGGTGAAACGAGACGTCCAGGCCTTTTATTCTGAAATTTTGCTTTTTAACTGTGGACGTGCAAGTTGAACTCTTCACTGACTTTCTCCCCAGGTGCTGTTTGACCACATGGGTTGTCTGAAAAGGTACGATTCAGTCCAAGACATGCTCAAGGAGTTCTTTGAGCTCCGGCTGCACTACTACAAACTGAGGAAAGACTGGTTGCTGGGCAGCCTGGGAGCTGATGCCGCCAAACTGTCCAACCAGGCTCGCTTTGTTCTGGAGAAGATCGAAGGAAAGATCTCCATCGGTAGGACCTGAAAACGCTGACGGCAACTTTTACCTCAACAACCAGAACAAAAAACGTTGTTGTTCAGTCTCTGCAGCCAGAAATATGGAGTCGAAAGGATTATCAGAGTAACTCAGTGCTGATGATTTGCTTCGATGTTTTGCACCTCGTATGTTCCATCAGAGGTCAGATTGCAACATGTTTACACGCCATGTTCCGCTTGTAGCCGGTGAGATCTGACGGTGCAGTGAAGGAAAACAACAAATCCAAAACAAAGATTAAAAACAATAAAGATGTTGGACCATTTCAAACTAAAGTCGTATTGTAAGTCCAGACTGTGTTGCCGTGACAGCACAGCGTCGGGGACCTCAGCAAACAGTTTCCACATAAGATGATGAAACCTCCCAAACGTCTGTTTAAAGGATTTCTGTGAAAGATGGAAATGTTGCATCCCGTCTGAAATCAGCTGATTGATGTTAAGCTGCAAGTTTTCTTTTCCTCCAGAGAACAAATCCAAACGTGAACTAATCCGGATGCTGGTGCAGAAAGGCTACGAGTCCGACCCGGTTGCTGCCTGGGCCAAGGCTCAGGAAAAGGTACGACCCGGCTGCAGCTGAACAGTGTGATTAGTTCTGGTGGGAAGTGCTCCTGCACTGACCTGCTCGTGCTGCATGTCCACCATAAAGGTGGCAACATGAGGCCAGATCTGCCCGCTTGTTTTCTCTCCAGGCTCAGGAAGACGACTATCCCGACGGGAACGACAGCGACGGCTCCGTGGACTCCGGATCCTCATCAGGCCCAAACTTCAACTACATCCTCAACATGCCTCTGTGGTGTCTGACTAAAGAAAAGGTGGAGGAGCTGCTCAAGCAGAGGGACCAAAAGGTATCCATCGGGGTTTCATTCAGCTGTTTTCTGGGCTAAGCGAGCTGTACTTAATTATTCATGTGCTGATCAGCAGAGTTATTTAGCTCACACTAATCCAGGTTTGCAGCAGGCATGTGTTTCTGAGCACGTGTGTGTTTGTGTGTGCAGAGAAGTGAGCTGAACCATCTGCAGAAGAAATCCTCGGAGGATCTGTGGAAAGAGGACTTGGCGGTCTTCATTGAAGAGCTGGATGTAAGTTCATGTTGCCGCTGAAATAATGTGTTTACGGGCAACTCATCAAAACCAACAGCTTGTGGTTCCTTACTGGGCACTTCAGCAAGGATTGTGCCATCTTTTTAAAAAAAAACTTTGGGCCCATTTTTCACTTCAGTCTGAAACATTACCAGTGATGGAAGAATGATTCCTGCTGTGAATTTCAGCTGGTAGTAATTGTCTAAAATGCTGCATTTAGCCTCTAACTGGGTGAAAATGTCTCAGTGAAGGCCAACACTCCTCTGTCCCACTGGCACCAGGCAACCCAGGCCAAGGAAAAGTCCCTTCTAACAGGGATGAAAACCCTTCAGCACACGCTTTAAACATGCAGGGGTTACGTGACGTGACGAGCTTCAGGAAAGATGGCGGCAGATACAGTTTTGTTTAAAACTAAAGGAGTTATTGAGCTTTTTAATGATTGAAATGCCTTAAAAATAATGAGATCTTCTGGTCCTCTTACATATTGCACACGTCAAAAGCTGTTGGGATCATATGACAGCTTATCATTTTATTCAGCATTCACAGAAACACGGCGGCTGGAATCTGATTTCAGCCCCAAAGACATAATGGTGGCCGTAGTCAGGGTCACTTTCTACATAGAGAGTCATGAGGCAGAGAAAGACCCAGTGTCGTCTCCCAGTGCATTACAGTGTCGTCTCCCAGTGCATTACAGTGTCGTCTCCCAGTGCATTACAGTGTCGTCTCCCAGTGCATTACAGTGTCGTCTCCCAGTGCATTACAGTGTCGTCTCCCAGTGCATTACAGTGTCGTCTCCCAGTGCATTACAGTGTCGTCTCCCAGTGCATTACAGTGTCGTCTCCCAGTGCATTACAGGACGTCTCCCAGTGCATTACAGTGTCGTCTCCCAGTGCATTACAGTGTCGTCTCCCAGTGCATTACAGTGTCGTCTCCCAGTGCATTACAGGACGTCTCCCAGTGCATTACAGTGTCGTCTCCCAGTGCATTACAGTGTCGTCTCCCAGTGCATTACAGTGTCGTCTCCCAGTGCATTACAGGACGTCTCCCAGTGCATTACAGTGTCGTCTCCCAGTGCATTACAGTGTCGTCTCCCAGTGCATTACAGTGTCGTCTCCCAGTGCATTACAGTGTCGTCTCCCAGTGCATTACAGTGTCGTCTCCCAGTGCATTACAGTGTCGTCTCCCAGTGCATTACAGTGTCGTCTCCCAGTGCATTACAGGACGTCTCCCAGTGCATTACAGTGTCGTCTCCCAGTGCATTACAGGACGTCTCCCAGTGCATTACAGTGTCGTCTCCCAGTGCATTACAGTGTCGTCTCCCAGTGCATTACGGGACGTCTCCCAGTGCATTACGGGACATCTCCCAGTGCATTACAGTGTCGTCTCCCAGTGCATTACGGGACGTCTCCCAGTGCATTACAGGACGTCTCCCAGTGCATTACAGTGTCGTCTCCCAGTGCATTACAGGACGTCTCCCAGTGCATTACAGGACGTCTCCCAGTGCATTACAGTGTCGTCTCCCAGTGCATTACAGGACGTCTCCCAGTGCATTACAGGACGTCTCCCAGTGCATTACAGGACGTCTCCCAGTGCATTACAGTGTCGTCTCCCAGTGCATTACAGTGTCGTCTCCCAGTGCATTACAGGACGTCTCCCAGTGCATTACAGTGTCGTCTCCCAGTGCATTACAGGACGTCTCCCAGTGCATTACAGTGTCGTCTCCCAGTGCATTACAGGACGTCTCCCAGTGCATTACAGGACGTCTCCCAGTGCATTACAGGACGTCTCCCAGTGCATTACAGGACGTCTCCCAGTGCATTACAGTGTCGTCTCCCAGTGCATTACAGTGTCGTCTCCCAGTGCATTACAGTGTCGTCTCCCAGTGCATTACAGGACGTCTCCCAGTGCATTACAGTGTCGTCTCCCAGTGCATTACGGGACGTCTCCCAGTGCATTACAGGACGTCTCCCAGTGCATTACAGGACGTCTCCCAGTGCATTACAGTGTCGTCTCCCAGTGCATTACAGTGTCGTCTCCCAGTGCATTACGGGACGTCTCCCAGTGCATTACGGGACGTCTCCCAGTGCATTACGGGACATCTCCCAGTGCATTACGGGACGTCTCCCAGTGCATTACGGGACGTCTCCCAGTGCATTACAGTGTCGTCTCCCAGTGCATTACGGGACGTCTCCCAGTGCATTACGGGACGTCTCCCAGTGCATTACGGGACATCTCCCAGTGCATTACGGGACGTCTCCCAGTGCATTACGGGACGTCTCCCAGTGCATTACGGGACGTCTCCCAGTGCATTACGGGACGTCTCCCAGTGCATTACGGGACGTCTCCCAGTGCATTACGGGACGTCTCCCAGTGCATTACGGGACGTCTCCCAGTGCATCTCGGGACGTCTCCCAGTGCATCTCGGGACGTCTCCCAGTGCATTACGGGACGTCTCCCAGTGCATTACGGGACGTCTCCCAGTGCATCTCGGGACGTCTCCCAGTGCATTACGGGACGTCTCCCAGTGCATTACGGGACGTCTCCCAGTGCATCTCGGGACGTCTCCCAGTGCATCACGGGACGTCTCCCAGTGCATTACGGGACGTCTCCCAGTGCATTACGGGACGTCTCCCAGTGCATTACGGGACGTCTCCCAGTGCATCTCGGGACATCTCCCAGTGCATCTCGGGACGTCTCCCAGTGCATCTCGGGACGTCTCCCAGTGCATCTCGGGATGTTTCCCAGTGCATTACGGGACATCTCCCAGTGCATTACGGGACGTCTCCCAGTGCATCTCGGGACGTCTCCCAGTGCATCTCGGGACGTCTCCCAGTGCATCTCGGGACGTTTCCCAGTGCATCTCGGGACGTCTCCCAGTGCATTACGGGACGTCTCCCAGTGCATCTCGGGACGTCTCCCAGTGCATCTCGGGACGTCTCCCAGTGCATCTCGGGACGTCTCCCAGTGCATATCTCCCAGTGATCCTGTCGCTCACCTGGACTGGACTAGTATCCCTGTACACCCTGATATTTAAACAGGTGTAGATAAAGGATCATTGGAAACGGTTTTGCTTAATTAAACCCAAATTGTGATTAAAATTAAAATGAGACCAGTGGAGTGTGAAACTGAAGGCCTCTGGTTGCGTCATTCTGGAGTTTTTATATGGCCCGTATGTTGTTTTCAGAAAGTGGAGGCTCAGGAGAGAGAAGAGCAGAGTTTAGGAAAAGCCATCAAGCTGGTGAAGGGAAAAGTGGGCAAACCTAAAGTGAAGAAAATGAACCTGGAGGAGACGATGCCCTCACCGTTCGGTCGGCGGGTGGAGCCTCCAACTCAGCCCATAAAATCTGATGCAGTCAAGAAGATGATCAAGAAGAAGAAGGTAACCTAGCAACATCCTCCTGAAATCACTTGGATGGATGGATCGATGGGTGGATGAAGGATGGATGAAGGATGGATGGGTGGATGAAGGATGGATGATGGATGGATGGATGGATAATGGATGGATGGATGGATGGATAATGGATGGATGGATGGATGGATGGATAATGGATGGATGGATGGATAATGGATGATGGATGGATGGATGATGGATGGATGGATGGATGGATGGATGATGGATGGATGATGGATGGATGGATGGATGGATGGATGGATGATGGATGGATGGATGGATGGATGGATAATGGATGGATGGATGGATGGATGGATGGATAATGGATGGATGGATGGATGGATAATGGATGGATGGATGGATAATGGATGGATGGATGGATGGATAATGGATGGATGGATGGATGGATGGATAATGGATGGATGGATGGATGGATGGATAATGGATGGATGGATGGATGGATGGATGGATGATGAATGGATGGATGGATGGATAATGGATGGATGGATGGATGATGAATGGATGGATGGATGGATAATGGATGGATGGATGATGAATGGATGGATGGATGGATAATGGATGGATGGATGGATGATGAATGGATGGATGGATGGATAATGGATGGATGGATGGATGATGAATGGATGGATGGATGATGAATGGATGGATGGATGGATGGATGGATAATGGATGGATGGATGGATGATGGATGGATAATGGATGGATGGATGGATGGATAATGGATGGATAATGGATGGATGGATGGATGGATAAAATTAAAGTGATGAAGGTAAAAAGTAAGAAAAAGCGACAAACGTAAAGTTTTTAACTGTTCTCGTTGTCAGGGAGACTCGGACGCAGCCGTGAAGCTGGAGTTTGACGACGAGGGTTTGGGCGGCGAGGGAGGAACCGGAGAGAACTCTGTGGCCAAACCGAAAGCTCCACGAGTCAAGAAGGAGAAGAAAGAGTCGGGTCAGTTCTCTTCAACACGTCGCCTCTCATTAACATTCCTCCGCTCGATGCCCAGGTCTTCCACCATGGCAGAAGGAAGTAATGTCAGCTTGTTTCTGTTTCAGGAGCTCCCAGAGTCAGAAAACCTCCTGCACCCAAAGCTGCTTCAGCTAAGAAGGTGAAGAAGAGGAACCCCTGGTCTGATGACGAGTCCAAGTCCGACAGCGACCTGGAGAACAGCAAACCCGTCATTCCCAGAGAGACCAAGTCTCAGCGGGCATCAGGTATGCTGCTGCGGCTCTCCGTGTGGAAACTCTGCCGCTTTGCCGTTACTTTATACATGTTTTCATGAGCTGGTCAAGCACGTGTGGGCTGCACTGCTCAAACCTTTGACCGCCACCACAGAAGAAGAAGCAGGCAAGCAAATGTACAGCAACACCACAGGGGAATTTCCCCGCCAGGAAGACACATCTGTTTTTAGGGAATTCCATTTATCGGCCACCTACGCAGGATGGTTTAAGTTGTTCTTTCCACGCCTTTACACATCAAGTCATCAACATTCATCCTTCCTGGTTCCACAACTCGGTTTGCCCTCGCTAACGCTGTCCTAGTGTTTAGTTAAGAACTGGTTAACTAACAGCTGGTTAGCGTGACTCTTCATGTCAGCGTCAGTCAGACTAACCTGGTCTGCTCCTTTTCACAGCTTCCAAACCAAAATACACATTCGACTTCTCTGAGGAGGAGGAAGAGGAGGAGGAGGCAGACGAAGAGGAAAACGGAGACGACGACGCGGCCTCTTCTCCGGTGAGGTCGTTCAAAGACGACTTCGGCTTCTCCGACACCAAGGACCAATACAACGACCGTAACGACGAGGAAGAGGACGAAGACAACGAAGTGTCCTCCTCCCCGCCCAAACAGAAGACCACGTAAGAGCAGCTGTTGGTGAATCGGTGGAGGTGGCTGCTGCTGATCTGACGTCGCTGACTGTTTCCTTCTGTCCCTCTGAAGGTCTGCACCTGCAGCCAAAAAGAAAGAAGCGAGCAGCATCTTCTCCACCAAGCCGGCCTTCTCTGAAAAGAGCGACAGCGGTGAGTAAAGCCTCCAGCAGGGAGGCGCCAGCTGACACGGATCTGGCCTGACCTCTGACCTTGTACACGTCGCTGGGGTCTTGTCAGGCTGCTCCAGCAGCTCTGTTGACCTTTTACAGAATCCTGCAGACGGATTTCCACTTAAACAAAGAGGTTTTATTACTGCATCAATATCCTTTCTTATCCATCACAAGAGGGATGTTTTCTCCACAAATACACCAACAGAGCTGAATTTGTCTCGTCTCACAGCAGCTCCTTGTTTTCAGTTTGTAGGAAAAATGTCTGTTTTTACTCTGAAACAGCAGCCAAGCAGCTGCGGTGCGTTTAGGGAGCAGCAGGTAAACTCTGCACTGTGTTGGTCTTGTAGACGCCTCCAAGTCGGACAGTGATGACAACGGTCCGGTCTTCTCCACTTACTCCAGCAGCTCAGCTTTCGACAAACTATCAGCAAAGAAAGGTAATGTCCCAGGATGCCCAGCAGAGGGCAGTATAACACCGCTTCCACACTGACACAGGCTGATTTAATATGAAATTTTATTTATTTGCGACCCGCAGCAGCAAAGAAGCCTTCTGATGCAGCCCCAAAACCTAAGAAACCACCAGCACCAAAAGCAAAGAAGCCGGATAAATCCATCTGGGACTCCGACTCCGACACCGGCTCCAAGAAACCAGCACCAGCTCTCAAAGGTAGGAAACCATTTCCTCTGAAAAACACGACATTAAAACTGGAAGTGTTGTGGGAAATGTTGTTGTTTTGCTGCTGTAGCAGGAAAAGGTCGAGGAAGGAAGAGGAAGGGTTCTGGCTCTGAAGACGAGTACAGTCCGATGAAGAAAGCAGCGAAACCAGTCGGCAAGGTGAGGAACTTACTGTGTTTTAGACGCGCTGCGCAGAAACCACGTCTGGTTTATGTTCGGACATAAAGTCCATCTGTGTTTTATGTTATGTAAGCAGGAACTAAAAGTTGTCCTGAGAGACGGACAGCCTCTCGGCTCAATGTCAGAAACGCTAAACAGGAAGTAGGCAGAAAGACGTCATGTCTAACCTGATGCACGTCTAGAAGTAAATAAAATGCTTTCTATAGTTTACATTAAGTGAAAAAAATGTTTATATGAGAATATATAAATTAAAGAATAAACTGAATTTTTCATCAAATTTACTTTAAAATTAAACCTTTGTATTTAACACTTTGTATGTAAATGTCATATAAAATGTAAAACTATATTTTATACTGAGGAGTATAAAGTCATTGGTATATTAGAAATAGAGAAAATGTTACAAAGCTCGTTCCCCTGTTTGGCAGGCCAGCACCACACCAGTAAAATTACAACAGGAGCAGACGCTCGTTAATAGTGCAAAGTAAGCACAAGCATATGGAATCAGATTTGTTTCAGAATCTTTTTAAAACTCAAGCAAAAACAATTAAAACCAAAACTTTCTAAAACTTAAGTAAAATAAATAATTTCAATCAAAAATTATCAATCATCATGGAAACTATTAGGCTTTTATTTGGTATAATTGAGTAGTCTTGTTTGCGGTTTCGTCTTCTTCTTTCTCTCTTCTCTATTTGGTTGCGCTTCACAGTGTTTGGTTTTGATTCTTGATTGGTTTAATTTCTGACAAATCTTTTATGGGCGGGCTCTTTTCAGGGGCGCATTCCGATTGGCTGGCGACTTTTTGAGTGACACAGCTGTAGCCCAGAGGTTGTTTAAACCCCTGTATATGTATGCCAAGTTCAGCTTTGAGTTATGTTTACACCCATGTCTGTTTTATCACTAAGTGTGCAGTTTGCATCAGTTTCTAGATACAAGTCTAGAATAGACTTTTATGAGAGTGTTTTAACTACTGTGTGCTGAAAAGTGAAAGTGGCTGGGTTCATGAGGAGTTAGAAGTAAACAGTTAACTCGTCTTTTAATGGTTTTAAGGATGTTCACATTGTTATGGTTAAGCAGCACAGATGAATGCTGATGATTAAAGAAAATGACCATTAGACAATAACAATTCTACAGTTTCAAATTCTTTGTCAGGGAATCAGAAGTAGTTTTAATTTTCAACTCCTTAACTTCCGAAGAAAGTGTTTGTACATCTCATCAGGCTACAGCTGTGTCGCTCCAGAACTCACCAGCCAATCGAAATGCACCCTGAAAGAGCCCGCCCATGAAAGGTTTGTGTCAGAAATGAAACCAAACAATCGAGAATCAAAGCCAAAGACTGTGAAGTGCAACCAAAATAGCAAAAAGAGAGAAAGAGGAAACTACAAACACTACTCAATTATACCAAATAAAAGCCTAATAGTTTTCATGATGATTGATCATTTTTGATTTTGAGATCATTTATTTTACTTAAGTTTTTAGAAAGTTTTGATTTTAATTGGTTTTTGCTTGAGTTTTAAAGTTTTGCTTGGAGATTCTGAAACAAAACTGATTCCATACGAGCATGATTCTGCACGGCGGTAATATCTGGAACGTTCCAAAACAAATGAGGAAACGTGCTGAAATGAGATTTTTTTCCTCCCAGAAGCCACAGAAAGCTCCTTCCGAGGACGAAGACGAAGACGAGGACAGCAACAGCCTGAGCACCATGAAAGCTCTGTCCCGCGATAGGCCGGGCCGTGCCAGGAAGGAGGTCAAGTACTTCCACGAGTCGGACAACGAGGAAGAGGAGGATGACGATGACGACATGTTTGATTAAAGCAACATTCAGTCACATTCAACCACTCTGCTTGTGTGGAAGTTCCTCCTCCTGTGTTCCCACAGACCTTTTTGTACATTTCCAGTTTCATTTCTGTTCTTTTCATTGATGGTGGTGTTAAATGATTTTTAATGTGTAGGTGTTTTACACTTTTTATTATTCTACATATACAGTTTGTTTTTTTAATGCCCATTGAAACGTTCCGTCTTTGTCTGACGCAGCTTGTAGAGATTAGAGCACTGTTATTTAGCACATTTTAATTGTTAAGATGATATGTAACTTTTTGAACATGAAGTTGAAAGTAAACAATGAAATGTCTGCTGGTCCGACTCCTTACTGATCAGTACACCTGCCTTCTTCCTGGTCTTCACATAGGACTGTGACAAGAGCATGAAATGATCCATTTTAAGATTATTTCTGTTTAAGAGACAATTTAAAACTCCAACCGTAAATGGCCATTTTTCTGCAAAGATGGACTTCTGTGATTTAGTACGATAATTGTTCACTAATAATTCATGAAAGTTTAAAAAGTGATAAAAAAAAAGTCATACAAATATATTTATATATTTGTGTGTGTGTGTGTGAATATAGATAGATAGATAGATGAAGATTGATCGCATTGTGATCATTTACACCATCGAGGTCCCAAAACCATCGAGTACAAAAAAATAAATGTTCTTTAAAGTTACACAACTTTTCTAGGCAATGTAGTTGTCGCATACAGCACCTAGAAGGGTGATAAGCCAGTTACCTGGAAATAGGTGATCGGTGATAAAGGGCAGCCTTGGCGGAGTCCAACCTGCACTGAAAATGAATCCAACTTACTGCCAGCAATGTGGACCAAGCTCTGACACCTGTCGTACAGGGACCGGACAGCTCGTACAAGGGGGTCCGTTACCCCATACTCATGGAGTACCCCCCACAGGAGCCCCCGGGATACACAGTCAAATGCCTTCTCCAGGTCTACAAAGCACATGTAGACTGGTTGGTCAAACTTCCAAGCCCCCTCCAGAACTCAAAAGAGGGTATAGAGCTGGTCCACTGTTCTGCGACCAGGATGAAAACCACACTGCTCCTCCTCAATCCGAGATTTGACTATCTGGCGGACCCTCCTCTCCAGGACTCCTGGATTCCCCTGTAATTGGAACACACTCTCCAGTCCCCCTTCTTAAAAAGGGGGACCACCACCCCGGTCTGCCAGTTCAGAGGCGTGTCAGCCAGGAAAGCCCCACAGTATCCAGAGCCTTAAGGAACTCCAGGCAGATCTCATCTACCCCCTGGGCCTTGCTGCCAAGGAGCCTTTTAACCGCCTCAGAGATAGGAGAGTCCACCCCTGAGTCCCCCAACTCTGCTTCCTCATCGGAAGACATGTTGGTAGGATTGAGGAGGTCTTCGAAGTATTCTCCCCAGCAGCTCCCCATCTCCACTGTACACAATATTGACGTAGCACTGCTTTCCCCTCCTGAGCCGCCGGACGGTGGACCAGAATCGCCTCGAAGCCATCCAAAGTCTTTCTCCATGAAACTCCTCGCACGAGTTTTTGCTTTGGCGACAGCCGAATCCTCTTAGCCTGTCAGTACCCATCAGCTGCCTCCACAGTCCCACAGGCTAAGAAGGCCCGATAGGACTCCTTCTTCAGCTTAACAGCATCCCTTACTGCTGGTGTCCACAATGAGTTCTGGGATTACCGCCACAACAGGCACCAATGACCTTACGGCCACAGCTCCGGCTGCCTCAGCAATAGAGGCACGGAACACAGCCCATTCAGACTCAATGTCCCCCGCCTCACTCGGGACATTGTTGAGGCGTTCCCAGCGGACCCTCACAACACGTTTGGGCCTGCCAGGTCTGACCAGCTTCCTCCCCCTGAGCTAACTCACCACCAGGTGGTGATCAGTTGACAGCTCCGCCCCCCATTCAGGGAGTCCTGATGCCAGGTGTACATATGGACACTCTTATGTTGGAACATGGTGTTCGTTATGGACAATCCATGACAAGCACAGAAGTCCAATAACAAAACACCATTTGGGTTAAGAGGGGGGTGACCATGCCTCCCAATCACTCCCCTCCAGGTCTCACTGTCATTGCCCACATGAGCATTGAAGTCCCCCAGAAGAACAATGGAGTCCCCAGAAAGAGCACCCTCCAGCACTCCCTCCAAGGACTCCAGAAAGGGTGGGTACTCTGAACTGCTGTTCGGTGCATAAGCACAGACAACAGTCAGGACCCGTCCCCCCACCCGGAGGCGGAGGGAAACTACCCTTTCATCCACCGGGGTAAACCCCAACACACAGATATGTAATTTCAGCTCAAGGTTTGTTGCCATATGAGGATCATCTTAAAGCCATCACAGAAGCTCCAGAACCAAATGATGCCACCACTCTGCACTCATTCTTAGGGCTCACCGCATGGTATTCAAAGTTTGTGCAAAACTATGCATCATTGGTGAAGCCCCTGCGAGAAAGTCTGCGTGATGAGACATTCAAATGGACTGCAGCTGCACAGCCAAGCTTCGACACTGGCAGTTGAAAAATGGAGGACTTTTCTGTGGGGGACAAGATTCACACTGCACACATGTCACAGGTGTGTTTGTGTTGCATCCAGTTCCTCCCAGGACAAGGAGCCTAATCACTGCCACCTGGGTGCCTTTTTCTCCGGTGCATTCCAGGTGAATGGGAGAGCTGGCTGGACAGAGAGAGCTCCTGGGAGAGGTTGAAGCCGAGAGGCCAACTTTGACGGCAGGGATGGAGGAGGGCAACCACAGGAAAAGGATGTGAAAAGAACGCGGCAGAGACGGGGACGTTATGGAAAAGAGAGAGGAGGCCTTGGCCAACACGGGAGGGGTGACGTACGCTACACCCCCTGCTAAGCTAAGTACTCTCTCCTATTCGACTCGCTTGAAGGGTGGATGACCACGAGTCCAAACACCTGGTTTATTGCATGGTTTTTAGTTGTTGTGACATTGGGCTTAGACTTTCTCCCTTGGTTGCAGTTGATCTGATGTCGGGCATCCGGAGGAGTGGTCACAGCACTAGAGGGATCTGGACCGCTGACCACCAAAGAGGGATTCCCCCTCACGTTGCCCAGAGAGAAGGAAAAGAACTCGGACTCCCCTTTTTTAACTTCCTTGCTTTTAATAAACTGTGTGCCCATTTCACTGTAAGGACCCGGTGTGCTGACTGGCGGTTTGCTCCTCGGAAGAGTCGTGTACTGTGCTGGTTCAGACTGCCTCTTCCATCAGTCGAGAATGCAGAGTCAGTGGTGGAGCCTGAGCTGGTTGCTCTGCTGGATACAGAACTGAAAGCCCTCTGACTCAAGACATGTGAGACATGTCCTGCGCTCACTGCCCTGAGAGTGCAGATGGAAAGGGGATGGCCTAAGACAAGTCTCTTCCTGAAATGCTCAAGCCTTACTTTGCCCACAACATCCAGCTGGGGGTACTTGGTCATGAGCACAAACTCAGCAGAAGAATTTTCTCCTAAAAAAACTCTAAACATGACTGATGATGTTACTCATGATTAGCCAGAATGTGTGGAGGTAGCCTGGGTTCATTCCTGTGGATTCAACTGAATTCAAATATCTTTACTATCCTTACTTCCATTTGAGAAACACTGCTGTAGAGTAATGGTTCCCAACTTGTGGTCACTGGACCCCCGAGAGGGTCTTCCAAAGAGCCCAGGGTGTTGCTGAGACTTTGTCTGTTCAGAGCCAGTGTGATTTTAAATAAAGTTGATGACCACACAGAGATGAAATGAGGTGAGTTCTCCTAACAAGCATAGCTTCAACATGTGACCGGTGGGGGGTCCACGGCTCTGGTAGTTGTAGGAATGGGGTCCTCAGGGTTAATAGATTGGGAAGTGAAGTATTTAGTCAGCGGATTCCGACTCGGGGCAGTAGTTTTCTCCCATCATGCATCCTTGTTAACATGTCTGAGAACTTCTCACTGCAGTGAGGTGAATTAATTGGCAGTTTTTTGTCAGCAGTTTCCATGGCAATCCAGGTGTCAGAGCTCCAGCGATGACAGTGTTTTATTGAGTCAGAGTGTTGAACCTCCTCGCTGCTGTCGGCACTTGGTTTCTTAAATTCCACACCTGAGAACCTTTCCTGGGGATGCTGAATGATGAAGGTGAAGCAGCTTTTTTCTATTGTGTCCTGGCCTGGTGGTAGGCCAGGACACAGAAGAACCAGCAGAGGGTCCTTAATGTTGCCCAGACTTCAGTCGGTGTCCCTTCCCTTCTCTGGAATACATCAGAATCAGAAAACTTTGACAGGTACTGGTTTCCTTTGATTCTTTGGTGCTGGTCCAGTGGGAATTGAAGCTCCAGGAGGAGCCCCACCTAAGTAACCCGCACAGACACCAGTATTTTTAAAATAAATATATTTTATTACTTTGCCAGGACAGATCATGGTAAAGTTAAACAGTATATGAACATAAAAAGCATATGTTAATATACAAACAAAGACAGTATTTCAAATGGATAGCTGAAACTGGTCGGAGCTGATGCTTTTGAGTAGTTCCCACAGGGGGTTGCAGCAGTTCTTGCTCCCTCCGACCATCATGTCCGGTAAGATGTGAGCATCATCTTATATTAACACGATTAACACTGCATATGACTGGTAGTGAGTCTGATGGGAAAAGATGTCTACGGACCCTTTTATATGTTTACCAGGAACAACTTCAGAACTGACAAATACAGCTACTCTTAATGACTGATATTGACGTTGACAGTCATGATTGCTGGCTCCTGACTCATGTTTGCTGCAGGGTTAGACCGATATAGGGGTCTGATAGAGAATGATATTTTTTGGGTTTTAATTTCATGTGTAGGAAAATGGAGAGGTTAATTGAGAATAGCATCAACCCCTCATAACCATAACCAAGATGTCCCAAAGCTAAAATGTTCCTGTTTAAATATTCGCTCCACATCTTCCTGTTAGCTGTTACTAACTGCTTGTGTTCTTTTTGATGCAAGAAAAAGGCAAAGAAATGTTACTGAAGCTGTGTTCACTTTAACTGGATGCAAAGTTGAATCTTTTTTTTGACAAACTGGGTTTTTTCTGAGCTGAGCTGTGAAGCAGTGATGACCAGGCATTAAACTGAAGCAGCTACTAAAAAGATTGAGTGGAAATATGTATTTATTTTGAGGGTATCACGCCCCTTTGCCAAGACCATAAGCAGATGAAGATCTGAGCCTTTGCTGTTAGTGTTAAATACAATAGCATCTGCAGTAAACTGATGTTTTTGTAATGCTAACTTAATTTACTGCTAAGCGCTAATGAACAATTTTGGGCAAAACCATTCTGAGTGCTCTTTGAGGGTTTGGTGCTTAGAAACATACCTATAGCACTTTTTTTATCTGGTTGCAGTCACTGCAAATAAAAACGGTTGAGTGCAGTGTTAAGATCCATCGCTAAACACTTGAGTCAAGTTAATGCTAGTACTTCATATCATAGCTGTCAAGCTAGGACTTAATACCATAGCTAATAAGCTAGGCTTCAACATCATAATTAGCAAGCTAGGTTTGAACGTCAAAGCTAGCAAGGTACTACTTTATTCCCTATGCACGTCCTTTATCCCACGTGCACAAAGTAGACATGGAAAATTGAAGGATGTTTTTGAACCTTTGGGTTTGGACTGGACAAGGACATCACATTGACCTTTCTCTGGGAAACTTTTAGTGTCTAAGCTACAAAATCTAGAGTGTAGAGTGAATTCACTGTCACAGTTTTAAGTTTGAGGGTTTCTTTGACAACAAATGTACCTTGAACTGACTAATGGCACATAATGTTCCCCACTGATGATTAAAGGTTATTCTCAAAAACCCATATTGGTCAAACCCTTGCAAATCAGTTCACCAAATAGCCGTCAGTTGATTGAGTTTGATTGTTTGACGGCAGCTTCCTGATGGAGGAGGGAGGAGGCAGCTCTGCGACTTAACGTGGAACAAACACAACTCAACAATGATATCTGCTGAGGTGTCTTGATTGTTCATCTCTCCCACTCAGACCTCTTCTCCTATTGTCCTAAATATAACTGAGTCCTGTGTAGTCTGCTCACTGTGTTCCAGTTCCTTTTTTATTTCTGGGGTTTTTTTGTTTTTTTTTTATATTTTTGAATGGGTCAATGTTTCCAAGGACAAAATAACAGCATCTTTTCCACAGAGCTGCCAGTTGGAATGCAAAGCACACATCATGTATAACATCTCCGCAGCGAGCTGATAGTAGAGTATTACAGTTAGGTCGGTACGACATTCAACAGAAACAAACGAGTGATTTCAACATTGTGAAGTTGCTTTCGAAAGGAACCAATGACAGGCCTTTCTACGTCCAGGTGCCCGAGGGCTGACCTGATGCTTCAGGTATGAATGTGGACATTCTTCGGCTGTGAATTTTCCAGCTAAAAAAAAAAAAAAAAAAAAGAAGAAGCCCACCAAGATGCCTCCCTTCATCTCTCACCAGGAGAGGACCAAGAGAGAATCGAGGGAGAGCTTTTCCTGTTACATTGACATAGATGTAAATACTCCTGCACTAACACTGCATTTCTTTCTTCTGTGAAACTCCATTACATTATTCACATTCAAACACACTATATTACGAAGAAAGAGAAATAAAACAGCTCTGGCTTCCCTTATGATATGTATTTCCAAGCCGGGATGGGATGCAGATGGGTTTTGCTATGTGCCTTTCCAGAGCCAGAACCTGTCACTACCTCAGCGTGGAGGTTTCGGATCAAACGGTGACTAAAGTGACTCAGCTTAGTTGTTTGAGGGAATATGCAGTAAATTTTTTTAAATTTTTTTTTATCTGTACGGTGACCTCTAGTATCTAGAAATAATAGATAAAATGTTATTATCATACTTAGAGTTTCTGAGACCTGTTTCATCTGAATTATGGTACAAACTCTGTTTTACATAGTTTAATATGTGTCTACTGTCCCCTGGTGGATACCTGCTGCACTACAACAATTCTGCCATGGCCTACATATATGCTCTCTATTCGTTTATTTTATTTCATTTTAAAGGGCCAAAGATTTCAAGAATATATATAATTTTGTCTATAATTTCTTGGGTCATGTGTTACAGGTTTACAGTTAACTCCCCAGTAAACAGTGGATTGCAGGTGCAGGAAAATTCTGAATCATAATTAATTCTCACTGCAGTTCATATGTAAAATCCACATTCGTGTTGCATGCAGACATGACAATTATATTCTCTGACTTTGCTAAAATGAACAAATATGAATATGAATGCCAAACTATTGCTTTTAGCTAATACATTAAATGCCACTGATGCTAATTCGACACAGTGATGAAGAATATTTTACAAATATGTAAGACAGTGGGCATCAAGTGGGAGTCTGACTGTGGAGATCAGATTAACAGATGGCAACATCACCACCAGTGCACATCGAACTACAAACATCTTAACTCAAAACTGCTATTTTGACGTGTTTTAGCCAAAATGCAGGAGTCTACAGACAGGTAAATGATCTGCATAAATCTGCTCCAAGCCTGAAACATCTACTCCTTCTTCGCCTTTAGGAATAAAATATTCTCTTTCTTCTCTTCCAGTTTATGCTATATTAGTCAAACTGGAGCTCCTTTGTGTGGTTCCTGCTGTCAATTTCTGGTTTAAGAGCTGCAGCTGCTTTTTGAAATTGTTCTTTTTTTTAAGTGCTAGATTTAGTGTTGGCAGTAATGGTCCTATACCACGACTACGGCAGCAGGGACGGAGTAGGTGGTTTCTGGCTCCTGAAAAGGGACATAACAGTAGGTTTTTCTTATTGTTCAGAACATGTGACCTTGGCTGTGGAGGAAAGCAGCTCTCAGGGATCATGTTTTAGTTTCAGCGAGACCAACTCATCCCACGTGACACACTGACTCAACTGGATCTCAACCGGATGGACTGTCCAAAGACTTCTTCCCTCGACCGCTGCTCTCAGGAGGGTTGACGGGTCATCAGGAATCTCCTTTTGCATCATTTAAATATAGCTTACACGGCCTAGTCTGAAGAACAAGGCAAACGTTTGGGGTGGATTCGCACTGATCCTACCCCATAGCATGCTGTGCTTTCTGCATTAGTGTACACTCATCCTGACCCACGTGGCTCCGTCTTCAGTGTGTTTTAAGAATTGCATTGCCCCCATGTTTCACTGCTTCAAACAAGACACTTCTGAAAAGGGAGAGAAAAGCTGGATGTGGAGCTCTGTTTTTAAGGCCATAACAGAGCCCATGTGCGGTAATATTATGCTGTTAGTGGTAGATACGCACTCATTAGGCTGACACTCAGGCGTCTGTTCAGGAAAATCCAACAAGCTAAACTAGATAACTGAAAAGCTAAAAGGCGATAAAGGGACTTGATATTTGTAACCAGGACAAAACTGCTGAGATTGGACCACTGCAAGACTACTTATCAAGAAATAACTTGAAAAGACAAAGATGTAGTCATAAACAACATAAATGTTGTGATTTGTTGAAGAAACGATGATTAGCATACCTGTGCATACCTAATAAGCTGGTTTTTTAATCAATATTGGTATTTAGGATCAAACTTTTATAAATTTCTTCTAAAGTAGTTTTCTAAATCAGATTTCTTGTCCTGTGAAAATATTTATACTTTTTCAGCTAGCTATGCAGGTCTGTTTCACTGTATTGAGCTGCTTAGCCAGTTATAGTACGTTCTTCATTGCCAATGTTGGGATAGTTCGACTTTTGAGATGGCTGCAACTATTCATTATAAGCTCATGTACATAATCAGTCTGATTGGCTTCCACCAATGTTCCACCACTAAAGTTTAGCCAAGCTTACATTGCTATGGCTATGCTAGCACAGGAAAAGACCCAGAATTTAATGAGTCAGCACTAAATGTTACAACAAACAGAACCTTGATGCTGGGAATGTACATATGAACAATTAAATTTTAAGTACATTCGCAAGAAGTAGCTCATCTGCATGCTATAAAACTGGTGGCTAATTCATGCTAATGTTAGAAGCTAAAACTAGATGGAGTTGCATGCTGAGTCAGTATTGATGGCACTGCTGCAGTAGCATCAAGTGAAGATGGTACTTTAAATGTACCATCTTTTCTTCCTTCGGGAAGTTACGTAGACTGGTTATCTTAGCTAACTGTCTGTAAGTGCTGTCTCTGGTTTCTACAGTCAGACTGATCTGCCATTCTGGAAACACATGATTTAGATGAATGAGGTCAGATGTACGTAGATTAATTAAGTAAAGTTTCCGCTAAACAGGACTGTGTTGGGAACAAAGATCAAGGTAAAGCCCAGGGTTAAGGAAAAGCGATGCCACTTAACGAGTTGCAGAAAAATTTCTGCTGTCTATGAGAACCTTCATTTCTTAGATTTGTTTTGATCGTTTGGTTATGACAAACGATGTTCCCCAAATGAGCTGATTTCATAGAAGGGCTTATAAACCTAATCTGTGCTGCTTTTGTCATGACTACAAAGTAAAGGAGACGCTGCCAGTCTGATGAGTGTGTATCAAAGGCTTCTGCTGTTGTGCTTCCCTCCTTGAGGAAACAGCTGAACAGCTGTAAATGTGGAGAGAAGCTTTGCATTCTGGCGGTGTGGATGGACACTTATTCATGTCAAGACATGAGCTAATAAGTGTTGTAAAAGACAAAAACAGCTTTAAATATACAAACAAATATAAAATATTTGATTTCCATAATGTCTATGTGCAATAACATTCAAAATTTTTTTGAAGGACCAAGTCCCGCTTTCAACCTTGATGTATCGCCTCAAAGATAATAGTTAAGACAATGAAAGAAGCACCACAAAATTCATCATAGAAACAGAGACCTAACCATACAATGGTATATACAGTGTATGGTATGCCAACAATACAAGAGATGAAGAGAGACGTCAGAGAAACAGAGAGGATAGCGAGAGAAACCACTTATCAAACTCCCGTCATGCAGATAAGAATTTACACAGGAGACCTGAGGAGTATCACGTCTGGCGGTTTGCATGGGCCACAATGTTGCTGTCCCAGAGACGCAACGCCAAATAAGAGCTCAATCAGAATTATACACAAAGTGCTGATCCTTTGAGGCCTCCATGTCTTTTCAGGAGAAATTTAGATTAAATTAGAGAGAAAAATAGGAGGATTTGGAGTTAACGTAATACCAAGCAAAGGAGTCAGGCTGGGGTTATAGGGGGGGTCAGTGCCTTCTTCGGGTGTTCTTTTTTTGTGCAAAGGAATGTCAGAGAGTTTCAGAGGCACCTGGAGGCACCTCCTAGGGATCATCGCGGGGCGGCGTGGCCGCGGTCCCCTCCGTGTTGAGAGGATCCGGTGACTCTGGCGCATCGGCGTCCTCCTTGGGGCTGCCTTTGCTGCTCGGACTTGCCTCGGCCTCAGCTGAAGTGCTGCTGCTGCTCTGGCCGTCTTGGCCCTCTGAGTTCTCCAGCATCTCCTGGATGAGTGGTGGCATGGAACCTGGAATCTCCATCTTCAGAGAGATGACCCGCTCAGCACCTGCAGGCCAGCGATGAGGTCAGTTAAAGGTTTGCGTGTTAATTCAAAGCTTTGCAACTTGCCACCATTTCCTCATTAACATTACTCGTTATGTTTTAGAAATAGCAATCATAAAAAGTTCTGAGCTTCTCCACCCCTATGCTTCTGCTCAGTGCCACTGGTCAGCTGGTCTACAGAAGCTCAGCTGGTCTACTGAAGCTCAGCTGGTCTACAGAAGCTCAGCTGGTCTACAGAAGCTCAGCTGGTCTACTGAAGCTCAGCTGGTCTACAGAAGCTCAGCTGGTCTACTGAAGCTCAGCTGGTCTACGGAAGCTCAGCTGGTCTACGGAAGCTCAGCTGGTCTACTGAAGCTCAGCTGGTCTACTGAAGCTCAGCTGGTCTACTGAAGCTCAGCTGGTCTACGGAAGCTCAGCTGGTCTACGGAAGCTCAGCTGGTCTACAGAAGCTCAGCTGGTCTACTGAAGCTCAGCTGGTCTACGGAAGCTCAGCTGGTCTACGGAAGCTCAGCTGGTTTACAGAAGCTCAGCTGGTCTACT